>NC_057358.1:50377500-50741666 GCF_016509475.1 Prionailurus bengalensis
GACAGCATATCCAAATATCTAAGGTAATATAAGAAAATACTTTAGAAGATTTTTTTTGAAGGATTCAGCTAGGCATATAGAGGTTTTAAAAATTTTGACTGTACAGTTTAAATGATATTAACAAAATAAGTTAGTGAAAGACGTCATTGGACAAAAGTAGTTCAGAAAGAGAAAGTTTGCAAAAATTATATGTACACATACACACTCATGTACACACAAGATAAAATATTTTTTCTAATTGCTAAATACTTATTTAAAATAATGTGGGCAATAATATGAACATGGGATTACAAAAGGTGATAATCATTAATACCAATTTGAACAATCACGGTCTTTTCCTCATACAATTTAGAATCTGTCACATTGAATATTTAGACATTAAATATGTTATATGATGCTGCCATTGTATTTTGTTTTAACTTTGTGTCCATTTACTTCCATTCTGTTTATCTCATGGCTCTGAACTTTCCTCTTCTCCTAAAGTATAAGGGTACAGATTCTAGTACAACTAATATGTTATTTGCAATCAGATTTTTTGTTGTCATATTATTTTCTGCATCATTTGATGAACCAAACTACATTTTCCTATATTCCTATTAAACTATTTGATGATGCTTTTTATTTTCTTGTATAATTGGGTGAGCAATCATGTGATAAACATAACTTTGGTATGAAATCAAAGAAGAAATGTTAAACACAATGAATATATTCTCAGAAAAGTTTCTAAGATGTTAAATCTGTTTGAAAGGATTGTAGAAAAAGTATTACTTCTTTGTAGATTTTATGACTACAAAGTAAAACTCTGAAAGACTTGATGTATGATAGTTTTATTTTATAACCTAGCATTATGCTTTCTGAAATGTGTATAAGAGGTGGAAAGTTATGTGTTCAGCTAAAATAAAAACGAGTATGGGAATCAAAAGGTGGAAAGAAAGAGTATACAGACATCTCAAAAAAAACTGCAAGCCAACCAGAGAAGGTTTAAAAAAAAACAAACAGTAAATATACCAGGGACAGTGAAGGATTTTCCCAAGCAATAGGTTCTCATATAAAATTACCACAAACAGATTTTATAATTCAACTCAGAAAAACATTGTTTTTCAGGAGCCAAGAAGATAAAGTCTAGAATCATGATTCATCTTAAACCAAGTATGACACCTAAGGATACACTGATGTGTGTCTCTGTGTGTGTGCATGTGTTCCCATCAGAATATAGGAAGTATTATGAGCAAGTTATAAGATCCATTTGCCTCCTAAAACATGTAAAAAAAAAAATGAAATGATTTCTTACATTCAAAGGCCCAATTAAAAAAAAAATAGTACCTGGCACTTTGGAAGTGTTGAACAAATTTTAACAATAGTGATGACACTATTAGTGTTATTAGTATTCTTTATTAGTTATTAGTATTAGTATTAGTTATTAGTTATTAGTATTCTTTAGAGGGTTTAGCTTGAGACTTAAAAGTTCTTTTTGATCATTCTGTCTAGAGCCTGGGACACATATGGGATGGGCAAGAGTGGGTGCAAATTGACAGGAGCTAGTTGGGGAAAACTGAATTAGGGTGATGATGGTTGAAACGGAAAGAAGTGTATGGACTTGAGACATACTACAGAGGTAAATCAACAAAGCCTAATGATGAATTCTATATGGGGGGGGTGGTGATGTGCCAAGGATGACAAAGTCAGAAGCCTTACTATGACACGCTAATACAGCATGAAATAAATCCTCATTTTGCTTTTCTGCTCTCCCTGACACCCCCTCCCCCATTTTTTCCCACTGTGATAACTCTTTCCTTTCTTCTCATAATAAAGAAACATGAGAATAACGAAAACAGGACCAAGAGGAGGCACCAGGTATAAGAACATGAACTATTTGGCAACATGTAGCAAAAACAGGAGACTTCTTTTACCCGAATTTTGGCTTTTTGGTGCCAGTATGTAAAGAAGCCATCATAAGTGGGTGAGGGAGAGAGGTGTAAGACAAGGGAAGAAGAAAATTAAATAGAATTAAAATGCCTGAAATGCTTAAAAAAATAAGTGAACAGCATAAGCAAATGGAGAAGGTAGGGGTGGGGCAGCATAGGCAGTAGGTAGAGGAGCCAGGACCACTGCGGCTGTGCTCAGTACAGGCTGGGGCTTGGGGTCAGGCCCTGAGTAATGTGTGAGAGGAAAATTTTCTGGAGATGGAGTCAGCAGATACGATGTCTAGCACCAGCTTTGCCACCAATGATCATTGGACCATGGCACCTACATGCAAGGATTCAATGAGATAGCACTTGTGCTCATGGGTTCTGTAAAGTTGCAGGGAGCTGTAAGAACAAAAACAACAATAACAAGAGTATGATGTGAATTGGGGTTTTGTTGCTTTTAGTCGGGGAAAGATTTTAGAAGACACATGGGAAGTGACATATGTAATCACATACTTTTAAGTGCTTCAAATTTAGTGTTATCTTTTTAAAATTACACAAGACAATACTTAGCGCCATTTGGTATTTTATAAACAATCTGTCTAGAATTCTTCCATTTATATGTACATAAAATAGTATGTGGCATATCTTATGGATGTAGATATTTGTTTACATGTGTATACATGCCCCCACCTGTACAGAATTACTTTATCCTGCCAACTAAGGAATGTAATTATCTATCTTGGTTGTGCCAACCCAACTTAGGTATCTCTCAGGAAAACTTAAAATGGTTAAAGGAATGCTTAACTTATTCATTCAACAAATATTTATAAAGCACCTATTTTGTGTCAGGCATTATGCCAGGTGCTGAACCTACAGAAATGAAAAATGAAGAAAAGAAAACACATATATCTCCTGCCCCGACGGACTCAGAATCTAGCAAGGAAGGAAAGCATTGCACAAATATTTATGAGTGTACTACGTCAATAGAAAAATTTGGGGTATTATAGAAGCATAAAACAGGCCAACCTAATCTAGTCAGAATATCTTATTTCTGCATCATCAGTCATTGGCTGAATGGCTAAATTACTACTAGGACACTCTGGATTTCTGTACATGGGCAAAATGGGTTTAGTAGCTCAAGGAAGGTTCTCTTAAGAGATAAAGGTGTGGGCCATTGGACACAGGAGCACAGGGAGCTTGGAAAAGGACACAACGAAACTAAATCACAAAAGCAGGGATTTGAGGGGATCTGAGCAGAGTGCTGGTAGTGTTTGCTATAGGCATCAAACAGGATTTTGCAGTTTGTATCTTTTTATATGAGTTTTATAAATGTGGTCATTTCATTTGCTGATGTTGGGAAAACTAGGAGAAGAAATATGTTGCACAAAAAAAAATAGGGGTGAGATGATGAATTAAGTTTTAGACTAATAAAGTTTAAACAATTTGTGATTCACTATTTAAAAATGTTCAGGAAGCAGTTGAATATGTATGTTTAACATTTAAAAGAGAAAAAGAGAAGTCTGATGTAGAGATACAAATTTCAGAGTTGTTGTATAAAGACAGTAATTGAAACCTGGGAGTAAAATTGTATAGGGAAGATGAATCAGATGAAATAAGTAGGCCTGGAAAAGTCTCTAAGTAATCCAAATATTTAATAGTGAGGTAAGAATAAAAGAAATTCCAAAGGAGATTGAGAAGGAGTAGCAGAGAGTACAACCAGAGGAATCTGGACTCAGAAAGTTAGGAAAAAGAACCTTAATTATTCTGTATTCCAAAAAAATAAGGACTTAGGAAGATGGCGGCATAGCAGGACACTGGGCTCACCTCGTCCTGCTAATTGCTTAGATTCCACCCAAATCTGCCTAAATAACCCAGAAAACTGCCAGAACACTAGCAGAATGGACTCTCTGGGGCCAAGTGTAGACAAGAGGTCCACACAAGAGGGTAGGAAGGGTGGAGAGGCGGTGCGTGCTACATGGACTGGCAAGAGGGAGCCTGGGAGGTCGAGGGGCAGCCTGCCGGGCAAGACAGAGCCCCTGGAGTCTGGCTTGAAAAAGCAGAGGGGCCGGACTGCGTGAGTTCTGACAGCCAGGGGGACTTAACATCTGGAATGTTAAAAGTCAACAGCTCTGCTCGGAGAGTGGGAGGGTGAGAGGACGCAGGGAAGAAGAGTTGTTGAGCCCTGGAAGACAGGGCTCAGTTTGGCTGGGGAACAGACTTTGGCCAGCACCATTTCCCTCTCCCATCCCCCAGCCGAAATTCCAAAGGGAACCAGTTTCCATCACCAAACTTGCTTGCACCACGCAAATGCCCAATGCTGTGCTTCTGTGGATCCATCCCTCTGATTGGCCTGCCTCCCTCCCTCCCTGTGCTGCAGGGCCCCTCCCACAGGGGACCAGGAGGGGAAAGCTAGCTAAGCCTGCCCCTCCCACCCCTGTGCACCTTGTGGATCCACCCAGTCTGATACACCCTTGGCCAGATCCCACCAAAGCAACTCCACAAGCCTGGCAGTGTGCAAGTAGCCCAGACAGGGGCCACACCACTCCACAGTGAGTCCTGCCCCTGGGAGAGGGGAAGATAAGGTACACACCAGTCTGATTGTGGCCTCAGGAGTGGGCTGAGGGCAGACATTGGGTCTGACTGTGGCCCTGCCCACCAACACAAGTTGCTCCAGACAGCACAGGGGAAGTGCCCTGCAGTTTGGAGCTACCGCAGGGACTACCCAAAATGACAAAACAGAAGAATTCTCCTCAAAAGAAACTCCAGGAAGCAGTGACAGCTAATAAACTGATCAAAATGGTTTACACAATATAATGGCACAAGAATTTACAATAACAGTCATAAAATTAATCACTGGGCTTGGAAAAAGCAGAGGACAGCAGAGAATCTATTGCTACAGAGATCAAAGGACGAAGAAATAACATGAGGAGCTAAAATATGCTATAAATGAGGTGCAAAACAAAATGGACGCAGCCATAGCAAGGATTGAAGAGGCAGAGGAGAGAATAGGTGAATTAGAAGATAAAATTATGGAAAAAGAGGAAGCTGAGAAAAAGAAAGATAAAAAAATCCAGGAGTATGAGGGGAGAATTAGAGAACTAAGTGATGCAATCAAATGGACAATATCCATATCATAGGAATTCCAGAAGAAGAAGAGAGAGAGGAAGGGGCTGAAGGTGTACTTGAACAAATCATAGCTGAGAACTTCCCTGATCAGGGAAGGAAATAGGCATTAAATCCAAGAGGCACAGAAAACTGCCTTCAGACGTAACTTGAATCAATCTTCTGTATGACTTATCATAGTGAAACTGGCAAAATACAAGGATAAAGAGAAAATTCTGAAAGCAGTTAGGGATAAACAGGCTCTAACTTACAAAGGTAGACACATAAGAGTAGTGGCAGAACTATCTACTAAAACTTGGCAGGCCAGAAAGGAATGGCAGGAAATCTTCAAAGTGATGAACAGAAAAAAAATATGCAGCTGAGAATCCTTTATCCAGAAAGTCTGTCATTCAGAATAGAAGGAGAGATAGATTTTCCCAAACAAACAAAAACTGAAGGAATTCATCACCACTAAACCAGCCCTACAAGAGATCCTAAGGGGGAGTCTGTGAATGAAATGTTGCAAGGACCACAAAGTACCAGAGACATCACTACAAGCATGAAACCTACAGACAACACAATGACTCTAAACCCAAACCTTTCAATAACACTGAATGTAAATGGACTAAATGCTCCAATCAAAAGACATAGGGTATGAGAATGGATTTAAAAAAACAGGACCCATCTATTTGCTGTCTACAAGAGACTCATTTGAGACCTGAGGACACCTTCAGATTGAAAGTGAGGGGATGGAGAACTATCTATCCTGCTACTGGAGGTCAAAAGAAGGCTGGAGTAGCCATACTTATATCAGACAAACTAGACTTCAAATTAAAGGCTGTAACAAGAGATGAAGAAGGGCATTATATAATAATTACAGGGTCTATCCATCAGGAAGAGCTAACAATTATAAATGTCTATGTGCCAAATACGGGACCCACCAAATATAAAAAAACAATTAATCACAAACATAAGCAACCTTATCAATAAGAATGTGGTAATTGCAGGGGACTTTAATATCCCACTTACAACAATGGGATAGATCATCTAGACACAGGATCAATAAGGAAACAAGGGCCTGAATGATACATTAGATCAGATGAACTTGACAGATATATTTAGAACTCTGCATCCAAAAGCAACAGAATATACTTTCTTCTCGAGTGCACATGGAACATTCTCCAGGATAGATCACATACTGGATCACAAAACAGCCCTTCATAAGTATACAAGAACTGAGATCATACCATGCACACTTCCAGATCACAATGCTATGAAACTTGGTATCAACCACAGGAAAAATTCTGGAAAACCTCCAACAGCATGGAGGTTAAAGAACACCCTACTAAAGAATGAATGGGTCAACCAGGCAATTAGAGAAGAAATTAAAACATATATGGAAACAAATGAAAATGAAAATACAACAATCCAAACGCTTTGGGATGCAGCGAAGGCAGTCCTGAGAGGAAAATACATTGCAATCCAGATCTATCTCTAGAAACAAGAAAAATTCCAAATACAAAATCTAACAGCACACCTAAAGGAAATAGAAGCAGAACAGCAAAGACACCCCAAACCCAGCAGAGGAAGAGAAATAATAAAGATCAGAGCAGAAGTAAGCAATATAGAATCTAAAAAAACTGTAGGGCATATCAATGAAAACAAGAGTTGTTTTTTTGAAAAAACAAACAAAACTGATAAACCTCTAGCCAGGCTTCTCAAAAAGAAAAGGGAGATGACCCAAATAGATAAAATCATGAATGAAAATGGAATTATTACAACCAATCCCTCAGAAATACAAGCAATTATCAGGGAATACTATGAAAAATTACATGCCAACAAACTGGACAACCTGGAAGAAATGGACAAATTCCTAAACACCCACACACTTCCAAAACTCAAACAGGAAGAAGTAGAAAATTTGAACAGACCCATAACCAGTAAAGACATTGAATCAGTTATCAAAAATCTCCCAACAAATAAGAGTCCGGGACCAGATGGCTTCCCTGGGGAATTCTACCAGACATTTAAAGCAGAGATAATACCTATCCTTCTCAAGCTGTTCCAAAAAACAGAAAGGGAAGGAAAACTTCCAGACTCATTTTATGAATCCAGCTTTACTTTGATTCCTGAACCAGACAGAGACCCAGCAAAAAAAGAGAACTACAGGCCAATATCCTTGATGAATATGGATGCAAAAAATCTCAATAAGATACTATCAAATCAAATTCAACAGTATATAAAAAGAATTATACACCATGATCAAGTGAGATTCATTCCTGGGCTGCAGGGCTGGTTCAACATTTTCAAATCCATCAATGTGATACATCACATTAATAAAAGAAAAGATAAGAAGCATACGATTCTGTCAATTGATGCAGAAAAAGCATTTGACAAAATTCAGCATCCTTTCTTAATAAAAACCCTGGAGAAAGTCAGGATAGAAGGAACATACTTAAACATCATAAAAGCCATTTATGAAAAGCCCACAGCTAATATCATCCTCAATGGGGAAAATCTGAGAGCTTTCCCCCTGAGATCAGGAACACGACAGAGAGGTCCCCTCTCGCTGCTGTTGTTTAATATAGTGTTGGAAGTTCTAGCATCAGCAATCAGAAAACAAAAGGAAATCAATGGCATCAAAACTGGCAACGATGAAGTCAAGCTTTCACTTTTTGCAGATGACATGATATTATACATGGAAAATCTGATAGACTCCACCAAAAGTCTGCTAGAACTGATACATGAATTCAGCAAAGATTCAGGATACAAAATTAATGTACAGAAATCAGCTGCATTCTTATACACTAATAATGAAGCAACAGAAAGACAAATAAATTGATCCCATTCACAATTACACCAAGAATCATAAAATACCTAGGAATCAACCTAACCAAAGATGTAAAAGATCTGTATGCTAAAAACTATAGAATGTTTATGAAGGAAATTGAAGAAGATATAAATAAATGGAAACATTCCATGCTCATGGATTGGAAGAATAAATATTGTTAAAATGTCAATACTACCCAAAGCAATCTACACATTCAATGCAGTCCCAATCAAAATTGCACCAGCATTCTTCTCAAAGCTAGAACAAGCAATCCTAAATTCTGTATGGAACCACAAAAGACCCCAAATAGCCAAAGTAATATTGAAGAAGAGGACCAAAGTGGAAGGCATCACAATCCCAGACTTTAGCCTCTACTACAAAGCTGTAATCATCAAGACAGCATGGTATTGGCACAAAAACAGACACATAGACCAATGCAATAGAATAGAGACTCCAGATTTGGACCCACAAAAGAATGGCCAACTCATCTTTGACAAACCAGGAAAGAATATCCAATGGAAAAAAGACAGTCTCTTTAACAAATGGTGCTGGGAGAACTGGACAGCAACATGCAGAAGAATGAAACTAGACCACTTTCTTACACCATTAACAAAAATCAACTCAAAATGGTTAAAGGACCTGAATGTGAGACAGGAAACCATCAAAACCTTAGAGGAGAAAGCAGGAAAAAACCTCTCTGACCTCAGCCGCAGCAATTTCTTACTTGACTCATCCCCAAAAGCAAGGGAATTAAAAGCAAAAATGAACTATTGGGACCTCATGAAGATATAAAGCTTCTGCACTGTAAAGGAAACAACAAAACTAAAAGGCAACCAACAAAATGGGAAAAAAATATTTGCAAATGACATATTGGACAAAGGGCTAGTATCCAAAATCTATAAAGAACTCACCAAACTCCACACTGAAAAAAACAAATAATCCAGTGAAGAAATGGGCAGAAGACATGAATAGACACTTTTCTAAAGAAGACATCCAGATGGCCAACAGGCACATGAAAAGATGCTCAACGTCGCTCCTCATCTGGGAAATACAAAGCAAAACCACACTCAGATACCACCTCACGCTAGTCAGAGTGGCTAAAATGAACAAATCAGTAGACTATCGATTATGGCAAGGATGTGGAGAAACAGGAACCCTCTTGCACTGTTGGTGGGTATGCAAACTGGTGCAGCCACTCTGGAAAACAGTGTGGAGGTTCCTCAAAACATTAAAAATAGATCTACCCTATGACCCAGCAGTAGCACTGCTAGGAATTTACCCAAGGGATACAGGAGTGCTGATGCATAGGGGCACTTGTACCCCTAAGTTTTTAGCAGTACTTTCAACAATAGCCAAATTATGGAAACAGCCTAAATGTCCATCAACTGATGAATGGATAAAGAAATTGTGGTTTATATACACAATGGAGTGCTACGTGGCAATGAGAGAGAATGAAATATGGCCTTTTGTAACAATGTGGATGGAACTGGAGAGTGTGATGCTAAGTGAAATAAGTCATACAGAGAAAGACAGATACCATATGTTTTCATTCTTATGTGGATCCTGAGAAACTTAAGTATGGACCATGGGGGAGGGGAAGGAAAAAAGATAGAGAGGGAGGGAGGCAAACCATAAGAGACTCTTAAAAACTCAAAATAAACTGAGGGTTGATGGGGGTTGGGAGGGAAGGGAAAGTGGGTGATGGGCAGTGAGGAGGGCACCTGTTGGGATGAACACTGGGTGTTGTATGGAAACCAAATTGACAATAAATTTCATATAAAAAAATAAGGACTTGAAATTATTCATCAGATTGAGGGATAGTGTATTATTTTTGAAACTGTCAAGCATAGGTTGGTGGAGAGGTGATGATGTTTATAGGAAGTTGATAAGTAAGAGAAGAGAATATCAATAATTAGAGTGGATTGAGAAATGAGAGATAAGAAAATGAAAAATGAAACCCATATTCTGATATAAATCATACACATTAAAAATATATACTTTAGGACAAATAATTGCATTGAGTGGAATTTTAACTAGGCGTAACTAAGGTCAAGTTACTGAACTCGTTCTGGTCTTGGCTCAGATAATACCTTCCTTTTCGTGTTCCTATATCTAAAAACATAGCTTATGCTTCTGCCTTCCACGCTAGCCCACACTCTGGAAGTAATGTTAATCATACAAATTACTTGTTTTTCCAATTGCAGTTGTTAGCACTTTACCAGTAGACTTTCTTGCTTTTACCTAATTGTATTGTTAACATATACTTTTCTCTTGTTCTTCTTATGTCTATTTATGTTCCTAATTACTATTGCACACATCCCAGAAAATGAGAACTGAAAATGGAAGCTGTTCCTTCTTATATGGATTATTTTAAGCACAAACACTCTTTTCTACATGGCGAAAGAAGGTTCCTACAAGGTGGGGAAAGATGCTATAGTTCTGTAAACTTAGGTGAGGAAAATAAAAACAACAACTTCTGTATGGAGTACAATCTGAAAAACTTATTTCTGCCAAACCCAAATGCCCTTTTTTATGGCACTTCCATGAATCACACCCACAAATATTTTCCCTGCAAAGGAATAATCTCTATTTAAGAATATGAAATTTTTCTGAAAACTTTGAATCCTTGCTCTTGTTTTGTTTTAGCTATGGAGAGCAATTACTTTAGTATTTAAAGTTAACTTTTTTTTTTAATGAGATATAAGTGGATATGCATCATATTCATTTCAGGTATACAATATAATGATTTGATATATTTATATATATTGCAAAAATGTTCACCAGAATAAGTTAACATTCATCACCACACATAGTTAAAAATTATTTTTTTCTTGTGATGAGAATTTTGAAGATCTACACTTTAAGCAACTTTTAAATACACAATGCATGCTATTAACTATAGTCACCATGCTGTACATTATATCCCCATGACTTATCTACTTTATAACTGGAAGACTGTACCTTTTGACTCCCTCTACCCATTTAGCCCTTGCTTTTTAACTATATAATGTCCTTAAAAGATTAAATTTATGAGTTTAAATATATTTCTGTTGAGTGGTGGGCTGGCCATCTTGTGGCTAGCATTTAGGACAAAGTGGGAAAGAAACACTATTGGCAGGAAGCAAGTCTCACATGCAATGGTTCAATTCAAAACCAGCACTGAGCTTACAAAAGTTGAGATAGAAAGATAGAGTCAGAGGGAATCTCAGTAATTACCATTAATATCCACTATCCCCAAAACAACAAATAGAAATAAAAGGGAATTTTATTAATATAAGAGCTTTTTAAGCCATTCTTTTACACATAAGAAATGACACTGATGAGGGATTCTTTAGTTACAAAAAGATAACATTTTTTAAGCCGACATATTTTTGTGGGGAGGGGGCCTCCACCCTTATCCTCTGTAGTATATAGTTTAGTAGCATCCCCCTCCTTTTTTTTTCTTCTTTTTCTCTCTGCTTTCTTCAGTCCCTCCCTCACCCCTCTTTCTCTCTTTCTCCCTTTATTTTTTTTTCAACATTATCTTCTTCATTATTGAGATCAACTAATTTCTTAGTATCTTTACATTATTTAAGGTCCCTAACCTGAGCTTCTTTATATACAATCATGACAATTCCTATGGACTTACCAGCCATTGCCTAGCTGAGTAAAGTGGTTTTGTTTTTTCCTAAAAACAATATACTGGCAATAGTGATAAAATAATAATATAGTAATATTATAAAGATAGTGTTTTTTATGCTATCATGACAAATTGAAACAACATTACAAGTACCATTATAGTCCTGACTTTTCCAACTATTGGGTAGGTAGTAATGTTGATGGAGATCAAAAGCTATTTGGCTATTATCTATTGCTTCATGTAGGAGATAAAGATAAATTTCCCTTTGGTGAAACATATTAAGTATTTTGGGCCAGTACATTGAGAATTTTTTGTTAGTTTATTTTCTTCTTTCTAGAAACAAAATTTGTTACATGATAATAATAACAAAGATTAACATAGTCTACAATTATTAAGCATTTTCTATGTGTCAATGATTATCCTAAAAGTTCTTCTTAAAAATTTGTTATGTTTATTTATTTTTGAGACACAAACACAAAGGGGGAAGAGGCAGAGAGGGAGACACAGAATCTGAAGCAGGCTCCAGGTTCTGAGCTTTCAGCACAAAGCCCAATGCGGGGCTTGAACCCACGAACTGTGAGATCATGACCTGAGCCAAAGCCAGCCACCTAACCAACTGAGCCACCCAGGTGCCCCTAAAAGTTTTTTCTTTTTTTAATGTTTATTTATTTTGAGAGAGAGAGAGAGAGAGAGAGAGAGAGAGAGAGAAAGAGAGAGAGAGCGCAAGTAGGGGAGGAGCAGAAAGAGAGGGAGAGAGAAAATTCCAAGCAGATTCCACACCGTCAGCCCAGAACCTGACTTGGGGCTCAATCTCACAAACTGTGAGATCATGACCTGAGCCGAAATCAAGAGTGAGATGTCTAACTGACTGAGTCACCAGGTGCCTTATTTTTTCATAAATGTTCTTATCAACTATAAAAACTTCCCACAAATGCTAATTCAAAGATATAGTTTTTCTTAAAATTATAAGCATATATTAAAATTTATTCTAAGTAGAAAATGGGTATGTTTACAGATTTTTAGTATCTATAATCATTATCCAAGAGAGCCTTAAGAGAAAATAAAATTCCTTGATCAGGTTCAAGGCCTTGTTTTTCTATTTTAAAAGGCCCATTATAACTCTACTTAGGTTCCATTGTGGCAGGCTACAGGACTAATTTAAGGATCAGGTGTTTGTGTACTCACTTATTTGATACAACAGAGGAAAGATGACCTTTTATATTGATAGTAGGGACTGATCCATTAACTCTATTCTTGTATTTAACTCTGGAACTATATGTAACCCAAGTTAATCTGATGTGATCATCTTTAGGACAGATATATTTCTAGGAATGAGTTTCACAGAACACTGTTAGGAAGTAACACAAAGATTGGTTAAATAGTAATATGAAAGTTAAGGATTTCAACCATGTTTTGTTTGGACTACATGTTACTATGAGATTATTTATCTCTGGCATATGAAAGTATAAGTCTTCTAAAAGAATGAAATGAAATAAAATAAAATAAACTTTGGTTTTCTTAGTGCTTTAGCATAAAATATTCCCGTTTCTTGTGTACTGTATTTTAAATTATTTTAAATAATAATTATTTTATTATATTTAAATTATTGTCTTAAAAAGACTGAATGAATAGTTATTTTCAAGGAACAGTTACCAGTGACCACTATAGCAACATTAAAATTAAGCTTTAGAAACATAGAGATTCTTTCAAAGATCACCCAGGTAAAAGCAGATTTTGACATCTTCAGGTAGAAAATATTAGTCTGAGTATCTAGTACCTGCTGATCTGGTTTCTGTATCCATTACCCCTTGTTCTAACACCAGAACCAAAGTTTTCTTTTGGGAAACCATTTTTCTCTACTCTGTAGAGAAATATATTTTGGAGAGGATTTACTTATTTATTCACTCATTGAAAAATTATTGAGCGACATATATGAGCCAGGCACTATTCTACAATCACAAAATATGGAAATAAACATCAGACCAAAAAAAAAAAAGCCAATCCCTTAACCTACGGATGATAAAAGTTGACAAAGTAAAAAGGTACTGCTTATCGGGATTTATGGGTTAAGAGAAACTCTTCATTGAATTTGAAAGTATGAAGATGTGGACTCTGGATCTTGTAGCAGCCATCTCCCCACCATGTAGGAGGTCAGCTTAGTAATAAAGCCAACATAGAAGAAGACAGAGCTAAAGATTCAGATGAAAACAGAGAAACAAACAAACAAAAAATGTGATGGCATTTTTGAGATTTGGGATTAACCCATACTTGAAGTTAAAACTATTCCTGAAGTAATGTGAGCCAGTAAATTTCACTTTTAGAACATTATAAATTAGGTTTTCTAATAGTTGCAATGGAAAGAATCTTAACTGATGCACTGAAATTTTCAAAATTCTAAGATAAAGATGAAAATATTGGTCACTATTTCCTGATTAATGTTTAAGAGTTCCTGATGAAAACCGATCCACATTAACATTATTTACATTAGCGTCATTGATAATTTTAAAAATTTTATGCACATAACAATGACCTATTCAAAAGTCTACTATATTTCCTTTCCATTTTTCACATGTCAAATTGTGTGAAAAGCATTCTTCTTGACTCTTTATAAGCAACAGGAATAGTTAGTAAAACTAGAACTTAACCTCTCAAAATTATAATAGACTTGTGTGTTTAAAGTCCTACTGGACTGCACAATTTCTGAGTTTTTATTATAAATCTGTGGTTTGGTCTGGCAAAATTTAAAGCTCTTAGAACTTTAAAAATCATCAATCTTTCCAGGTCTTTACACCTAGAACAGAACTAGATTCAAAGTACACCTCTTATATTGATGTCTAAATTGTTCTCAATAAATGTGAATTTGTTAAACCCTTAATTTAATGTTAATTTCTACAATTCTCTGGATTGTCTATAGTTTAAAGCTCCCTTACACTTTAGTACCTCATCAAATCCTATTCAGATTCAAACCAAATTTACCAAAAATTCAAGAGTATAGTCTGTCTGATATACCTAATAAGTCGACTATGACCTACTTAAAATTAAACATTGTACAATCTCTTCAAGCTCTAGCTTTCACTATTTCTTTCCTGCTAAAATGGAATCATGTATTACTTTATATTTAAAACTCTGCTGACCTTCGTGTCTCTAATTGAAAATTGTAGATTTTGGAAACTGAATTACACATAAAATGGGACCAGTGGTGAAATCGTGGTTACGAAATTTTCTGACATACTGTTGTTTCCATTTACAACATAAGGTTCATTGAATAAACGTTCTGAATGCTTACCATAATATTTGCATCTTGCTTATAACAAATTGCTAACCGGTAAGTTTATGGGGTAACATATGGGTCTCAGTTCTTTAGTTGGCGGCAGTTAAACAAATCCTACATTTTTGCACACAAATAAATGCTTGAGAAAGAAACTACCCATTTTATGTAATCATATGTCCATTTGGATGTAGGTCAGGAAGGACTTGCTAGTATGCTAGCAGCCATAAAAAACCTGCCCCATGCTAATTACTATTTAGTTGCAGGGGTTGGTTCAGCTAGCTATGCATATGTTATGGCCCATATGTACAAACCTTTCCATTTGTAGAGAGGCCAGATGGGCCCTCCCTAAGTATGAACCTTCCCTGCTACATGGATTAACTATGAAAGGTTTAAATTGCTTGCTTTTGTTTTTTATGAAATGATTCACTCTAGTGTCTATATTTTTTACAGTTATTAGGGACTTTTTAATTCAGAAAGAATAGCACACCCTATTTGTTCGTGCATATTTCTGCAAATGGCCCATCACTTTCATTTTCAAGTATACATGAAACCATCATTCTTATTATTTCACAGATTTTTTTTCTTTTTCACGTGGATTGTAGTTCAGTTTGTTCAAACTGGGTACCGCATAAGGGTGTCATATATACTGATTATTTGTATTTACCGAATCAAACATAATATGTGCATATAGGGGTCTGTCCCCTTCAAAACACAGTAATTTATAATTGAAGTTAATTTCTGTGGAAGAGCAAAATATCAAAATTTCTATAAAAACAAAATTTATAAACTGTTGTTGGAGGTGACTTATGTAGGAAAACATTTCAGATACTCAAATAATTTTTCTTTGTTTTTTGAAGCAATAATTATGTTCACTATAAATTATTCTGTGGCAAATAAATATGAGGAATATAACTGCTTGACTTAATCCTTGCCATTATATTTGAATATAATAACTTTTATATAAAATATTCTGATTTAATGTTTTCAAAAATTTATATCAAACTCTATTATTTTTAATTAGTGTTTAATGAATGCTAAATTTAATATTGTTCTTATAGTCATTTGGCTTATTATTGACAATATCTGAAAGCCTATACTTAAATTTCAAGGGTGTGCTATACTATGTAATTATTGAAATGTCAGTGTCCTTGGAATCTTTCACATTGTATACCCAAGTTTAGTAGAAACTTGATATAATTTAAAACATTTCTATAGGGAGTTAAGCAAGTCAACTATCTTATCCAAAGTATTTCACCAAGCTAAAGAAATACAGCCCTAAATGTAAAACTCTAGTTACAATTTGTATGTTTACCAAAATTCTGTCAGCAGGTTTCTGAATTGTTAGATATGATACCTCACTATTACTTACTATATATTTTCATATTTGGTTCAAAACATGCAAATCAAAATTCATTAATTTTTTATTGTTACAGAAACTTACTGAATATAAGATATATACATACATGCAGAACAAGAATATAAAATTTATAGATTTTCAAAAAACATGTGAAAATAGGGACACTAGAGAAATTTAAAATAAAAAAGGAGAGGGAGCTACAAAATTAATGAGATAAATTTAGAAACTTTAATAATTGTGTAGCAATTTGTTATAAGAGTGGAAGTGCCTTGTCTTTAATGAACCATTTAACTTTTTGACATTACTTTCTATCCTTTAGCCAGTAAGGTTAGTATTTGTATTTTTTTAATTATTATTTTAGAGGATAGGTTAGTGAAATAACCACAAACTTCTGTAACTAAATAAGTTGTGCTGTAAGAAGGGGGAGAAAAAAGCAACAAGTGGTTCATCAATCAGTTATAGAAAATTCCGAGTGTTTAAAAGAACACCTCCTTTTCCTAATATTATGAATGTTCCCTTCTTGAGAATTATATCTACAAATTAGCTAAGCATGATTATGAAATTGTCATTGTAAACTCTATACTTATATATTCTTTTGATGAATAAAATTTTCAGTTTCTTACATAATACATAATAGTTTGAATAAGTTTAATTTTTTAAAAAAATTCTTTTTTTAACATTTATTTTTGAGACAGAGAGAGACAGAGCATGAATAGGGGAGGGGCAGAGAGAGAGGGAGACACAGAATCTGAAACAGGCTCCAGGCTCTGAGCTGTCAGCACAGAGCCCGACGCGAGGCTCGAACTCACGGACCGCGAGATCACGACCTGAGCCGAAGTCGGACGCTTAACCGACTGAGCCACCCAGGCGCCCCTGAATAAGTCTAATTTTATCAATACTTTAATAACTCGTTATTAAAACTTGAAAAATAATTCAGTTTTCCAATAATTTTATTACCCCATATGAACCAGGAGGGGCATTTTACACAAATAATTTTTGAATCATCATATTATATTATCTTGGAGTTAATAATAGCCAGAATTCATCTAACAAAATGCTTCTCAACCTCAGTACTGTTCACATTTGTTAATCTGTTGTAGGGGGCTGTCCTGCACATTATAGGATGTTTAGTAGTATCCTGGTCTCTAACCACTAGATGCCAGTAGTACTTCCCCAGTTATCACACCTAAACTATCTCCACACATTGCCAAATATCCCCTGGAGAGCAAAATCATTCCCGGTTAAGGATCACTGACCTACCAATACCTATTGATAAACAAAATTTTGTCTGTTTTATGTTAAAAGAGAGAAGTCAGTAATAGCAACAAAATCTTTAAAAGTTTTCATTTTTTATAAAATATAAATATCCAGTATGCCTTTTATTTTTATAATTACACAGAAAGTAATGTGAGAATTTCTGTTTATAATACTTTCTCAAGTATACAAAGTTCTAAAATCATCAAAAAAGTAAGAATAAGTCGCATTCATCAGACTGTACTTACTAAAACAAAAAAAGAGAAAATTTTTAAAAAGCACAAATTGACAGTGACAGAAATTGAAATTGATGCAGATAATATTCAAATTATAATATATGGGCTCTTTTACCTTAATATTTTACTGTGATTTAAATTACATAAGCTTATCCTATAAAACAAGTAATGGAATGAAGACAGTGAAAATGAAACAAGTAAGAAAACATAAAATCTCTCACTTTTTTTTTTTAAAGTTTTTGATTCCAAGCCAGTTTTACTTGGTTGCAGAAATTAGAAAATATGATTACCAAAGAAGTTTTTCCCAAGATCTGGTGCAAGTGCACCCTACCACTGGTAAAAAAGTACAACCTAACTAGAAGAAATGTTTACATAAAGTATATGTATCATTCCTATTTACCACCAAGTGTATTTCAAATGATACTATAGCAGTATTTGATTTGCAAGCTGTGATTTGGAATATAAAACAAGAGGTAGACATATTTTCTAATTTTTAGGACTGTTTTGATCCCTCTCGACTTTTCTATTAATTTCTAGAAAACTCCCCATAATAAATTTACAGTACCTTCAAGACAGATACCAAAGGTCAATATAACTTTTACTATTTTGTGTCTTTGGATTGGTGGCCATAGGTTGATAATGTAAAAACCAAATAAATAATTTTATATTAACATTTCCATATTAGAAACTTTTCATATTTTGACTTTTGATTTTCATTATCTACACAAATATTTTCTTTCAAAACCTCCCTCCTGATTTCCATTTAAAGTAATAACAGAAGTCATTATCAGATGACTAACCTGCAGAGAACTGTGAAATTAGAATATAATATAAAAGCAACTACCAGAAATACTGGAATTAAGTTAGAAATCAATAACAATAATATAAGTATAAAACCCAAATATTTTGAAACTGAACAGCATACTTGTAAATAATCCCACAGTCAAGAAAGAATTAATATGAGGATTTAAAAATATGTGAACACAATAATAATAAAAATACAATGCACAAGAATTTGGGACATGGCTAAAGGAGTGCCAGGAGGGCAAAACATGGCCTTATATTGGGGCAGGTGAGAGGGAGATTTAAATTATTAAGACTTCTAAAGAAATCAGAAAAAGTCCAAATTATGCAGAAGAAAATAATAAAGAACAAAACTCAATTAATATAGAAGATTAAACCAAAATAAAGAGGAAATCAGTGAATCCAAAAATAGGTTCTTTGGAAAAAAAATCAAGAAAATTCATAAGTTTCTAGGTAGATTAGTCAAGAGTAAAAGAGAAAAAAAACAACAAATTACCAACATCAGGAGAAAAAGAATGGCCATCACTACAGATTCTACTAATATATGTATATATATTATACAGCACAGAGCCCAATGTGGGGCTTGATCCCATGAACTGTGAGATCATGACCTGAGCTAAAACCAAGAGCTGGACACTTAACCAGCTGAACCACCCAGGCATCTGCAGACTCTACTGATATTAAAATCAAAACAAGGAAATATTAAGACCAACTTTAGTTCAATAAATTCAACAGCTAGGATGAAAGGGACAAACTCCCTTAAAGACACAAATTACCAAAAGTGACCAAAGAAAAATTTTAAAAACTTTAAAAACCCTTTCCAATTAAAAAAAATGAAATTATAAATATTTTCCTACAAAGAAAATTCTAGATGGATTAACTGGTGAATTCCCTCAACATTTAAGAAAGAATTATTACCAACTCAATGCCAACACTTCCAGAAAAACAGAAGAGGAAGAAACCCTTCAATTACTTTTTCTGTAAGGCCAGTATTATCCTCATAACAAAATTAGACAGATACTTTATAATAAAAATATATAAGAATCCCTCACAACCATACATGCAAAAATTATATTAAAAATTAGCAAATTTTGGGGCGCCTGGGTGGCACAGTCGGTTAAGCGTCCGACTTCAGCCAGGTCACGATCTCGCCGTCCGTGAGTTCGAGCCCCGCATCGGGCTCTGGGCTGATGGCTCAGAGCCTGGAGCCTGTTTCCAATTCTGTGTCTCCCTCTCTCTCTGCCCCTCCCCCATTCATGCTCTGTCTCTCTCTGTCCCAAAAATAAATAAACGTTGAAAAAAAAAATTAAAAAAAATTTTTTAATAAAAAAATAAAAAAATTAGCAAATTTAAACAAATTTAACATATTGCTTAAATGTATATATATATATACACATACATATATGTATGTATATATATGTACATATATGTATGTGTATATATATATAAATATATATATATATATGAAGAGAATATGTAATATCTACTCTGGTAATGCAAGTTTGCTTTAGTTCAAGAAATCAATGTGATGCATCATATTAATACAAAAAAAAAAAACAACTGTAAGAACATTTTTTAAATGCAAACAAAAGCACTTACCAACCTTCTCTACCCATTCTTGGTTAGTAATACAAAGAAAAAGAAGAAGAAGAAGAAAAAAAACTCCCAGTGAATAAGGAATATAGGAACAGAAAGAAAACACCTTAATCTGATTAAGAATGGTTATGGAAAAGCTCTACCTCCCTTACCTTTTACTGGTTCACGTATTTTAGCAATGCAGTTGGGTCACTGAATGTGGATGTTTCCAAAAATGGATCATCTCCAAGCGGTTGCTTGCTGTGTAAAAATCAAGACAAAATAGAAAGTTTTATGTATTTAGTTTTAAAAGTAGGAATTCTACTCTGATCTGTGCTGGAAATGATGCAGCTTTCTTTCCAGGCCAGCCTAGTTAGTATATGTTCCAAAAGGGAGTGTGGGGGGTTCAAATATAATTCTGGTTCAGCTAAGTTGGTTCTCTTATTGTATTGACAGAATCCTAAATTATAAGGATGATGACCATGTGGTTGAGAACTGCTTACTGGGTCCCACAGTGGCTCTTGTGGGCTGAAGTCAGCGATGTAATGGGTCCCTGCAAGTTTTATAAAAATGCTCTTCTCATTCGTGCATCAGATCTTTTCGGAAGAAAATTCTGGGTGTAAGTAGGAGATGATTAGGAAAATACAACACTAAATAACAAGCATATCTTGGAGATATTGTTGGTTCAATTCCAGACTACCACAATAAAGTGAAGAATACAATAAAGCGAGTCAATTTTTCAGTTTCCCAGTGTAAAATTTACGTTTACAGTGTATTGTAGTCTATTAGTGTGCCAAACCTTGTCTAAAAAAAAAAAACACCCCACAATGTACATACCTTAATTAAAAAGCATGTTATTGACAAAAAAAAATGCTATCATCTGAGTTTTCAGTCAGTCATAATCACTGATCACTATAACGAATATCATAATGAAAAAGTTTAAAATATTCCAAGAATTACGAAATGTGACACGGAGACATGAAGTGAGCAAATGCCGTTGGAAAAATGGTGCCAACTGACTTGCTTAATGCAGGACTGCCACAAACTTAATTTATAAAATATTGAGGTGTCTGTGAAGCGCAATAAACAAGCTCACTAATATTAGGTATGCCTGTATGCAAATGAGATTCACCAGAAGCTTGCAAGGACCTCGACCAGGGCAAATGTCTGAAGAGACTGGGTCATAGGAGAGGGCCTTTGCGGGTCCAAAACGACAGCCTAAAGTTGCAGTGCCTACATGCCTTTGTGGAACATTCCTGCCGAATGCAGAGCTGGAGGGTTTTCAACTCTCTTGTGAGGAGGGGCCAGGGTGGCAGGACCGGGTATCCCTGCATTAAGAGACATCTGGGAATTCTGGGTCTTTGTGAAGCCCAGGACCCCAGGAGGCAACTAATCCATGGGGGCTGAATACTGCACATATTACCTTACTTCACATATTACCTTAGAAGGGGAGCTCCCTTCACGCTGGAAACTCTGCAGGCGGTTGGGGTCTGACACATATTCCACTGGCTTGGAGGGCGGAGTCTGCCGGGAGCCAGTTTACAAGAGCGCGCTGTGCATGCGCACTGTGCACGCAGCGCAGATCAGGGTAACCGAGGACGTGAAAAGCGGAGCCTCTGGAGAAGCCGCGTCTGAGGAGCAGGCTCCTGGAGTTAAAAGGCATCTGCCCGATTCCAAACCCTAACCTACAAGTATGCACACATTTCTCCTGAAGTCTGGGCTGCCTTGCCAGGTCTGGATTATGTGGACTGGCTGCCGCATCTTCAAGTAAGAGACACCTGGTAGCCTTGATTGCTGCAGAAGCCTGGGACCCCGGCAGACAGTAAGTTCATGTGGGCACTATCACCCATTTCAGCAAAGCGTCACAGTGATGTCCAGGGGGTGGGCTCCCTCCATCCTGGAGGCTACGCTGGTGGATGGATGGGCTGTTGCTCCACCGGCATGAAGGACCTGGCTGCCCGAGGGTGGCTTATGAATGCAAAGTGCGCATGCCCCGGTTGTCAGTTTAGTGTCGCTAGGGACCTGGGACAGGCCAAGCATGGCTAGAGCCTGAATCACAAGAGCATGTTATTGGAAGTACGTGGTGTCTGCCTAATTCCTTTTTTTATTTTATTTATTTATTTTTTTTATTTTTGAGAGGGGGGCGTACAGGGCAGAGAGGGAGGGAGACACGGAATCTGAAGCAGGGTTCAGGCGCCGAGCTGCAGCACAGAACAGGTGTGCGAGAGGGCTCGAACTCACAGACCCAGAGATCATGCCCTGAGCTGAAGTTAGACTCTCAACCTTACTGAACCACCCAGGTGTCCGGTGTCTGCCTAATTCTAAACCTTAACCTACCTTACCTGCTGAAGGCAGAGCTGGAGGAATCTTGAATGCCTTCCATAGGCAGGTCATATGATTGACCTGGGTATCATTCAGGACCTCAAGACTGGGACCATTCCAAATAGAGACTGACTGCCCACAGTTTGAAGGTGCCACCTCACAAAGATTTTCTGGTGGTGGGCTGTATTCAAGTGGTTGGGTTCCCACCTGTGCTCCAGAAGTCTGGAGGGCCCCGAAGCCAAAAGCTGGCTACAGAGGGCAGACTATGCATGTGCAGGCAGTTCAGGTCAGGATAACCATGACCAGGGACTTGGAGCATGACAATGTGGAAAGAGGCACTGGGGCTATGGGGTACCTGGCATCCGCTTGATTCCAAACCTTAATCTACATAAGTGGACGTATTTCCCCTGAAGGCAGAGCTGGAGGAATCTGGACCACCTTACTAGGGCTAGATTGGGTGGACTGGCCACGGTATCTTCCAGTAAGAGACACCTGGGAGCCTTTATCGCAGCAGAAAAATAAAGAAAGAAAAGAAAAACAAGAAAAGAAAAAGATTTTGTAGAGATGTGCCAACCAGGCACCTAGTGAAGTGAGACTGGCATTTCTGATCTTAGTCATTTAGAATCATCCTGCAGCCTTACTCATGAAGGAAAATCACCTTGGGTAGCACCCCAGCTGTGACAAGCTTAAATTTAACTGATTTATTGGGTTGCTATTCATCACCAGAAAGCTTTGACTAAAACCAGATCAACATTCCCGTTAAACTTACTGAGGAATCTGTTGGAAACAAGAGAAATGGTCTCACTCCCACAACTTCCCTAAATTGTAGGAAAATACCAATACATATTTATGGGTATTTTCCTTGTCTACACTGAAGTCACTTTTTGAGGAGATAAAAGCTACCTGGCTGGTGGTATAGATAAACAGGATGGATTAGACTGACTTCCTCTCTGTCCAGCCTTCAAAGACTATGACCAGACAATTATTTGAACTAAATTGATAATTTTAAGACTTACCAGCCAGCCAGCAGGCCATATCAGAAGTAGGGTCAAGCTGTGCCTTCCAGTTCTTATGAGTCTCACTTTGAAGGGCCCCAATAATATTTTCTTGTGCCCCTGGGATTAATGTCTCTTACTTAGTATCTAGGCATGAACTTGCTTTCATGTGAAAATACAGTGATTAACCCTAGGAATGGTTATAAAATAGCTTCAGGTGTTTAAGAAATCACCACTAGTAAATCATATAGCTTTCAGATGAATATGGAGCTCTCTCCAAAACTGGGTCAGCCTTATTTACTTGAGATAGGATTGAGGTTGGGAGGAGTTTCTCAGACGATAACTACAAAGGCTTTATTTATGAATATCTTCTGGGGAGTTTTCCCTACCACTAACAGGAGGCATAGAATTAGAATAGATGGCAGTGCCTGGGTGACTTAGTCGGTTAAGCATCCGACTTTGGTTCAGGTCATGATCTCTCAATCCATGTGTTTGAGCCCTACATTGGGCTCTGTGCTAACAGCCCAGAGCCTGGAGACTGCTTCAGATTCTGTGTCTCCCTCTCTTTCTCCACCTCCCCTGTTGACACTCCTGTCTCTCTCTCAAAAAATAAACATTAAAAAAAAAGATGGTATAAAGTTTGTCTCTGATTTTAGTTGAAGTGACTGATGATAGCACCTTGATTGTGGAAGGCATGTAGATCATACTTACTAGCAAGAGTTGTAGACTACAGAATGTTCCTAGGTCTCCTGCTTTCAGGCCAAGGCGAAATCTATGCAATCCCTCATACATCGTACTAAACTTGGATTAATGCCTTAAACCGAGTGGAAAGGTCAATAAAGAAACGTAGTAGAAAGCCATCTACCTTTCCAAGGTAGACACTGAAATTTTATGGAATAGAGGTTGGGTTCAGGATCCTAGGATTGTACTGCAATACTCATCCTCATCCCATTGCTTGTAGTCTGTTTGAAGTAGCCTTAATTAGATGAAACAAATACACTAAGTAGTTTTGGCCCATCTCCTGGGGAAATTTTTCAGAAGCTAAGCTGATGTAGAATTGATGGCTGAATATGATTGGTAAACAATTCTCCACACATCTCTCATGTTTCTGTACCTTTTGTGCATAGAGGCACTGATAGCCTTCGTTCTTTTCAACGATGCCTGTATAGTGAATTGTCGCGAAAGATAGTATCTCCCTCCAGAGCAGAGCAGATACGCTTACTTTAGTGGGAAATACAAGAGAGATATCCAGTACAGTAGAGATAATCTCTCTTTGGAGCAACTGTTTGTCAGGTTGGTTATAGCTTCTTATAAAATATTAGAAATCTTAATCTTGGGGTTCGTTAGCTATGATGCAAATCCATTGTATATGCAACATTCACCTTTACTACCCCTGCATTTGGCTGCATGGGATTGGGGGGTCATGGGGAATTGATGTGAATAGGAAACTCATGGTGCTTGTTCTGCTTTGAGAACTAAAGTTCTTTGTCTCTGATCCAGGAGTCTCATGATTTCTGCCTTCATTCATAAAATTCTGAAAGCTTGTTAGCTTTCAAGTAGGGTAAAATCTCAGACCCTTCAGTTTTTGACATTGAGTTGGATATAAATGCTTCAAGTGAGCATTTTTTCTTTGTTACTCATCTTAGGGGAAAAGCATTGATATTTCACCATAAAGTATGATGTTAGCTGTAGTTTTTTTTTTTTTTTCCTTAAATGACCTTTTAAAAATTTCCTTTTTATTCTGAATTTGTTGAGTTTTTATGAGGCATGTCTGCTGGATTTTGCCAAATGCTTATGCTATGTTTATCAAGATGATCACATAATTATAATTTTTTAGTCTTTTAATATGGTGAATTATATTCATTTTTGAATGTTATACAACTATGCATTTATAATTCTTCACTTATAGTATCCTTTTCATACATTGAGTTTAATTTGTTAAGCGTTGGTTAAGCATTATTTTGCAGGGAGGTTTATGAGGGATATTGCTATGCATTTTGTTTTTGTTTTATTATAGTATTGTCTGATTTTGGTGTCAGGGTAATCATGGCCTTATAGAATTAATTGGGAAATATTTTTTTTCTGTCTGAAAGAGTTTGTGTAGAACTGGTATTATTTATTCTTTAAATATTTGGTAGAGGGGCACCTGGGTGGCTCAGTCAGTTAAGCTTCTGACTTCGGCTTAGGTCACAATCTCATGGTTTCTGAGTTTGAGCCCCACGTCAGACTCTGTGTTGACAGCTCTGAGCCTGGAGCCTGCTTCAGATTCTGTCTGTCAGTCTGTCTGTCTCTCTCTCTCTCTCTGCCCCTCCCCTGCTTGTGCTCTGTCTTTCTCTTTATCAAAAATAAATAAATATTTAAAAAAAAGAATATTAAATATTTGGTAGAAAATTCATTGATTTTTTTAAAGCTTTTTAAGTTCTCTCACATAACAAATCAAAGCCATGAATTTCTCCTAATCTTGCTTTAGCCACATCCTATGTCTAAAGTTGTGTCTATGTTTTCTTTATCACTTAATACAAAATATTTTTTACTTTCCCTTGTGATTTCTTCTTTCACCATGGATTATTTAGATTGTGTATATTGTGAAATGTCCATAAATTTGTTATTTTCTACATATGTTCTTATTGTTTTCTCATTTAACTCTATTGTGGTCAGTAAATACACCCTAGAGTGTTTCAGTTTTTCTAAGTTGTTTGAGACTTGTTTTACGGCCTATTGTATACTCTGTTTTAGTGAATATATCCTGTGCATTTGAAAAAAATGTGTATTCAACTCCTTATACATGTATTCTTTTTTAAAATTTTAGATTTTTTTTAAAGTTTATTTATTTTGAGAGAGAGAGAAAGTGTGCACTCATGAGTGGGGGGAGGGACAGAGAGAATGCCAAGCAGACTCCACACTGTCAGCACAGAGCCCTACTCAGGACTCAATTTCATGAACCATGAGATCATGACCTGAGTGAGAATCAAAAATTGGAGGATTAACCTGTTGAGCCACCCGGGTGCCCTTGTAGTATTCTTTATGTATCTATTAGATTATGTGATAGTGTTGTTCAGGGTTTCTACAACCTTACTGATTTTCTTTCTACTCTCTTATATTAATTCCTAAGAGAGAAATGTTTCAAATCTCCCACTCAAATTGTGGATTTCTCTATTTCTCCTTTCATTTCTCTGTTTTTTCTTTCTTTTTTTGTTTTTGTTTTTGTTTTTGTTTTAAAGCTCACCTGTTGGGTGTATATATGTTTAGAACTGTTCTATCTTTTAAAGCATTGACATTTTATCATTACAAAATGTTTTTCTTATCCCTTACAGTATCCCTTTCCTTCAAGTATATTTTGATATTAATATAATCATTTCTGCTTTCTTAAGAGTAAGAGTTACATAGTAGAATATTTTCCATTCTTTTAACCTACTCATATCCTTAATATGCAAAGTTTCTTGTAGACAGTATATTAGATCTTGACTTTATTCAGTCCAATATTTGTCCTTTAATTTACATATCTAGACCTTTAATGTAATTATCAATACTTTTCATTTCAGTATATCATCTTATTAACTATTCATCTTATCTATTTTTTGTACCCTTTTTTTGCTTTTTTATTACTTCCTGTAGATTTTTATTATTTTTAAGTATATCTTTTGTCTCTATTGACTAATTTGCTGTATCTCTGTTGTATTTTTGTTTACTTTATAAACAATAAATAAATATTTAATTATATTACAAATAATTTTTAAGTGAATTAAAATATGCTATATTCATCCCATCTTTAACATTTCTAATATTCGTTTTTTTTTTGTAGAGATTAAAGTTTTTACTAGTATTATTTTCCTGGTGCTTTCTACTCCACCATCCTCCCAGAATCTTTTCTCATTCTCATTTTCAACTGGATATGTATATCATAAATGTTACATTCAGATTTTATTGTCTTCCTTTCAAGAATATTGAAGTTTGCTTTAGAAAAGAGTTAAGTTACTTTTTTGGCCAACTTACTCCTTTAGATATTTGTTTTTAAGCAGTATTAGCTTATGTTTATAATAGTCTTTACTCTAGTTCTACCACTAAGACGTGGCTCTTCATGGAGCTCTCCAAATTTTCCTGTTAACTCAAAGACATTTCTTCACTTGGCTGTCAGATAAAGGACATGGAAGACATAATTTTACCAATATATTTTCATAAGGATTACTGGAGACATTGTGGTAAAGATACTCTTGAAAAAAATTGTCTACACAACAGTGAAAGTGTATTACACTAAAAGGAAACAAAATCTTAAAAGTTAATTTCTTATCTTTTAGCAACTTCTTTTCATATTGTCTATGTCTTATCCTCTTGTGATGTACTGTTGATGACTTATTCAGATTTATCTTTTAAGTCATAAATCCTTTGAATATGTTTGTTTTTAATTTTAAGAACTGTTATCAACTGAAGGGCATCTGGGTGGCTCAGCTGGTTAAGTGTCTGACTTTAGCTCAGGTCATGATCTCACAGCTTGTGGGTTCAAGCCCTGCGTCGGGCTCTGTGCTGAAGGCTCAGAGCCTGGAGCCTGCCTGGATTCTGCTCCCTCTCTCTGCCCCTCCCCTCCTCATGCTCTGTCTCTTTCTCTCTCTCTCTCTCTCTCTCTCTCTCTCTGTCAAAAATAAATAAACATTAAAAAAAAAACCTGTTATGAACTGAATAGTGTTTCTCCAAAATTCATACACTGAAGCCTTAACCTCCAATGTCACTATATTTGGAGATATGGCCTTTAAGGAGGTAATTAAGGTTAAATGAGGTGATGAGGGTGGAGCCTTTATCTGATGTGACTCGTGTCCTTTTAAGAAGAACAAGAGAAACCAAAGCACCTATCTTCATGTGTACACACAGAGAAAAGGCCATGTGAGAACATAGTAACAAGGCTCTGTTAGCAATTTGGGGAGAGAAATTTCCCCAGAAATCAACCCTACTGACACCTTAATCTTGGACTTCCAACTTCTAGAGCTGTGAGAAAACATTTTTTTTTGATGTTTAAGCCTCCTAGTCTGTGGAATTTTGTTATGATAGCCCACGGAGACTAATAAAATATGTCTTTAGATTTTTACAGAAAAAAAATGTGGTACTTTTTCAAACCATTGTATTCTGATTTGACATTGTCCTATCTTTCACTCATAATTTCCAATTTAAAAAAATTTCTATGAATATACTAATCATTGTCTTAGCTCAGGCCATTATGACAAAAACCGTAGACTGGGGAGCCTGATAACCAATACTTATTTCTCACAGTTTTGGAGGCTGGAAAGTCCAAGATGAGGGCTCTGGGTGAAAGGCCACTTCCTGGCTTTCAGACAACCACCATCCTTTTGTGTTCTCATGTGGGAGGGGAGAGGACACCCTGGTCTTTCTTCTCTTACAAGGACACTAATCCCTTCATGGGTTCTCATCCTTATGACCTCATTTAAACTTAATTACCTCCCCAAGGTCCCATTTCCAAATATCATAATATTGAAAGTTAGGGCTTCAACACATGAATTTTTAAGTGACACATTCAGTCCATAATAACCACCCTCATTTTTATGGCCATTAGGATTTTTCCATTATTTCTGTTTCTTGATGTGAGATATGGTTCCTTTATCATCTTACTTTCTCTGATAATGTTTCTTTTCTTTGTTTAGTTTATTTTTATGAGTTAAACCTGTGAAAGTTCAGGGTTTTTTTTTGGGGGGGGGTTGGTTAGGGAAGTTGTGTCTTGGGTTAGGAAGCATCTGTCCTGGGAGGTTTCACATTTCGTTTTGTTTTGTGTCTGGGCAGTATATGTCTATTGTGAATTTGGATCCCACAGAAGGATATATAGACAAACCATGAGGATTCTCTATTTTTTCTCATGTCTGTTTATATTCTTATGGCGACAAGAAGTTGAAAGGTATTTTTGTTTTTAATTGTTCTAGTTTTTGTCTCATGGATATGGTAGTTTTTCATAACTACCTGCTTGATATAACTAAATTGAAGCTCCTATAGTTTATTAGACATTTGGAATAAACCTCTCAGGTCTATATCTGGCTCTAGTACTCCATTGAACCATTTTGATTTCAGCTTTGAGTCACTACATTATTAAGATTTTGAGTTCAGTTTCTGAAAATTTGGGATTTACCTTTCTTTTGTGGTTGGTTACTTATTTAAATAGCTTTTGCTCTATTTTTTCCAATATTTCTAACTGTTTATTGGAGAGAATAGCCTTCCGTGTTAGCTCAGTCTCTGGCTCATAAATCTATTTAACCTGTTTAGGTCTATGTTTCTAGATCTGTAAAATGGAGATAATTACTCTTAACTTACTGGGTGTTTGTGAAAACAAATTAAATTAATGCATGTTAATGAGTTAGCATATTGCCTAGTAAATCATAAATATTCAGTATATATACTTCATTAGTATTATAATTCTAAGCAACACGCATTTAAATTATGACATAAGAAGGTACCAAAACTCAGCATTTGAAACAATTTGAAACTGCTCATTTCTTAAATTTTTCTAGTGAAAGATTGCTTAAGTAATTTTTCTTCATATCCAAAATGTAGAGAAAATTATGAGATAGATTAGTCTCTGTATTATTTATTTTTGATGAATTTCCTAATATATGTTAAATTTCCTACAAGTGCTATTATGTTTTGGGGTTACTGTTTGAGCTTTGCAATTTTGTACAAAGATTTCATGCATAAAAGACTTTGGTATTCTCTATTCTGCTAGAAGACTTTTTGAGCAGATGTATTTTTCATTCTCTTTATACAACATTGATGTCTAATGAATGGATTTTAAAATCTTATAATTGTAAAAGAGAGGTTGTTAGGACTGAGGGCAGAGGATTTGTAATTCAGAACTCCTGATATTTTTTAATGATCCAGTTTAATGGTTCTAAAAATCTATATATACATATTATATTTCTTGTATTGATTAAAACAGTTCCAAATCATTTGAAGGATGAACACGGAAGCTCTGTGGAATCTTTATCCTTAGGGAAGTGTGGTCGGGTGCGAGAAGGTGAATGTATTGAGTTAAATTAGTAAATAATTAAGAGTGGTTAAAACAACAATGTTCACACATTTTTAATTTAAACCCTGTTCAATCCTTTTAAAATGTATTTGAATCTGCAATTATTTAAGCGGTGAGGTATGCACTGAAGAGAAAGTAAAACTATAGATTTTAAGAATGTAGCTGGAGGTAATATATAAATCCAATTGATCAGTCTGGCAGAGAATTGATGCCACAATTTGTACCCACTGGCATTTTCTCTCTCTTACTCAACTGGCTTGAGAACATTATCAGAAAGTCAATATAATAGGCCAATATAGTGATATACTTTCAGTCATAAGTCCCTTGTTCAGATTAAAACTTAGTTGCTCACATTGTGGATAATAATGGACAGAGAGCCTGACTCCATCTCACTATGTGTCATCTAGAAAGGACTTGACTCAACTTCACTACAAGTTTCCATGTAGTTATCAATGATCTTAAGAGCCAGCCAAACCAGTAACAGAGGATGTCTGTCTCTTCAGAACAAAACAAAACAAAACAAAAGACAGAGAGGGAAAGATCTTATGTACCCAGCACTGAAGTCTGGCTTCAGACCTCTCTCAAGCAGCCTCCTGTCTCTGACTGCCTTTCCTGATGTTCTGATTAAGTTACCTTTAAAATTCACTCTTGATTTCAATGCTTGATTCTTTTTCTCTTTTAATTTATTAATGTGTTTACCACCTCAGCATTATCTTTACAGCTCATTCCTTTCCAAGCTTGCTCATTCCTGAAAAACTATTAGGAGACTTTTACTTTCTTTCATTTGTTGTAGAAGAATTTAATTTTGAAAGTTTTTATGTCACATAGCTTTCTATTCTCTAACAGCACAAAACTATGAGAAGGCCTCTACAGCATATTTTTTGTCCTCAGTAAATGTGTTCGAGTTATTGGCAGCTTTAACAGAGTAAGCATATGTTGATCATTATATCATCAGAACTTTTGATTCCATATATTGTTGTATAGCGCATTCCATACATGTCCCATCTAAGCTTGGCTAAGACAATATCCTACAATCTGTACTGCTTACCATATCTGCCTAAAGTGAGGATGATGATCATTTCGGCAATAGACTGTTACTGTTGAGGCACAACTAGTCCAGATATTTATCAGTAATCATTCTTACAAGATTTCTTTAATTTGGGGCATGAGAAAGGCAAGACAGCTTAATTATAGAATGGAAATTCTATACTGCATATTTTGTAGTTAAGTCATTTGCATAGTCATTCATTCATTTGTACACTTCATTTGAAAATATGTGCTGAATGTCTACTATGGACCTAGGTACTACACTAGGTGCTGGCATATAGTTGGGGGATGGATACAAAGTTGGTATTCCAACATGAGATCTATATCCTAGCATGGAATACAATCAATTAGCAAGCATACATCAGTATATGTCAGATGAAGGTGAATGCTGGGGAGAATAAGATGGTAAGGGGGAAAGATCTTGTATGTTCTGAGAAGGGCTAAGGATATGGGATGGTCATGAAAGACTTCCCTAATTAGGTGATATTTGAGCAAAGACCTGAAGGAAGTAAAAAAGCAAACTGTGTTAACATGTGGGAAAACAGCATTAACAGCAGAAAGAAAAGCAGCTACAAGTCTCTGACACTGAGGCCTGCTGGCAAGAAGCATGGACATTAGCATGCCTGGAGCAGAGTGAACAAAGGGAAAGGTCTTAGGTTGCATTCCTCCGAGCTGCAGATTGATGTGCCAGTGATTTGTAAAGAAATTGATGAGGGAGGGGAAAGTAAAAAAGCTAAATATGAATGCAATCTCAAGTGAAATCCTCACCTCAACAAATTCCTCTGGGTGTTCTGGAGTATAAGTTACCTTCACAGAATTGTACCACCTTGAGGTAAGAGAACTGGGCTTTTATGTGTCTACACTAGTCAGTTGTTGGCTGTGGGCAGCCCTCAGCAGACTTATCAGTGCCTCTGGGCAAGACAGGTTCTACTGCTCAAGATAGTCTCCTGAAAAAGGCTGCAGGTGCCAGGCATGCAGAAGTTATGGGAATGGGTACATAGAACCAGAAATATTATCCCAGGACATCAAAGAGAACATGGGATCAGAACACTTACCAATATTCAGCTTCCCCTGCATTGTGATATAGCCCTGTAACTGAAATGTAGCAAATGAAATACAGAACTTGAGTCCTTAAATGACCGTGGGAAGAATTCAACCTATATATTTTCAAAACCAGTTTGCACTGTGACATTAATGATAAATAACATAATATTTATATATTTATAATATAGAATTATAATTTATAATATTTATAAATAATTCTTTATAAAACTTTTATTATTTTGGACGTTATACCTATTGGCAAGGGTTAGTCTGCCATATCAGTTAGCAAGTTTTTCTTTAAAATATTTATGGTTTAAATAGATTTTTCTTCCTGTGATGAAAATAAAAGACCTTAGGGGGATAAGTGATAAATCAGTGACATCAGTTAGGAGGGTACCACAATGGTTTTGGAAAGCCAGCAGGCCTTGCTTAGTATGGATTTCAAAATTCTCTATTTTTGTTCAGTCTAAGTGTGCCTCTCTTTGTCTCTCTCCCTCTTCCTCTCTTTCTCTCTCTCCCTCTCTCTCCCTTCCCTGAGTGCCTCTTCCCATCTTTGTTAATCCTCTTATGAAACATAATTATTCAAATTAGGTAATTTTTTATTATCTGTCTACATCTTAATGTCCACATCTTATATGAGTATTTATTAACTGTTGAAAGACATTGTTTCTGGTTACTGTGCCTTTTTTCCCCTCATCTCTCCCCTTGTTAATATTTTCCACATATGCAAGATGGTGGGATACATTTTGGGTTGCTCCTTTTTGGGGAAAATTGACTTCTGTCTTTGGTCCAAGCAAAAGATCTTTTTTTTTTCTAATTTATTGATTTATTTTGAGAGAGATGGAGAGAGAGATGAAGAGGGAGAGATAGAGAGAGATGGAGAGGGAGAGATGGGGGAGAGAGAGAGAGAGACAGAGAGAAAGAGAGAAAGAAGGAGAGAATGAGTATCTCAAGCAGTTTCTGCACTGTCAGTGCAGTGCCTGATGTGGGGCTTGAACTCACAAACCACGAGATTATGACCTGAGCCAAAATCAAGAGGTGAATGCTTAACTGACTGAGCCACCCGGGTGCCCCCAAAAGATTTCTTCCTTAGCAGCACATGTTCACTACAGTCCAAAATAAAAAAGCACTGACTTGGATAAACAAGAAAAACATGTACCCATACACATCAATATAAACATAGAATAAATAGAAAAATATGTTTAGAAAATATTTATTTTGCCTGTCTATATCAAGAATAAAAAATCAAGATAACTTTTATCATTATGATTTCTGCTGATTCCTTACTGAAGCAATGTACTATATCTTTTTTTACTACCTTTGTGTAAATTATCTTACTGAAAGAGTAGAAGACAAACATTCCTTTTTTATTTTGGTTTTCCATTTTTTTCTTCTCTGATTTTCTATTGGAAAGTAAATGTAAGGGTAAAATACATGTATGCCTCTGAGTATATATGTGAGATGTTTAGCCATTAAATCTGTAGCAAATGGTGTGTAACCTCTAGCGGTGAATATCCTGTGTGTAATTGTCAGTGTATCAGATTTATTTCTTATGGAATAAGCAAAATTCATACTTTGCCTTTATAAATTTTAAGGAAGAAAAGACAGATTTTGTGTAAAAATCCAAGAGTATAAACTGAACATACATCTGCAGGTTTGTACATAAGTATTTAAATATTTGTATTTGTAAGTATTTGTACATAAGGTTTTGTACATAAGTTTGTACATAAGTATTTAATAAGGATCTTTCTAGATATTCCTGTTGAAACTCAGTCTCTCTGCACAAAGAGATATGCTACATTATTAGAGATGTATATTCCTGCTTACTTTATTGGGTTTTGAGTGACATGATGTATGCAGAGTTGACTCAATACCTTATACATGGAAAAGGAAAATAGTTATAAAGAGCTGCCAATATTTCAGTGGGTTGTAGTGGTACGTACAATATTTTTCAAAAAGTGAACACATGTGTAAGAAAGCATCAATGAGAGAGAACATACTTCTAGGTCACAAGAAAATTAATTCTGCCAGTGTTTCTATAGAAAAGCAAATGGATTACCACTAAAAAATATTTTGTAGCTTTCTACAGTTATATTATATCTCAGTTCTGCTTCTGGGATCATTTTAGTTTCCAGAGTAAATGATTGGGTAAATTTTACTAGATTTATATTATAGTTACCACTATGAGGATTGTTGCTTTGTGTTTGACGTTAAGAAAGGGGCATTGCCCTCAGAAAGGGGCACCTGGGTGGCTCAGTCGGTTGAGTGTCTGACTCTTGATCTCAGCTCAGGTCATGATCTCACGGTTCATGAGTTTGAGCCCCAAGTCAGGCTCTGTGCTGACAGTGTGGAGTCTCCTTGGGATTTTCTGTCTCTCCCTCTCTCCCTCTGCCCCTCACCTGCTCATAAGCGCACACTCTCTCAAAATAAAGAAATCAACTTAAAAAAAAAAGTAACTCTAAACATACACTATTACTGTACCAGTGGTTCAGTTTTCTCTCCCATTGTCCTACCACTTTATCTAGATTCTATCCTACACAAAGAACATTTCTAGGACCAAGACTCAGATTTGGAAAACTTGAATGGGGAGAGTAGTCAGAAAAGCTCTGAAAGATGAGTGTATCTTTAATAGCGCACTTTGAGATGGCTGCATGTATGGAGGAATGGGCAGACTGAGGACAGTATAATGGCAGCTAAAGTCTATGTAGTTAGTGAAAAAGAGAAATGGAGCATAGTAATAAAATGAGTGTTTTTTTTTTTATGTCCCTGTTGGAGAGGGAGTATACAAAAAGAAATTTTGTTATAGAGAAACCTGGTTTAACAAATACCTGTGTGATGATTTGATTGTGTTTTAGCTTACGTTCTCTGTAAGCAGAGTATGATTTATTTCCAGGTAGTATTTGGAAGGTAATTGCAAACAACAGGGTAGATGTAAGAAGAGAGAAAGGGAAGAAAAGATGGGCCATTGAGACCTTGCTAAGAAGATTATAGAATATCTTTTAGAATTGTCCGTCCAAAAGCCAGAATGGAGAGATGATTATTAATCAACTTAAGTTTGCCGTTCTTTTAAGAGTCATCTTTTAATACTCCTTCCACTTCTAAGCTACTCATGTGTAGATAAAGAGACTTGGGTGCAGAAAGCTAAGATGCCAACAGTTGAGGCAAAACATTGTCAGTGAAAAGTGAATTAAAAACTGCACAGGAATGTCCAGGCTTAGCTGGAATCAGAGGTGAAACCAAGATGTGGGCCAGAGCACTAGCTACATCTAATACAGATGCTGATGACAGTGACTTATTGGTGATGGGTACCTAGGGTTCAAGACACTTGAGGCTGTTATTCAACTTCTCAGAACCTGTGGCAAATTTCTTATATATCTTCTGGGACTTTACACAAGGTAACTCTTTGGTGGCAGATGAATGAATCTGACCACGAATTTGTTTCTGTATAAATTCTATCAGGGGTTAGAAATAGGCAAATGATTGCTTTGTGAAAATGACTCACTTAATGTTTTCTTTCAAGTTAATCTTGAAGGGAAGTTTGTTTATTTTTGAAGGATGTTTTCTTAAATACTCCTATCTCAAGTTTCCTAAGTTTAAGGCCTGTGAATAAAGCTGCTGACATTTTGTGAGAATGAAATGACTGACTTCTGAACATTTTATAAAGCAACTATTTTCACCATCTTTTTGATATATTGCTATTTAACTATAAGATTGAAAATCTCAGAATAATCTCACGCCTGGGAGATTCCCATAAGAAGTTACATATTCGCTATGTTTTCAGTAGGCTACCTTGACCTTTCATGTTTCAAACTGCAGCCCTTTTCTATCATTAGATTTTACAGTTTTCGAAAATCTAGAGAGAAGGGGTTTCCTTTCTCATCCTCCCTTATGTTGCCTCTGGGCTGAGGAAGAAAGTAAGTAAAACAAAAGATTTTTGTCTGCCTTGAACCCAAAAGAAGTTCAAATGAAAGCCTCAAGTGCAATGACCTTAATGACTGTTGCTCTTTTAAAATAACTGTATGTTTAATAGTTCATAGAATATTTAGTTCACCTGGGAAAATTGGAACCTTCAGACAGAAGACCTATGTCTGTAGGGAAGCAGCATTCCAGAGGGGATCACTCTTTTGTGCCTAAGGTTTAAGTAGATAGCAAGGGTGAAACACAGTGTTCAACAATAAAGTAAAGTCTACTTCCTCTAACTTGTCCATGTCAACCTGAAGAAAATGAATAACTGACAATGAATAGTTTTCTCATGAATTAGTATGTCCAAGTTATTGCAAACATAGTTAGCAAATATATTAAACCTGAAGAAAACGAATAACTGACAATGTCAACCTGAAGAGAACGAATAACTGACAATGAATAGTTTTCTCATGAATTAGTATGTCCAAGTTATTGCAAACATAGTTAGCAAATATATTAAAACTAATAAAAGGTGGTTATTTACACAGCATTTTAGACAAACTGAGACAATGAATATTGACCATGTTATTATATTAGCACAATGTTCTCTGTGTGTGTTTGTGTGTATACACATATAGGAGTCAACTAATGCCAGCTCCAAAAGCCTATGGGTAAATTCTCAGGAATTTTGTGAACTGATTGTTAAGCACAGTCATAATTAAAAATTAAATTATATCAGGTTATAATTAAATGAATTATATTAAAAACAGAGGTGATTACAAATATTCAAAACTCATGCCTCCTAATTATTTTTCTACATTTTCCTATCATCTATGCTCTGAAAGTTATTTTATTTTATCTGTATGTAGGGAAAACTGTGTACATAATGGTATCTCCCTTCCTAAATTCCACTGTCAGTAATGTCAAGTTGGTGGCTTAAACTGTACATGGTGAGTGTACCTTTACATGAAAATGGACAAATGTTGCAAATCAAAGCTCGTTTCTGTTTTATTGATGGATTAATCTGAAGAAAGTGTCAGAGAAAATGTTAATAATGCAGATTAAACTTAAAAATGTTTTGTGTCTGTTGCCATTACTTTGTCAACAACACAAAAATTTGAGGAAGTAATCTTCCAGCAGTTGAAACTATTATTTGGTTTAACAAACAAGTTGTTCTAACCATTGACAAAAAGTTGAGTTCTCCTTATGTCTTTGTTGTTTCATTTTTGTCTTGTTCACTATTGTAAATGATGAAATCAACCAACATTCATCAATCCAACTATAGGTGAGTTGGGGATACAGAAATTTTAAAAAAAATTGATGAAAGCATTCTGTGAGGATCAATTGGCTGTATGGAATTTAATATAAAATATTGTATATTTTATTGCTATTTATAATTGCTTAATACCAGTAAAATTTATAATAAACACACCACATATATGTACATATAGATATATAGGGATGGATACAGGTAGGTATATAGATGTAAATGCATTTATTTTTTTCTGGAAAGTTGGTTGTTAAACATTCACCAGAACAGTTTTGTATAAATATATGGTTTTAATAACCAAATACATTTTACATAATTCTTAAAAATAACCAGTTTCTTCAGAACCTTGGGAAAAATTTTTTTCTTTATACATTAAAACTAGGACATAAAAAAGTTTACAAATATTTATTGAGATGAAGCTCATAATTTGAGCAGTGACAGAATAATACTATGTGCAAGATTTGTAGCGCCCACACCAGGATAGCTACATAGATCTTTACCTGAAAAGATCTCCTTTTATTAAATTTATAGATAATATGGGATTGATGTTTATTTTCTTTCTTTTTAAGTATTGTAATGTTACAAAGTGTTACAATATAAAGGAAAAAAAATGCCACAAACAGAATATAAAGTTATAAATGAATAACTACACAGTAATTCATAGTACCAAAGAAGAGTGTATTTTCATACTGAGATATGCTAATTACATATAAGCAAGTTCTTTAATTTATTCTACAGTATACAGAATAACAAATACTTTTCAATATTAGTTTCCTTGGCAATAGGATTTGAACTGTTTAAAATTTTCTAGTAAAGAGGAAAATAGAGTTGACCACTGAATGGCACGTGGGTAAGGGGTGCCAACTTCCCCATATAGTCAAAAATCCACCTGTAGCTTTTGATTCCCCCCGAACTTAACTACTCATAGCCTACTGTTGACCAGAAGCCTTACCAATAACACAAAAAGTCAATTAACACACATTTTGTGTGTTAATATATATATATATATATATATATATATATATATATACTGTGTTCTTACAATTAAATACGCATGAGAAAAAAGTTATTGAGCATATTATAAGAGATGAACAGATAAAGAATATGTGGTATATATACAAAACAATATTATTCAGATATAAAAAGGAATGAAATCTTGCGATTTGCAACAACATGGATGGAGCTAGAGAACATAATGCTAAGCAAAATAAGTCAGTCAGAGAAAGTCAAATTCCATATGATTTCATTCATGTGGAGTTTAAGAAACAAAACAAATGACCAAAGGGAAAAAAAGACAGAAAGGGAGGTAAATCAAGAAACAGACTCTTGATTATAGAGAATAAACAGATAGTTACCAGAAGGGAGGCGGATGGGGTGATGCGTGGAATAAGTGAAGGAGATTAAGGGTATATTTATCATGATGAGCACTGAGTAATCTATAAATAACGGTTGAATCACTCACTATATTGTATACCTGAAACTAATATAATACCATATTAAAATAAAAAGACTTAATAAAAAAGGAAATACTTAAAGAATATCATAAGAGAAAATGCATAAACAGTACTGTTCTGTATTTATATAAAAAAAATCTATGTGTAATTGGACCCATGCAGTTCAAACCTGTGTTGTTCAAGGGTCAACTATATCTGAATATTTTCTAAGTTACATGTTCTGGCACATTTTATTTATCAATACTTATAAATTATAATAAAATTAAGGCCCTATTTATAATGAGTGTCAGTTCATTTATAATCACTTTTCCAAGCTAGACATTTTGACCAGAATATTCACTGGACACTCATTTCTTTCCACACCAACTTCAGTTTTCTCACTTCTTTAAAAGCTAGAGGAAAGCCTATGCTTTCCTTGCTCTTTCCTGGATGATCCTGAACCACTCTCCAGGCCTCCAATATAAATCCTCATCCTTTGAAGACTTGTGGGTTATTAAATATACTTCCACATGTATCTATTATTTATTGTACCATTGATTTCACACTCTTAGTATTTGAACATGGTGAAGACAGGGTTTACATATAATACTTTTAAGCTAATGATATACTTCAAAAGTGTAGAAAATACTACATCCATTTTTGTGTCTACAACACACATCCTTTTCTTTCACTTCGTTTTTCTCGCCCATTGTCCTTTTTCCACCTTACCAAACGAAACACAATAGGTAAGATTAAACCATATATTTATCCCCACCCCATCCTATTTTCCAATACTTCTTTTTTCTCCCTCTCTTTTGAGTAGAAGCCACTACCTTAGTTTCATATTGTTACCACCTGTGTTTTAAAATTATGTAAATAGTACATAGTTCTGCATCTGATTTTTTACTCATCATTTTGTCTTCAAAATTCATCTTGTTAACTAAAGTATACCTAATTCATTCATTTTTTTTTTGCTGAATACATTGTACTCAATCATATGATATAGTATTCCTCTATGTTTCTACATTGTCAGTTTTATTTTTTCACTCTTAAAAACAGTGAATATTCTTACACATGATAAGATTTTTTAATAGACTACATATCTAGCAACGTGCTTTCTGAGGTTTAGGTTTTTTATATGTTCTTAACTTTAATAAATATCACAATAAAAAGATCTCCAGGACATATCAACTCACTTTAGTAAGAGGTTTCCAGTTTTCTCTCATCTCTACAGTCACTTGATAACAAGAAACTTTGAAATTTGCCAATCAAATGTATGTTTAGTCTTTATTGTTTCAATTTGCATTTTCTTGATAAATAGTAAATTTGCCAATATCTTCATATTTTTATGAACCAGTCATGTTCACCCACAATAACGAATTGCCACACCAAACCTATTGATCGTGAGGCAATTGTGTACTTTTTCCTTTCTTACTAGTTCACACTGGGTACTAGTCTTTTGCGAATTATGTGCTTTATAAATACATCCAGGGTGTGGTTATATACTGTGGTTCACAGTATCTTTTGTTATATAGAAATTTTAAATTTTATATGTTGACTCTTCCCTTTGTGAATTAACCAACAAAAACAGAGGATGAGCAATACCAATGCCAAAAATATATTTTTCTTTAAATTTTTTTCTATTCTTTGTTTTGCATTCCACATTCAGATCTCTAATATATTCGCAATTTATTTTTCAATTGCTTGAATTAGGAAATCTAATTTATTTGTTTATTTTTCATAGAGACAGCAATTTGTTCAAGAGTCTTTTTCTATTTCTTGATAGCACCCTCTAAATTACACCAGTTTCTATATATTTATGTAACTATCTTTAAGGACTCTGTTAGTTTTCATGAGTCTGTCTATTCTTTCCCCTTATTCTGGTCATTATTTTAAATTTCTTTAGAATTATAATAACTTTTGATATCAACTAAAGTTATTTTTCACTTCTTTTTCTTATTTTTCAAGATGCTCTTTACTATTCACTCAGGTGAATTTCATAAGTTTTCATGTTATGGAAATCCTTGCTGGAATTTTGACTGTATTTTTATTTGAGTTTAAAGATAAATTTTGTGAGAATTGATATTTTCTGATATCAAACCCTCTTTATACATTATACTGTAGTGTAGTATAACTCCTCATTTATTTAGCTATTGTTGTTATAATAGCTGTCTATAATATTGAATAACATTTGTGTTTTTCTTCATATAATTCTTGAACTTCATTTGTCAGATTTTTTCTTTGATAACATTTAAATTCTTTGGATGGGACCGTTTTTTAAATTATGATTGCATTCACTACTTTATCAATGCTTTCTGTGTAATGGTGTTATTGATTCATTCATTTCCATTTCACATCTTGCAGTCTTGCTGAACTCTCTTACTAGTTCTAATTATGTCTTTAACTTTTCTTTAATTTTCTACAGGAACAACTTTATTTTCTCTGACAAATAACTGTTTTTCTTCCTTTTCAAGTCTTATGCCTCATTTTATTTTCTTGTCTTATGGCATTGAATAAATCTTCCATTGAACATCAGAAGTAAAGGTCTTTCATTTTTTTCATATATTTATTCTTCACATTTCATACATCACTGAATACAAAATTAACTTTTTCCGTGTACAAGGGCTATGGATATGTCATAACAGCTTTGAAAGGAAGCAGGTATGAAAAACTTCTTTCTCTGCAATCTTTCTACAAAGGAAAGCATTTAGTATATTTAGATTAGATTGTTTAAAACTGTAAATTATTGATTCATGTCTTGATTTTACATCATTCTGAGTTTTCTGGTAGAAGGAATTTTAAAACTTTTCTTTGTTATATTCTTTCTGGGCAATCCCACTGTAGTAGTTGACTTCCTTTCATGTATCATGTATGTTTGAATAGCCGTAGCCTGATCATCAAGTTCGTGCTGTCCCTCCAAAGGTACTTAATAGGAAATACCACTCTTTTTTTTTTAATAAATTTTTTTTCAACGTTTATTTATTTTTGGGGGGACAGAGAGAGAGCATGAATGGGGGAGGGGCAGAGAGAGAGGGAGACACAGAATCGGAAACAGGCTCCAGGCTCCGAGCCGTCAGCCCAGAGCCTGACGCGGGGCTCGAACTCACGGACCGCGAGATCGTGACCTGGCTGAAGTCGGACGCTTAACCGACTGCGCCACCCAGGCGCCCCGAAATACCACTCTTTGTGGTAACTGCACTGTAACATAGGCATCAGTGAAAGTAGCAACTATTGCTTCTGCCAACTTATTTCTTTTGTTGTATTTAGTGATGGGTTTAATTGAGCCTACTCAGTGACCTATGTCTGCAATGCCCACTACATGCAGTTTATTAACAAATCATGCAATCATAATAAAATGATGTTATTTTTACTTAGCATGTTTGCATTTTAATCTGGAATTAATTTAATTCAAGTAAGACTAAGTATATTAAATAATGTCGAGATATTATCTAGAGTTACAGAAATAGCCCATAGATTTTTGCAGTTTACCTGAAATATTAGATAAAAAAACAAAGATCACATGCTTTTATTATATTAATAGAGATTTGAAGATACACAATTTGACCTGGTTTGAGATTGGGGTTATTTCAGAAGAAAGGAAAACCATTATTCCATTTCTTTATGTGGTGATGTAGACTCCTCTATAGTACTTTTTCCTTCTTCTTCATCCTCACTTCTTCTGCCTTTGTTGTCTGAAAAACAATTCTCTTTTGGACTCTCCTTGATAGAGTATAAGTTTGAATATAGTAGCTGAGTACAGGAGCCCACAAAGGTAAAAGTGCCTAGAGTCCACAAGTTGTATTGTGGCCCTAGTTATGGATGAGTACATTGCTATGGGTGAGATATTTTCATTTCTGCTACTAAGCACACTAAATTTGGTGCTGCTGATTAGGAAAAACTGATTAAGCTGCAGACATTTCATAGAATCTGTTTCTCAAGATCAATAGACGCCTTCCTCTTAAGTTTTTTTTTAATTGAAATGAATGTACTCCTGCCATCAGGTGCATAGTAACAGTATTTAATACCTCTGAATCAGGATTTGGCAAACTATGGTCTGTAGGCCAAATCTGTTTTTTATTTGTTTGATTGTTTTTATTAAAGTATAATTAACATACAGTGTTATATTAGTTTTCAGCTGTATAACATTGATTCAACAATTCCACGCATTACCCAGCACTCACCATGATAAGTGTAATCACCATCTGTCATATGTTACTGCAGTATTATTAACTATATTCCTTATGCTGTACTTTTTATCTCCATGACTTGTCTATTGTATAACTGGAAGTTTGTACCTTTTAACCTCCTTCACCTATTTAACTATCTCCCCACCACCACCTCTGTGGCAACTACTAATGTGTTCTCTGTATTTAAGAGTCTATTTTCTGTTTGGTTGTTTTGTGTTTTAGATTCCACATATGAGTGATATTACATGGTATTTGTCTTTCTCAGTGTGACTTATTTCACCTAGCATGATACCCTCTAGGTCTACCTAGCATAATACCCTCTAAGTCCATCTGTGTTGTTGCAGATGGTAAGATCTTATGCTTTTTTATGGCAGAGTAATATTCTCCTCTGTGTGTGTGTGTGTGTGTGTGTGTGTGTGTGTGTGTGTGTGTATACATGCCACATCTTTTTCTAAAAAAAATGTTTATTTATTTTGAGAGAGGGAGAGAGGAACAGAGTGCAGGCACACGAGCAGGGAAGGGGCAGAGAAACGGGGAGAGAGAGAATCCAAAACATGCTCTGCACTGTCAGCGTGAAGCCTAATGGGGGCTCAAAGTCATGAACTGTGAGATCATGACCTGAGCCCAAATCAAGAGTTGGCTGCTTAACTGACTGAGCCACCCAGGTGCCCCCATATCACATCCTTTGTTATCCATCCATCATTGGAACTTGGGTTGCTTCCATGGCTTAACTGTTGTAAATAACACTGCAATAAACATAGGGGCGCATGTATCTTTTCAACTTAAGTGTTTTTATTTTATTTGGGTAAATACCCACCAGTGGAATTATTGGATCATATGGTGTTTCTATTTTTAATTTTTTGACGATCCTCCATACTATAGAAAACAGTGACTGTACCAATTTGCATTCCCATCAAGATTGTACAAGTATTTCTTTTTCTCTACATCCTTGCCAACACTTGTTATTTCTTGTGTTTTTGATTGTAGGCATTCTAGCAGCTGTTAGGTGATATCTCATTGTGGTTTCGATTTTATTTCCCTGATGATTAGTGAGGTTGAGCATCTTTTCAGGTGTCTATTGGCCATTTATATGTCTTCTTTGGAAAAATGCCTATTCAGGTCCTCTGCCCATTTTTTAATTAGATCTTTTTTTGGGTGTTGAGCTGTATAAGTTCTTTATATATTTTGAATATAAGCCCCTTATTGCATGTATCATTTACAGTATCTTCCTTTATTCTGTAGGTTGCTTTGCCATTTTGTTGGTGGATTCCTTCACTGTGCAAAAGCTTTTTTTTTTGGTTTAGTCCCAGTAGTTTATTTTTGCTTTTATTTCCCTTGCCTCAGGAGACATCTAGACAAAATGGTGCTGTGGCTGATGTCACAGAAATTATTGCCTATGCTATCTTCTAGAATATTTATGGTTTCAGGTCTCACATTAGGTCTTTAATCCATTTTGAGTTTATTTACATGTATATTGTATGAAAATGGCCAAATTTCATTCTTTTGCATGTTCCTGTCTAGTTTTCCCAGCCACATTTATTGAAAAGATTGTCTCTTCTCCATTATATAATCTTATATCCTTATTGTATATTAATTGACCATATACATCAATACATGTCATATATGGCTTTATTTCTAGGCTTGCTGTTCTCTTCTTTTGATCTTTATGTCTGTTTTTTTGTGACAGTACCATACTGTTTTGATTACTACAGCTTTGTAGTGTATCTTGAAATCTGGGATTGTAATACCATCACCTTTGTTTTTCTTTCTCAAGATTACTTTGGCTATATGGGATCTTTTGTGGTTTCTTACAAATTGTGGTATTATTTGTTCTATTTCTTTTAAAAGTGCTATGGGTATTTTGATAGGGATTATATTAAATCTGTAGTAGCTTTTGGTGGTATGGACATTTGAACAATATAATTTTTTCAAATTTATGAGCATGGAATATACATTTATTTATGGTTTCTTAATTTTCTTTCATCGTGTTTATAGTTTTCAGAGTACTGGTCTTTTCACTTCCCTTGGTTAAATTTATTCCTATATATTTTATTCTTTTTGCAATTATAAGTAGATTTATTTTAAATTTATCTTTCTGCTTTGTTGTTAATGTATAGAAATGCAATAGATTGCTACATGTTAATTTTGAAGCCTGCAACTTCACTGAATTCATTTATTAGTTCTAACAGGTTTTTCATGGAGTCTATGGTGTTCTGTATACAGTATCATGTCATTTGCAAGTAGTGATAGTTTTACTTCTTCCTTACCAACTTAGGTGCCTTTTATTTGTTTTTGTTATCTAATTGCTGAAGCTAGGACTTCCAGTACTATGTTGAATAAAAGTGGTGAGAGTAGAAATCCTTGTCTTCTTCTTGATCTTAGAAGAAAAACTCTAATTTTTTCCCCTTTGAGTATGACGTTAGCTGTGGGTTTTTCATATATGGCCTTTATTATGTTGACGTATGGTCCTTCTAAACCCACTGTGGTGAGAGTTTTTACCATGAATGGATGTTGTATCTTGTCAAATGCTTTTTCTGCATCTATTGAGATGATCATATGGTTTTTATTCTTTCTCTTGTTAATGTGATGTGTCCAAATCTGTTTTAGTAAATGAGTTTTATTGGAATAGAGTGGCAATTACCCTTTTATATGTTGTCTATGGCCGCTTTGGAGCTACAACAGCCGAGCTGAGTAGATGAAACAGAGATCTTATGGTCTACAATGCCCAAAATACCTACTGTCTGACTCTTTAGAGAAATCGTTTACTGACAGCTGGTCCAAAGCAGGGATGACAAGCTAACAAAAAATCAATTGACTATCTCTAATACAGTGATTAATTATTAATATCTGTGATGGGTGAAACACTAGGAAGTAGGTACATTTATACAGATATTTGTCACGTTTAGCCTAAAAAAACAAACAAAAAAACCAAAAAAACAAACAACAAAAAAATAGCCTTTCCTTAATAATCATTAATGGAATCAATGAGGCTAAATTATTTTTCATTTCTTTAAATCTTTTTAAATAGCGAGGCATAATCACAAATTTTAATATAATATGATCAAAACAAAAATTGTCACCATAAACAGATTCAATTTGTTGCCTTTCTCATGATTTTGCAACTATAATGAGGCATAGAATTTTTCTTTTTTATTCTTCTAAACTTTAAGGAAAACATCTTTCTAGTTAATCTTTATAAAGATAGGGCTTTATGAGTTAAAAAGTGAAATGTTTCTTTCCCTATTGTGTCTGTCAGCTATCTTAATCTCTTTACTCCCTCCTCCCATCCCAGAGGTAGACCTCAGTAGAAAAGTGACAAACATGAAACAGTGAGATCTATAATACATTTAAACATCTTACTTTGACTCTTTAAAAGCAGCTAGCACACCCAGATAATCCTGTACTCAGAATGTACACAAAAACCTGGCAGCATTAGACCAGAACAGAAACCCTCATTCCTCTGTTAAAGATCTCCTGATAGTTTCTTTCAACTTTTTTTTTTTCCCTCCATGTCATTGGTTCTGTAGCTCTCCTTTAGCATATCTTACCTATTGACTTATGGGAGGTAAGTACCCTATCTTAGTACAGTTTTGATACTTGCTTTCTAGTCCCCTAAAGGTAGACTACAGTTGAAAGGCACTTCTGTTCCTTTTCTAACCCAATAAACTAACCTGGACAGATTTCCATTTGTTCTTCCCATCTGTAAACTGTTCATAAACAGACTGGCAGTCAGGAAACCTGGATTTGAGAACAGGCTGTAGCTGTATTATTAATTCTTCATGTGATCCTGACAGTTCTCTGAAATTAAGTTTTCTTTCTTTAACAATGAGATTGGCTTAGGTAATGCAGTTCTTTTAGCCCTAAGTCTACCCTTGCTTTGAATAATTCTCTTTAGACCTCTGTTTTTATAAACAAGCAGTTCTTGATGGAGATGCCAACCCACAGAAGTGTGTGCTGTTGCCAAAGGCACACACTTCATGTCTTTAGGGCTCACCGCCCCTGTCAACCTTGGTTTTCACTTTAACCTCACTTCCATCTCCCTCCCTCCCTTCCTTCTTTTTTCCCTTTCTTGCTTATGTCCTTCTTCCTATGAAACACACTTTCCATCAGATGTTACTTGAGAGCTGCATCTCACTGGATACTTTATTAATCACTTCTAACTCAGATTCGTAAACCTTGCATTTTAAGGGGTTTAGATTATAGAACTGACCAGCTATATAAGGACATAACTTTTGACAATACTCTTAAACAAAAGAATAAAAAATGTTTTTGAATAAAATTGAAACATTTGTTAGATTACTTATTCATTATAAAAAGCATTATATTGCCAGATATGTCTGCATAAATGGAGGCTTTGTATTTTTAGAGACACTCTGTTTTTTTCTATTTACTGGTCAGTTATTAGAGTAGGGTTAGTACATGGGTTTAGGTGTGATTCCACACCGCTTTGCAGTCTATCAGGAAAGGCTTTGTGGTACATTGGAAATATGTTCAAGGAATGTCATCTCAACACTTCAAGGGGTTTTTCTTTAATAAAAAGGGCAATAGGGATCAAACCAATCCACTGAATTTGCATGTTTTCCCCTCACACTGCTGAAAACATCTTTTCAAACCAGCTTCAAACTAGAGCAATTAGGTGGGTAATTGCCCTAGTGTGAACTTAGCCTTAAAAGCTTATTCTATGAAACTAGAGTAATTAGACTTACTTCTTCAGTCTTTTTTTCTTCACCTCATTGTTCTCATGCATTAGGCTAATGTTGCTGTGCTTGGGTTCACTTCAATGCAAAGGAATGGAGGCTGGGGATGGAGAAATAGAAAAGCTTAAATGGATAGGAAACCCAGCAAACAAAACCAAAACCCAGCCTGTGACAGCAATCATGAAAAGCGTTTGCATTCTAATAAGGCTTGTTAAACAGCATTTTAATTAATCTGAAATTTGCAACATACCTGCTTGTCACTATCCTTTGTAATGACTAGTTTATGTTCCTAAAATAGATATACAAAATACCTCATGTTTTGCCAGATTATTTAGCAATGCTTTGCTATATCAAATTAATCTTAGTTGCTAACAGGATAACAGTTTTAGTTGTTTTTTCTTCGCTTTATCATGTTACAATCATTATCCAAAGGGAACATACCAGGTCAAGTGTTAACAATATGTGCATTGCAAAAATAAAAGTTAAGATTTGCCATCTGTTCAAAACTGATACTGTTACATTAGATATACTTTTCAAAAAGTCCCTTTAATCCTAGTACATTTTGATTTGTTTCAATTTTTAAAAGCTACAGATACATTTTTGTGAAACAAAAGTAAAATACACAATTAAGTGGTGATCAGAATTAAAATATTGTAGGGCAGTACAGTGTACCTTTATGTCAGTATTTGAAATACGTACATTTAAGTGTAATTTCTTTTGATGTGTTTCATGGATGTAAATTTAGAATTGTGGTTTGCATGTGTAATGTAATACTTACTAAATATTTGTTTAGTTCAGTAGATTGTAAGATTAAATCCTACAATATTGTTTTCACGTTTATATTCAAAGTGTTGATTAGAAGTGCAGATTGGGCCCCAAGTCTCAGGCAATTACCCCATAGCCTTCCACCCTCCTCCATATTCTAGGTGACATGTAGTGACTTCTTGAGATTTTGTGATTTGCTGCCCCAATTGCCTAACGTATGGGTAAATGTAACTAGGTCATCTACCTAGTATATGTATAACTGGGTTCACCTTTTCTGCTCAGGTCTACGCATTGCCCTTTGGTTGTCCACTCCTTTTGCAGTGTTGCCTTTGTTGTTCACCTGCATAAATTTTCCCCTTAGCAACTGTAGCGATCATGTCGCGTGGGTAATTTCAGGTTCTACTCCTTCAAACAATGACCATGACATGCAAACAAAATGCCAAACAAATATAACATTAACCTCTATTTTCAGAGGTGACTTTTTAGCTTCTTAAAAATTGGTAAGGAAAGTTTTGAGAGGAGACCATACTCAATTTATAATTAGAGTGAAAGAGAATGCATAAATGGATGAGAAAATGGTTGCATGAATATGTGCTTAGAAAGCAGAAGTATGTAGAAACAGTACTGTAGAGCAATAAGTATATAAACAGTTTACAGTCTTCAATGTCCATTATCTACCTGATGTTTGGTAAGATAGCTACTGTCATATGGAGGAAGAGTACAAGTCAAAGATTCTTGGAACAGAACCCAAGAAACCTGACTCTGTACCTCTAACTAGCTGAGAGAACTTGAAACAAACCCAAGTCGGTCTAGGATTTAAATACCTCATCTATAAAATGAGTACTTTGTATGAAATGATATCTAGCATGCCACCTACCCTTTCTCTCTAGCGTTTCATGAAGTCCATCCCTTGCAAAGTGTCAAAGTTTTCAGTGAGGGAAGGGTATCAGGGACTTCGGGGGGAAATTAGTCCTGATTCTCCTCCTTCTGACTCTTGGATCTCCAGTCTCAACCTCTCTCATGAACAGATTTCAGCAAACAGGTTCACAAGATAAATAAACAAACATGTAGGAAGATAGAGACATTTTGCATATGGATTCAGTTTTAAAAGAAACTGGAAAAAATATAGTGGAATACTCTTAATTAGCACAGATCCTGAAAAAAAAATAAATGTGTTAATTAATCTCTCATCTTGATTATCAAAAGATTATACCCATATATACAACAACATGTAAACCAGAAATTAGAAAGAGATATTTTGCCACCTAGCTCCTCTTCTGAAAAACTATTCCAAGTTTCTAATATAATTTGAAGATGTATCCACTGGGATATAAGTGCCCTGATGTTCTTTCCTTATTAGAAGCCTGAGAATTACTATGATATTGTTGTGTTTTGAGCTTTTTAAAAAAAGATGTCGACTGCATTTCATTTCTCTCTTTCAGCATTTTAATTACTCAATTACTCTTTCCCAAAATACTTACTTTTTGCTTTTATTATTGGTGTATTGCTCATGCAAACATGTTACTGAGGAATCAGAGCTTCAAGGACTTTAACTTTCTCATCTGAAGTAAGATAACCTAATTTAGCAGCTGTGGTAGAACAGGAAAGCAGCATGATGCCAAAAAAAGGTTACACAGTGGGAAGTTCGTGCTGGCAAATACCAATTCACACCTGTTTTAGGCCTACAGACAACATCAGGGGTGCTATTTAAATGGACTCTGTGTGCAATTTATCCATTGTTTGGAGTCATTGAAATGAACTACATTGATTCTTCTCCTTGGCAATTATTCCAATTAAGTGGATGCACCATTTATCAGGGTGCTGATTAAGTGCGTTTTGTAGCAGGCACCAAAGAAAGACTGTGAGGAAATCTATGAAAGTGATATTCACACTTCGTAAGGTTCCCCTCATGCTCACGAATGTCTTACGTTATATGGTTAGCAATACAAAACGTTATGCAGAAAAATACTACTGAAACCAGGGTTAAGGAGATGATTATGTTCCACATGAGTACAGAGATTTCAAATACCAACATGAAGAGAAAGAATTTTAGGTTGAAACTATCTGCTGTCTTTGGAACTGGATATATAAATTTGTAATTTTTTTTTTATTAAAAAAATTTTTTTAACGTTTATTTATTTTTGAGACAGAGAGAGACAGAACATGAACAGGGGAGGGGCAGAGAGAGAGGGAGACACAGAATGGGAAGCAGGCTCCAGGCTCTGAGCTCTCAGCACAGAGCCTGACGCAGGGCTCGAACTCACAGACCGTGAGATCATGACCTGAGCTGAAGTCAGACGCTTAACTGACCGAGCCACCCAGGTGCCCCTGTAATTTTTTTTAAATTCTAACAAGCTTTTTCTTTGAAAAAGGGGTCAACTTTTCTCCAGACAACTAAATTTATTTAGAAAGTGCATAAAGACAGCCTACCACAGATCAATTAACATCATATGTTAATGATTTAAAGAAAGACAACGCATTTGTTGCTACCCAATCTGACATTCTAGATTATTAGACTACCTATTTGATTCTGTTCCATGTTAATAAAGTTTTAAATAATGCAAATTCAATTTGTATTACAAATTATATTTTATAGGCTAATAATATTCCATTGTATATCTGATTTCCCAGGACATTTCTATTGAAAATTGAGTGTGTAATGACACCGTTTTATAAATAAACCAATGAATATTTAAAAACAACTGAGAAAAAAATAGTGAATTCAAATACATGGAAAGTGAACTGAATTGTGAAATATAAAATGATGAGAATATTTTCAGATAAGGAGTTTATTTTTACTAACTATTGAAAAGGAGTTTAATTTTTTTACTAAATATTTAAAAGGAGTTTTAATTTATTTTTTACTAAATAATGATTTATAATACTGATTTTGACAAAAATTCTGAATTTTTATTGCCTTCTACTGGACATGAGATATAGTCTTCGGTAAACAGATTAAAAAAAACTAATAAAAATTTAGTAAAATAAAACATATTGAAGGAATATTTTTTAAAAAGAAATTAGGCTTACTCGCAAAATTTACCTCTAAAATAGTAAACAAAAAGAGGATTGAAGTACAAATAACAGAATGTTAAAAAATGAATCGCTTTTATGTCAACCTTTAGACCAAGTAAGTTGAAATAAGTTTAGGTTCAGAGAGATCTAAACCTAAGCAATCCTATAAAAAGATTTTAAGCTTATCCCTTTTCCAAACTGCTTCCACTGTCAAGTGCCCACTGCTATTTTCTAGAATTATTTTAGTAGTGGTTTTTCTGTGTACTGTCTATAGCTGTCAAGTGACAAGTGTTTACCCTACTTACAAACTAGCATGTTCGACTTCCACGGTTTCATGGATGTTGGCTCTCTGGAGTCAGTCAGAGGACTGCTTACTATTCGTAGTAATAACAATAGCCAGATGACCATATTTTCATTCTGGTTCTCTGAATTTTAATTCCTACAGGGGAACATGAAGAGGGCCAGGTAATACATGCAGTCACCAATGAGGTTCCAGAGAGAGGGATCCTGTTTCTATACTAGACAGAAAACATGTTTATCTTTTGCTCCTGAGGGAGATGCTGTTTCAGTCTTCCATGGCTGTTCACTATACAGGTATACCTGAAAGATAGTTAAGAAAAAAAGGCAATCAGTGTCCACTCATAACATGTGCAGAAACCTAAGAAACTCAAAGAATTGTCTCTCAACACTCACTAGTGCAAATGAAAGCAAATGACTCTGTTACAGGCATAATATTTAAACTTCTATAATATGTTACTTTTAAAAAAAACCATAGACAGTTTCTAGGATTCTCATTGTCTGCATTATTTGTTGTATATCTTAGAATAAATGCTCACATAGAGTGTGTCAGAGTCTAAGGATCTGAAATTGCTGTCTTTGGACATGTGCACCTTTTTTTAAGTGAACTGTTTTGCATGCAAAGTTGACTCCCATACCTGGAGATTGAGTAAATTGTAACACATAAGAATCCTTAAGCTTGATACCATATTTAGATAGCAATCATTTCCTTTTTAACAAGAATTGATTTCATTAGTTTTATCACAACTGCCTATCAGTTCCAACCACTAGCCAATTAGGTAGCAACCAGTATACCCAAATCAAAAGAAAATAATGATCAATTTGATTTGACTAACTTGATTTTATTCTCTTCACTTTCATTGAAAATGTTTTGCGTATCATAATTAGCAAGTAACTAACTTCATCATATTTCCTTCTATGGAAATGATTAGGGGCCACTGTGAAAGGGTGATGAACTAAAAAGAACATGAAATTTTAGAGAGAGACAGATCTGAATTTCATTCCCAGCTTAACAAGTACTTGTATGATATTTGATACTATATTGTGGACTTTTATGAAATCAGTTTTCCTCAATAATGACTGCTTGAAAGTGCTATAAAAATATGTAATTAAAATAATATTTGCAAAGTGCCCACCCAATACAGTAGTTAACAGCTAAGATTCTCTATTTTCTACCTCTTTTTTTTTTGTCCATGAGATGTTCTCCTATACTATTAGCTGACATGCGATCTTCCTGTTTTCTAGCTAATTTTTTAAGTATCCAGTTTGTTTAGTTTTATTTTTAACTTTCTGTAAAGCTGGCTAATGCTACTTTGGTATTTCATATGCATGGAACCAATTTGCTTCTTAATAATCTTTAAGTGTATTTGTCATACAACAAGCATGGGACTGTGAATAAATGTAATTGATGACCGGAAAAGTCAAGAAGGAAAAGGAAAAAGATCTTTGGAGCCAGGGAATAGAACTAGAATTACATAGGAGGAACAAAGAAAGAGCAAAAAGGTGAGAATAGAAATTAGAACAATGAGGGGTGCCGGAGTGGTTCAGTTAGTTAAGCACCTGACTCTTGATCTCAGCTCAGATCTTAATCTCAGGGTCATGAGTTCAAGCCCTGCATTGGGTTCCACACTGGGTGTGAAGCCTACTTTAAAAAAAAATAGAAAAGGGAAAAGTACGAAAGATGTGAATCTCCTCAAAGAACAGAGTACATCCAGCATATAGAGGAAATGACACTTAACTAAAATTACATCTTGGATTCTCGTTATTCCCCAGATGACCTTGCAAGGAGTTTCATCATCCAAAAGAAAAAAGAGAGGGTGAGATTAGAGGACCTCCTAAAATAATTGTGAGAACTAAACAATTGCATTATTTTTAAGAGTGTGTACAACCACTAGAATCTGTAATACTTAGAGCAAAATTTGAAACATAATGGAAGGAAAGGTTTACACCTTTTGAGCACCCATAAACTGTATCATTGCTGGAATCAGTAGTTTAATTAAGAAGTTTGTCAGTGATGATGCTAATAAGTCTGGCATATTTTCAATTTAAAGTGACACTACTGAAAGCATGTCTAATCAGCTATAATATGAATCATCAGAGCACCTATGAGAACTTAGCAGATAGCTAGAGCAAACATCATGTCAAGTACTTGGTAGAATACATGTGCAAGTCCATTGCAGCCGTTGCAGAAGTTCTTATATCAAAGCATAGCTAAATGGAGATTTATGTTGGATAGTTAGTTGAGAAAGGGATATATGTGATTTTTCAGTAGGTTTACATATATGACTACATACAGAAAAGAAACTTCAAACCCTTTGGAAATGAGGTGGAGAATAAAGAGATCAGTAAGTAAAATCACGTGGTAAAGATCATATACAGTACAGGTTTCTTGTCTGAAGGCTAACAGTTATAGAATTAAAATCAGATCAAGAAATGCTACCTCACTCTTGTAGATTTGCATTTTTCTGACAAATTTCAACAAATAGGGGATTTAATATTTATTACACTGAAAGCGAGATTTAATTTTTTAATTTTTAAAATGCAAATCTGAGTGCTTAGATATAGTACCATTACTGGAATACTGAGAAACAGATTTGTGTCTGTTTAACTCTATATTACTAGAATATAATACATGCTACATTCCCAGTGCCTGGAATTATATTAAAATTTGCTAAATGAGTATCTTTATAAAAACCTTATAAAATGTATATCATTACCCTTTTTTATAATAGAGGAAACTGAGAAAATAGAAAGCTTAAGTAATTCGTTGAAGATTATAATGTAAATAATTGAAAATTGGAATTTGGATTTAGCTTTTTCTTGCTCCAAAATATTTTATCTTTCTACTTTATACATGAGAATTTTAATTTAATGTTTATTTATTTATTTTGAGAGACAGAGAAAGCTAGACCAAGTAGGGAAGGGGCAGACAGCGAAGGAGAGAGAGAATCCCAAGCAGGCTCTGCCCTGTCAGCACAGAGCCCAATGCAGTGCTCCATCTTCTGAACTGCAATATCATGACCTGAGCTGAAATCAAGAGTTGGATATTTAACCAGCTGAGCCACCCAGGCACCCCTACATGGGAATCTTTGCTTGTGAAACTTAGCTTGTGAAAGTACTGACAGCAAAAATAAAATTCACATTATTTATTAAATATCTTTTATGCACTGGGTATAACGTTAAATACTTTGTACAGATTATTAAATATGAGATATAATGTGAGATTATATGTCTTAGTGAGATATAATGTGAGATATAATGTGAGATATAATGTCTTAGTTAAGAATTCAGGATCTGAAAACTATAAAACACTAGTGAAAGAAATTAAAGATGACACAAAGATATGGAAAAGCATTCCATGCTCATGGATTGAAGAACAAATATTGTTAAAATGTCTATATTTCCCAATGCAATCTGCACATTTAATGCAATCCCTATTAAAATACTGCCAGCATTTCTCATAGAGCTAGAACAAACAACCCTAAAATTTGTATGGAAACACAAAAGACCGAAAATAGTCAAAGAATCCTTGAAAAAGAAAAGCAAACTGGAAGCATCGCAATTCTGGACTTCATGTTATTACAGAGCTGTAGTGATCATGGCAGTATAGTACTGGCACAAAAATAGACCCATAGATCAGTGAAACAAAATACAAAACCCAGAAATGAGCCCACAATTATATGGTCAATTAATCTTCCACAAAGCAGGAAAGAATATCCAATGGGAAAAAGACAGTCTCTTCAACAAATGGTGCTGGGGAAACTGCACAGCAACATGCAAAAGAATGAAACTGGGCCACTTTCTTACACCATACACAAAAGTAAATTCAAAATTGATGAAAGACCTAAATGTGAGACAGGAAACCATTGAAATCCTAGAGGAGAACACAAGAAGTAACTTCTTTGACATCCACCATAGCAAGGGAAGGGAAACAAAAGTAAAAATAGAGCTTCATCAAGATTAAAAGCTTCTGCACAGTGAAGGAAGCAATCAACAAAACTAAAAGGCAACCTATGGAATGGGAGAATATGGGAGAAGATATTTGAAAGTGACATATTGACAAAGGGTAAATATGCAAAATCTATAAGGAACTTATCAAACTTAACACCCAGAAAAAAAAAATAATCTGGTTTAGAAATGGGCAGAAGACATAAATAGATATTTTTCCAAAAAAGACCCACAGATGGCCGACACACCCATGAAAAAATGCTGAACATTACTCATCATCAGAGAAATAGAAATAAAACTACAATGAGATATCACGTCACACCAGTTAGAATGGCTAAAATTAACAACACAGGAAGAAATGGGTGTTGGCGAGGATATGGAGAAAGGAGAAGCTGTTGGTGGGAATGTAAACTGGTGCAGCCACTATGGAAAAGAGTACGGAGGTTCCTCAGAAAGTTAAAAATAGAAATACCCTACAATCCGCAATTGCACTACTAAGTATTTGCCCAAAGGAGACAAAAATACTCTTTGTAAAGGGATGCATGCTCCTCTATGTTTATAGCAGCGCTATCAACAATAGAAAGTATAGAAAGAGCCCATATGTCCATTGACAGATGAATGGATAAAGGAGTGGCATATGTGTATACGCACACATACACTGGAATATTACACGACCATAAACAAGAATGAAATCTTGCCATTTGCAACAATGTGGATGGAGCTAGAGAATATATGCTAAGTGAAATAAGTCAGACAGAGGAAGACAAATTCCATATTATTTCACTGAGAAGTGGAATTGAAGAAACAAAACAAATAATCATATTGGGGGGGGGGGGAGAGAGAGGCAAACCAGAAACAGACTCTTAATTATAGAGAACAAACTGATGGTTACCAGAGGGGAGGTTGATGGGAGGGAATGGGTTAAATAGGTGATGGGGATTAAGGAGTGCACTTGTTACAATGAACACTGGACTTCGGATATAAGTGTTGAATCGCTAAACTGTATACCTGAAACTAATATTACACTGTATGTTAACTAACTAGAATTTAATGAAAACTTAAAAATAATTCAGGATCTGGATCCACAGCCTAGATTCAAATACCAGCTTTTCTCCCTACTAAGCATGTGACTTTTGGTAAATTACTTAAATTCTTCATGCTTTAGTTACCTAATAGTGATGCAATGAAGGATTGTATTAGTCAAAATATGTTGAAAACATGATACAGTATCTGACACTTGGTAATAATTTTAGTTTATGCATAAGGATATTGAGGTACAGATGAACTACTTACCCTTGGTTAAAGTTTTGGTATATAGCTAATAAAGACCCAATGAATAATGTTTTTCTCTGCTGAAATTTGGATATAATTGAGAAATAACATTAAAGAGTATGGAGTAATTTGGTGGATTTAGATACAAATTAGTATTAAGATTCATGCCAATTTCAAAGTGATGTTTTCAAGATGGCTGTATAAGTTGTTCCCAACTTCAGTTTCCCTCACAAGAAGACCAGCTAGCATCCATTCATAGACAAGACACCATTGTGGAAATCCCAGAACAAAGGGTGAGGCTGAAGCCCCTCTCTGGACCACAGAGACTGAGAATGACCTCATAGAAGGAAATGCTGTTACACCTCTAACTACATGGCTCTTGTTTCCTATGCTGGCACAGTGCCTGCACCGAGAAGACCCTCCTGAGCCTGTAGTTCTTCATCTGGGGAAAGAAAAGAGCTCAAGATGGACATCCAGCTCCCCCAGCTTTGTAGGATGTTTCCCAGGAGACCCACTGGCATCAGGCCTCACGAAGATCATTGTGGAAATCTGCTAGTTGTGACCACTGAGAATCAAATAGAAACAGAGAAAGCAGGCAGGACTTATAGTAACCAGTGCTTGGGTCTTGGCGGACTGTATTCCTCCTCATAGCTGCATACCAGTGGAGATCCCAGCCAGAAGTTCTGCCCATCAGCTGGTGGCCTTGTCTAGCCAGGGAGCTCAGTGGGCAGTTCTGCCTGACATTGGTTCCTCAGCCAAAGAGCTTTAATGACTGAGGAGCCTGATCTACAGCCCTGCCCTGGCATAGAAATAAATTTACAGCCCTGCCCATCTGCTGAGGATAGTGGGCAGACTCGCCCATTCAGGAGGACTGATCTGCCAGTCTGGCAGCCACATATCCCATCTTTTAGCTGCACTTGTGCAGAGAACCAAGCCATAGTCCTATCTGTTTGGTATAACCTCTGACCCTGCATTGCTAGGGAGGCTTACGAGTGACCCTAGACAATCTCAGAACCCAGCATATGGTGATTTCCCACAACAGAACCCAGCCTATGGTCTTACCTGATTGCTGAGCCCAGTGTCTAGCCTTGTCTAGCAGAGAGCAGCCAGTGACCCCATCCAATAATATAGCACAGCCTATGGTCCTGTTCCATGAGGGAGACCAGATAATGACCCCACCCAAATGGGGAGCACAGTCTGCAGTCCCACCCAATTGCAAGAAATAGAGGTCCTTTATCACTAAAGAGCCCAGCCAATGACTTTGCCCAACAATGTAGCCATTCCAGTGGTGTACCTGATAACAAAGCCCAGCCTGAAGTTGCATCCCTGTTAAGACCACAGAGTCACCACAATTGATACCACAGAAATGCAAGGGGTCAGAAGAGAGTACTATACACAAATATACAGCAACAAATTGGATAAACTAGAAGACATAGGTAAATATCTAGAAACATATATCTTACAGTAAATCTAAACAGACCAATAATGAATAAAGAGATTTTATCAGTTATCAAAAGCCTTCAAAAACAGAAAAGCCAAGAATTAGGTGTGTTCACTAGTGAATCCTATAAAATATTTAAAGAAGAATTAAAACCAATCCTTCTCAAACTCTTCCAAAAATTTGAAGAGAGACCACTTCCAAATGCATTTGATGAGACCATCATAATCTTCATATCAAAGCTTGATAAGGACAATACAAGAAAACTGTATCCCAATATTGCTAATGAATATAGATGCAAAAATTCTCAAAAAAATACAAAACGAACTCAACAGCACATTAAAAGCACATATACCATAATCAAATAGGATTTGTCCCTGGGATGCAAGTATAGTTCAACGTACACAGAGCAATAAATGTGATACATCACATCAACAGAATGAAGGATAAAAATTATGTGATTTTCTCAATAAATTCAGAAAAAAGCATTTGAAAAATTGAGCATCATTTTATGATAAAACTCTCAACAAATTGGATATAGAAGTATACCTAAACGTAGTAAAGGCCATGTATAAGAAGCCCACAGCTAACATCATAGTCAATGGTGAAAGGTTGAATGCTTTCCTCCTAAGATCAGGAACAAGACAGGGGTGCCCAGTCTTACTGTCTTATTCAACATAACACTAAATGCCCTAGCCAGGGCAGTCAAGCAAGAAGAAGAAAAGGGATCTTAACAAAGAAACATGTAAAATTATCTCTGTTTGCAGATGACATGCTCATATATAGAAAATTCTAAGGATGCTTTCCAAAAACTGTTAGAACTAAAAAATGAATTCAGTAAACTTGTAGGATACAAGATCAACACACAAAAATAAGTTATGTTTCTTTTTTTTAATTACTTTTTTCTCTTTTATTTAAATCCAAGTTAGTTAACATAAGGTGTAATAATGGTTTCAGGAGTAGAATTTAGTGATTCATCACTTACATAGAATGCCCAGTGCTCATCAAAACAAGTGCCCTCCTTAACTGCCCATCATCCGTTTCGTCCATCCCCCCACCCACCTCGCATCCAGCAACCCTCCGTTTGTTCTCTTCATTTAAGAGTCTCTTATGGTTTGCCTCCTTCTCTGTTTTATCTTATTTTTCCTTCATTCCCATATGTTCATGTCTTTTGTTTCTTAAATTCCACATATGAGTGAAATCATATATTTGTCTTCCTCTGACTGACTTATTTTGCTTAGCAAATACATTCTAGTTCCATCCATATTATTGCAAATGGAAAGATTTCATTCTTTTTGAATTATGAGCAATATTCCATTGCATGTATGTATACCACCTTTTCTTCATCCATTCATCAGTTGATCGGCATTTGGACTCCTTTCATAATTTTTTTTTGTTATTGTTGATAGTGCTGCTATAAACATTGGGGTGCATTCACCCCTTCAAATCAGCATTTTTGTATCCTTTGCATGAATATCTAGTAGTACAATTCCTGGGTCATAGGGTAGCTCTATTTTTAGTTTTTTTGAGGAACCTCCATTGTGTTTTCCAGAGTGGCTGAACCAGTTTGCATTCCCACTTAACATTGCAAAAGTGTTCCTCTTTTTCCACATCCTCATCAACATCCATTGTTTCCTGAGTTGTTTATTTTAGCCACTCTGGCAGGTATGAGGTAGTATCTCAGTGTGGTTTTGATTTGTATCTCCCTGATGATGAGTGATGTTGAGCATGTTTTCTTGTGTCTGTTAGCCATCAGAATGTCTTCTTTGGAAAAGTGCCTGTTCATGTCTTTTGCCGATTTCTTCACTAGATTATTTGCTCTTTGGGTGTTGAGTTTTAGAAAATCTTTATAGATTTTGGATACTAACCCTTTATCTGATATGTCATTTGTGAATATCTTCTCCCATTCTGTCAGTTGCCTTTTAGTTTTATTGATTGTTTCCTTCATTGTGCAGAAGCTTTATGTATTTATTTTTTGAAAGACAGAGCATAAGTGGGGGAGGGGCAGAGAGAGAGGCAGTCACAGAATCCAAAGCAGTCTCCAGGCTTGAGCTGTCTGCACAGAGCCTGACACAGGGCTCAAACTCATGAGCCTTGAGATCATGACCTGAGCTGAAGTTGGATGCTTAACTGACTGAGCCACCCAGGCACCCCATGAATATATTTAATATTACTGAACTTTATATTTAAAAATGGTTAAAATAGTAATTTCATGTATATTTTACCACAATAAAAACAATGAGAAAAAATGAAAGAAGGAAATGTTGATTTTTCTAGAAATAACAAACAAGTGGTGCAATGAATAATATATCTTGACAAAATGGCACAATAGATTATTTTTTAAAGTTTATTTGAGAGGGAGAGTGCAAGAATGGAAGGGGCAGAGAGGGAGAGAGAGAGAGGAAGAGAGAATCTCAGGTAGGCTCCGTGCTATCAGAGCATAGAACCTAATGTGGGGCTTGGGCTTCAGCTCATAAACCGTGAGATCAAGACCTGAACTGAGACCAAGAGTCAGATGCTCAACCCACTGAGTCAGTCAGGTGCCCCAGTACAGCAGGTTATTAGCTGGTTATATGTGAATTCTTGAGAAGGAGAGAAGTGACCACTTGCAGCCATTTTGGGTTTCATGAGAACAAATTTTTTACAGTCTCCTCTGTGAGCAATGTGAAAAATCGTGGTAATTTCCCTTAATCATTCTCATTACGGTCAACACAGTTATCTCCTACTCAGTAGTACCTCTCTCTCATTCACTGAGAACTTTTTCTCTTGATTCTCAAGATTTTTTCTCAACTCCCATGTAGTGTGTGACTGTGGCAACCATGAAAAAGTATCATGTAGGTCTCCTGATGGGGGAAGAAGAGTGGACTGCAAGCCCCAGATCCTGCCTCTTTGATCCACCACTGCTTTTACACTACAGCCGTGCTTTTCTCCTGTCTACTCACAAGCAAAGAGTTAATATGTCCAAGTATTAATGAAGGCCCTGTATCTGTGAGGGGTCAGACCTATCCGGGCAACTTTGACTCAAAAACTTCCCATTAGTATTTCCATGACTTTTTTTTTAATGTTTATTCATTTTTGACAGAGAGAGAGAGAGAGAGAGAATGAATGAATGAATGGGGGTGGGGGAGAGAGAAGGGGAGACACAGAATCTTAAGCAGGCTCTAGGCTCTGAGCTGTCAGCACAGAGCCTGACATGGAGCTCGAACCCACAAAATGTGAGGTCATGACCTGAGCTGAAGTCAGAAGCTGAACTGACTGAACTACCCAGGCGCCCCTCCATGACTTTCTTAAAACTACAGTGTAATCTGAGATTCTTTGATTCAGTGCTGCTTCATTTTTCCTCTCCTGCCAAAGGATCAGACCTACACTGTGGTGTGAACATTCTTCTTGCTTGCCCCTGCTTACTTCCTTTTCCCTTGCACAAGAATTTCCTCCAATCCTTCCATGTCTAACATAGTGATCTTGACAGCATAAGGGTTACACATATGTAATAGAGTGAATCATTATTTGAACATTTAAAAAATGCTTTCCCTAGTAAAATGACACACTCATGTCCTTTTTCTTTTGTCTTTGCAAACTTTCCAATGAAGATAGGATATATGTCTTTATTTCATTAATATTAGAATTTTGTGGGGTGCCTGGGTAGCTCAGTTGGTTGAATGTCTGACTTCGGCTCAGGTCATGATCTCACAGTTCGTGGCTTCGAGCCCTGCATTGGGCTCTGTGCTGACAGCTTAGAGCCTGGAGCCTGTTTCAAATTCTGTGTCTCCCTCTCTTTCTGCTCCTTCCCCCACACCCCACTCATGTTCTGTCTCTCTCTCTTCAAAAATAAATAAAAACATTAAAAAAAATTTTTTTAAATATTAGAATTTTGTGTCACTTACTTGGACCAGTGGATTATGGGCAGAAATGATAATGTGCTAGCTTGGGGCAGGGTTCATAAAGCATTGAGATTTTCAGCTTGCTCTATTGTGTTGTCATTCTCCATAAGAATATGCCTTGGAGAGCTATTGGACCAATGAGAACAAAAAGACACATCAGGCACTCCTGATTCAAAATCACAATCTTCAGCCAAATGCAGCCAATGCACAGTCCAAAGCAGAGCCTCATAAATGACCTACAAAGATATGAAAGAGAAAAATAAATGCTTACTGTGCAAGCAACTGAATTTTAGGGTAACTTTTTCTTTATGCAGCATTATCTAATATATCAAATACCCTAGTCAATGAAGTCTCAAATATTACTGCAATTATAAGCATTTATTTCCATTTAATTTTATCAATTCAGTTTCCTGGCTAAACATTGAATGTTGCCATTACCTTGAATTATACCACTTCTGAGATCTTAAATTTCAATATATTTAAATACAAATTTTCAATAACAAGCTCTTATTGCTCTGGCTTGTGCCCATATTCTGGAGCTTCAGCTCCAGAAACAAATATCCGCTCTGTTTGGCCTCAATGAGTCCTCCAAGACTGCCTCCTGTCACTTTTTGTCCTAGTTTTTCACCCAGTCTGACTTCAAAACTTCACTTGTTTCCCTACTCAACCTTAATTCAAGTCTCTATCCTTTCAATCCCTATCAGCACACTGACCATCCTAGACCTCCTTAATTTCCAAAAAATATGCTCTTAAAACTCTCAAATTTAGATCAATCTAATTATAAGTATTTTTTCCTTTCACAAAGCTTGATTACTAAGCAAAACAAGTACATAAACTTCAACATTGGAGTATTGTAAACTTATTGTCTCCACTATCATGCAGTCATAAAGTGTTGTTAGTTTTCGAGTTATTTCTTTCATTCTCCTCAATCACTATTATATATGAAGGCACTTAGTAATCTGTATTAAACACATTTGAAACATTGTTGATACTATTGTCATTATTATTCTCCTTTGATAATTGGCTTACAATTGCCTTTGAAAATGTTTAGCTCAGTTGCTATAGAGCAGAGAGAACCCAACTTCATTTTAGGTCACGTATTCTCTACCTTGGCATTATTGAAATTTTAGGCCAGGTAATTCCTTATTGAGGGTGGAAGGTGGGGTAGTGTCTGTCCTGTGCATTGAAGGAAGTTTAGCTGCCTTCTTAGCCTCTATTCAGTAGATGCCAGTAGCAGTTCAAAATGTCATCATCTCCAGAGAGTGACAAATTTCTCCTGGACAGAAGGGAAAAATCACTCACAGTTGAGAACCACTATTTTAGGCTGTATCCATTGCTAGATATGTTTGTTAGTGTTTTGTTAAATTACGTAGGGAGTTATTAAAACTTTGTTTTCCTAGTTCTGTGTAGACTCTTACAATAACATTTACCTGAGGAAGAGGGAATAAGAAAGTCAAATCTGATTCAATAATGATGTCTTAATAGTAAGGATACCTAAAAAAAAACCAATAGCACATTATTCCCTGGTGGTTTACTCTGTGAGTGAATACCTATGGGTATTAGAAAGAAAGCTCCTTTTATTAAAGAGATGATAGTGTCTGAGACAGCATCTCTCTACCAAAGTATAACTCAGAAAAGAATGAGACAAATTCTTCCGCATCTTGTTACATGTCTCCTTAAGAGTTATGGTACATCAGTGTTTGCTCTTAGTGGTAGCAGCAATGCTACCTAGGAGATGCGATGGTCCCATCAAGAGGGTAACATTCCTGTAGCCCCAGTAGTAGTCATCTTCAAAGGACATAGTAGTACCGAGAAGAGTGAGGGCCATGGGTAGGAATGAAGGTGGAGAGAAAAGAAAATAAAAGAAGAAAAAACTATTATATTTGGCTCTATGGAGTAGTATTTATCAGACTAATTCTCTTGTCAAAACCCACTTCAAATCTGGATTTAAAAAAGCAGTGGAAAAAATTTAGGGCATTCAGGGTTCAAAAAGCCAACATTCTAATGGAAAACAAAATACATTAAGGCCAGTCAAGTATTTGTCCTTCATTTATCCTCTCTGGATATTTGCTGATTCACAATATGGAGAACAGAGGCCTAACAGAAATGAGTGGACTAGAATTTGTATAGTCTCATTAGTCTGGGTAGGCAAACTGAAATTTAGGATCCTCAAGATACATAGGATTTGAGACACCGAGATCCCAGAGAGAAAACAGAGAATACATAACAATTTTCAAGGAGCAACAGTATGACAGAGAGCAGATGTTTCAAGAGAAATAGAATACAATAAAATTAGAATTTGAAAATTCTGGTAAAATAACTGCTAACAAAAGCCTCCCTTTGGGCTTTTATCTTCAAAAGAAAAAGGTGAAAAATGTTCTTGTACAAATAAAAACTGGGGAGCACCTGGGTGGTTCAGTTGGTTAAGCTGTCCAACTTTTGGTTTCAGCTTAGGTCATGATCTTGTGGTTTCATGGGTTCAAGCCCCGCATCTAGCTCTGTGCTGGAAATATGGAGCCTGCTAGGGATTCTCCCTCTTTCCCTCTCTCTGCCCGTCCCTCACTCATATTGTCTCTGTCTCAAAATAAATAAATAAACTTTGAAAAAAAAAATAATAAATAAAAACTGGTTGCCAGAAGGCCCGGAGTAAAAGAAATTCTAAAAAAAAAAAAAAAAAAAAAAAAAAGATTCAGGGAAAATGAAAATACTGGATGGATACATAGAAGTCCAAGAAGGAATGAAGACTACTAGAATCCAAAATCTATTAACTAAACCTTTAAGATCTTGTGGTTTTTACAACATATGTAGATTCAAAATACAACAGTAACACAAACGAGTTTTAAGGACATTATCTAGAAGGTGATACAAGTTCTAGTCTAAGGTAAACACAAATATGTGTTGTGAGGTAGCTATTAAAAGAAAATACTAGAGAAATAGATTTTAACAAATGAAATAATAAAAGGCAGGAGAAGTAAAAAGGAAATTCAGCAAATAGAAAGAAAATAGTAAAACATGAGATTTAAAAACATATATCAGTAGACAGATTAAATGGAAATAAACTTAATCCAAAGAAACTGAATTATCCAAATAGACATTTGTCAGACAAAACAAAACAAAACAAAATCCCAAAACCACAATATTTGCTGTTTAAAAAAGATAAAAGCATTGATATAAAGACACAAAGGTTGAACTACATAATGGGGGAAAAACTAATCCAAAGTATGTATGAATTGTCTCTCTTCAACTAGACATGAATTTAGAGAGTATATAAAATATTTCAAAAACATATTAAAATTTCCCTCATGGGCATATACTCAACAAGTTCAGAAATGCTATGAAAAATGTCTAAATAACTTTCAAAGAACTGAAATAATATATAGCATATTTTCTAATCACAATTGTATTTATTTAGAAATCAATAGCAGAAAAAATATATGGATATGTTTCAAATATTTCAAGAAATCATTTACAAAAGAATTCAAAAGAAACAAAATTATAAAATATTTTAAACTGAGTGAAAAAACACAATATATTAAAATGTAGCTAAAATAGCACTGAGAGGTGAAGTTAATTACATTAATGTTTCTATTAGAAAAAAATAATATAAAATCAATTATTTCAATTTCTACCTGAATAATATAGAAAACAAAGTACAAATTAAGCCTAAAGTAAGTTAAATAAAGAAAAATAAAGTAGAAATTGAAGAAACATAAGTTAATACATTTAAAATTTGGTCCTCTGAAAAGATTAATAAAATTGATAAACTGCTATTAAAACTGAACAAGAAGAGACTGATGATATAAAATAATAATAAAATGGTAGAGAAGACACTACTACAGATCCTATAGAATAAATGGATACTATGAATAAAATTAGGTCAATACTTTTGATAAATTAGAAAACATAGGTTCTTTTAAAAACACAATTAGCCAAACTAACACCAGAAGAAGTACAAATTTAAAAATATAATTAGTCCTTTATCTATTTATAAAGTTGAAACCATATTAAGAAATCTCAACAAATAGAACTCCAGGTCAAATCACTTTCTTGATGACTTCTATCAGTAAGAAGAAAAAATACTTTCAAAATAAAGAATAAAAGAGAAAAGAAATTAGATCAAATAGGTGACCAGCATTATCCCCATACTAAACTGTCATAAGTATGACAAGAAAATATTTATATCAATATTATTTATGAACATAGATAGAAATATCCTTACTAAAATATAGCCTATCCTCATTATTCGTAGTTCCCATATTTGTAAATGTACCTACTGACTAAAACTTATTTGTAGCTCCAAATCAATATGCAAGGTGTTTTCTAGGTCATTTGTAGGTATGCATACATACAGAGCAACCAAAAATTTGAGTCACTGGATTTGTGTGTTCCCAACTGATGAAAAAGGTGGCACTGTGATTTCTTGTTTCAGCCTTCATTCTGTAAACAAGTATCTTTTCATATTTCATTAAGTGTCACATTTTTCATATTTCTGTGATTTTTGTTGGTAACTTTGCCATTTAAAATGGCTCCCAAGCATAGTGTCAGTTGTCTAGTGTTTTCAACATATAAGCAGGCTGTGATGTGCCCTCAGGAGAAAAATCAAGTGTTAGATAAGTTTTGTTCAAGCATGAGTTATAGTACTGTTAGCCATGATTTCTGTGTTAATGAATCAATAATGTATACTAAATAAGGTATCTTTGAACATAAAAATAAACAAAACAAGGTTAAATATTGTTTGGTTGAGGAAAACATTGTAAATAGAGGCTTACAAGAACCTAACTCTGTACTTCCCTAAATGTAATGGTTTTATACTCAGTAATTGTGTATTTGTGGTGACTTTGTAGAACATAAATATCACAAATAATGAGAATGAGCTGTATTAACAAATCAAAGCCAAAAATGTAATAAAAAGATAGTATGACATAAATAGGAAGAGTTTTTACCAGGAAAGCGAAGTTTGTTTAATGCTGGAAAAATCAATGTGATTTATGACATTAACAGATTGAGAAAAAAAAAATCTGTGATCCTCTAAATAAGAATAAGCATTTGAAAAATTTGGAATATAATTAAAACTCAGCAAGCTAGGAATAGAAAATATATTTAAAAATAAATACAACAGGGATGCCTGGGTGGCTTAGTCGGCTGAGCATCCGACTCTTTATTTTAGCTCAGATCATGATCCCAGGGTCATGGGATCAAGCCCTACATCTGACTCCATGCTGAGTGTGGGGCCTGTATGGGATTCTCTCTCTGTATCCTTCTGCCCCTCTCCTCCACTCCTGCTCTCTCTCTCTCTCTCTCTCTCTCTCTCTCTCTCTCTCAAAAAAAAAAAAAAAATTAAAGAGAAAAAATAAATATGAGAAACATTTAGAAAAATCAATTTCTTGAAAACTACAAAGCATTTCTGAAGGCAAGTAAAGAAAGTTTATATAGAGCTATACCATGATGATTAACTGACAAGCAATATTCTTCCCATATAGAAATTTAACAACATACCAAACAAAATCCTGACAGGCTCTTTTGTTTGTTTTGTTTGTTTTTTGTAGAAATTCACAAGTTGATTCTAAAATGTATATGGAAATATAAGGGATCTAGATTAGGCACAGAATTTTTGAAAAAAGAACAAGATTGGAAAATGTGAACTGTATTATTTCAGGCATTTCAAGAGTTGATATTAAGGCATGGTGATTAAAACAATGTGGTACTGGCATAAGTATAAATATGCTATAGAATAAATAGTCCATAAATAGGCCCAAGCATCTATGTTCGATTGATTATTTAAACAAAGGCATTGAGCCACCTTAATAGGGAAAAGAAGGTGTTTTGTTGTTGTTGTTGTTGTTTTAATAAATGGATGAGATAACAATCTGAAAACAATAACCAGCCTCAAAATTCAACTTTATACACAAGAATTAACTTGAGATGGCCTACAGACTACAGATCTAAATATAAGTGCTACAATCATAAGCCTTTTAGAATGAAAAAAAGGTCCAAATCTTTCTAACTTTGTGGTAGTCAAAGATTTCTTAATCAGGACAAAGAGCCATGTATGAGTTGCACACCTTCTAGAATTAAAAATTTCTGCTAATCAAAAATATTTTCAATAAGTAGACAAACTACAAAGGAAATGAATACACAAACCACGTACTAGGAAATAATATTCATGTTACTCTATTTACCAAAGGATCTATATCTATAATATATAACAGTAAAAGGTCAAGAAACCCAGCAAAATAAGAGGTAAAAACATAACTAAATACTTTCTAAAGGGAGAAACATGGATGGTCAATAAGCACATGGAAGTTGCTTAACATCATAAATCATCACTTAAATTAACTAAAACCATATGTTATAGCATTTCACAAACACAAGAATGCCTAATCTAAAGATCTGATGTCAGTTTTAGAGAAGATGTAGTACATGTGGAACCCTCCAAAGTCTCTCTTTCCGCTTCTCAGTTATTACAATCTCCAAAGCTAATTGTCAAAACAGTTAATGTTTGAAAAGCTGATAAATATCAAATGTTGGCAAAGATGTGGAACATCTGAAACTCTTGTATGCTGCTGTTGGCCATGAGAATTGCTTAAAGAAATTTGGAAAATTGTCCATATATTCATTCATTCATTTATTTTCATTTCTACATGATTTATTTGATTCTTTAAAAAGTATATTATTTTGTGGGAATGCAAGCTGGTGCAGCCACTCTGGAAAACAGTATGGAGGTTCCTCAAAAAACTAAAAATAGAACTACCCTGTGACCTAGCAACTGTGCTACTAGGTATTTATCCAAAGGATACAGGTGTGCTGTTTTGAAGGGACACATGCACCCCCATGTTTATTGCAGCACTATCAACAAAAGCCAAAGTATGGAAAAAGCCCAAATTTCCATCAATGGATGAATGGGTAAAGAATATGTGTGGTGTGTGTGTGTGTGTGTGTGTGTGTGTGTGTGTGTGTGTATATAATGGAGTATTACTCAGCAATCAAAAAGAATGAAATCTTGCCACTTGCACCTATGTGGATGGAACTGGAGGGTATTATGCTAAGTGAAATTAGTTAGTCAGAGAAAGACAAAAATCATATGACTTCACTCCTATGAGGACTTTAAGAGACAAAACAGATGAACATAAGGGAAGGGAAACAAAAATAATATAAAAACAGGGAGGGGGACAAAACAGAAGAGACTCATAAATATGGAGAACAAACTGAGGGTTACAGGAGGGGTTGTGGGAGGGAGGATGGGCTAAATGGGTAAGGGGCACTGAGGAATCTACTCTTGAAATCATTGTTGCACTATATGCTAACTAATTTGGATGTAAATTAAAAAATAAAATGAAAAATAATTTAAAAAAATATATTATTTTGATATTATCTTGTTCCCTGTCATGTCTTTGATTCCATGCTGTAGTTCTTTACCATTAAGCATATTTGTTTTTATGACATGGTTAGCCAAGTAATTATTTTATTTATTTATTTATTTATTTATTTATTTATTTATTTTTATTTTATTTATTTTTTTAATATAATTTATTATTGGCTAACATACAGTGTGTACAGTGTGCTCTTTGTTTTGAGGTTACATTCCTGTGATTCATCGCTTACATACAATACCCAGTACTCATTCCAGCAAGTGATCTTCTCAATACCCATCACTCATTTTCCCCTCTCCCCCACCCTGTCAGTATCTTTTGAAGCTGAACATAGGAATATATTTTGACCCAACAGCCCCACCTCTACTCAACAGTACATGCAAATATGCACCAAAATATATTCACAATACTTTTCTTAGCAGCATTATTTATAATAGCCCCAAACTGGAAATAATCCAAATATCCTTCAATATTAGAATGAATAAATGAATTATGTTATATTCATAGAATAGAATAGTATACAAAATTTAAAAGAACTATTTCAACAATGTTGACAGCAAAATATAGAGAGAGTAAAAGAAGCAGACATAGTATAATGCACTCTATACACTTGTATTTGCATATTTATAGTGATAAAAGTCAGAATAATTAGTTCTGGGGCTGAAAATGACTGAAGTGGATGAGAGAGTATCTTTGCATTGTAGAAATTTATCAAACTGTAATTTAGAACTTATGCAATTTATATGTGCCATAAATCAAAAATACTTACAAAATAGTAAAAAGGAAGAGAGGAAAATGTTAGGTCATAACTAATAGGTGCTGTTTTGGAACACACAGTCTTGGGACCCACAGATGTCCCAGTCTGTTCCTTTATCTTCCATTACCAATCCATCATCTATCATTTAATCATGCTCAGTTTGATGCACTATTCAGCATGTGCCTGCATCTTTCCTTAAATCTTCTTCGTGCTACTTACTTTATCTATTTTATGTGGTTTGGGGATCCTGCAAATAGCTCTCTAGATCTTTCTCCTCGGATCTTCTATACATTAACCAACCAGCAGCCTAGACTCAGGGCCTTAGGGAGGATTCACAAAATTTGGAAGATTAGATAAGTTTTTTTTTTAACATTTTCAATTTTGGCTGGAATTTGATGTTCAACCTGGTATTTGCTGTCATCTCAAAGGATTGAGTCACAGTCATGATTTTTTGTGTTTCAAATAGCATTTTCAAGAGAAAATATGATAATTAGTGTATTAGGGTGGGCTAACTACTCTAATGAACAGACTTTAAAATGTATTTTGACTTAAGGACAAGGAGTTTATATTTCTGTATAAATTTCATATTTATATAAATTTTATACTATTCTTCCAAAAATCCAGGATGATTGAGATCTTGACAACTTCTGCGTGCGGTTTACAAGGTCACTTAGAATTGAAATTCATAGAATGAATTCTATGCAATTCAGAGAGTGGAAAAGTAGATGTGGATGGTTACATAGACAAACCCCAGAAGTGCTGAACACCAATTCTACGGACAGCCCATTGGCAAGAACTCTGTTACATAGCCATCCTGAAGGAAGATGCAGTCAAGTTTGGTGTCCAGGAAGAGGGGAAAGCAAAGATTTTAGTAAATAGTCATTTTCATCAGACCTACATAGCATAATGCTGTTCAGAATTTCAAAATGAGTAGCCAGTAACATTTAATATATGTTACTGTGAACTTTGGTCAGAATGGCATAATCCTTTGGACCTTTTTAGGCTTATCAGTCTGTGGTAGAAGCAAAAGCATTTTGTAAAGAAGAGGCCAAAAGCAAGAGAAATTTCAGAGTTGATAGAACCAGTGATTTGTTTCAGAAACTACCAATATAATTAGAATCAAGAAATAACCATTTTCATGAAATCATCAGAGCACAAATTATGGTAACTGGGAGATTGTTTTAGAATTGGTAAGAATTGTAGATATGGGGTTCATTATTTGTAAACCCTTCTATCTGTAGAAATGGATAATGACATATGTGCTATTATAAGCATGGGCAGTGCTGCCACACAGTCAGTTTAACCTCCAGTTATCAGCTGGATTCCCTTTAAAATTGGAGACTGCTGATGCTTCATATAATGACTCTTTACTTTTTTTTACTTGTTTCCATTTCAGCAGTTACCATTTTTGTCCTGGCCCTCATAACTTCACACATGGATTATTTCAACAGACTCCTAGCTGTTCTCCTTCAATTCAGTTTCATGCCAATCCATTCTTCATAGTGCTTACAAAATTAATCTTCCTGAAACACTGTTTCATCACATCTCTTTCCTGTTCCAGAATGATGTGGTTACTGGTTTCTTACTGAATCAAACAGAAGGCTCTCCACTTATCTCCTTTTAAGTCCTGCTCTTATCAGGCTAATGCATCTTTATGGATCCTTAACACACTCACGTAATATGGCTCTCCATCTGATGTGCTCACTTCCATGTCTGTACCTTTCACTTTTCCATTCTCTCTTTCTACAGGGCTCCCTGCTGCTTTTAACCATGTCTCACTTATTTCTCAGGGTCACCACATGTTCGTCTTTCCTAAATCCTCTCTTTACTAACTTCCCATTTGATACCTCCTAGCAGATGTTTATTCTTAATTTATACTTAAATTTTACAAATGGATTCATATTTGTAAACTAAATTTCACTGTTTCACATGAGGAAGGATGATTAGAAAGATAGATGGATAATACATAGATCTATATATGTAACTATGATTCTTGTGAATAGTAACCTGTATCGCAATTTTCTTGTGTGCCTTCCGGTTCATAACACAATGCACCATGTGCAGAAAATATTTGGCCAATGTAATACTTCACTTTTACAAGAATATTTTAATTTTTATTCCACCTTTTTTTAGAAGAATACATAGCTTATATTATGTATATAATATAGTAAAAAGCAAAATTATATGTACCTAAGAAAAATGGAGTGAAGAAAGAAGTTCTGGCCAAAAAAAATGTACTGCTGAAGTCCTATATACTTGATGAGAACAGATCCCAGATTTGGCTGCAAGTTTTCTGAGTCATCCAGTAGAAGGAATCCTATACAGAAACAAACTGTTTTCTCAGGATTAGCATACCTAACTAGTATTCCCTGTACTATAACCAGCCATATTCATAAGTTTATAACTAATTTTTAGACCAAGAAACATAGGCATTTTTACTCTTTAACTTCTGAACCATGAAAAGGAAACATCTAGGACAGAGGAATATGAAAAGAATTGGAAAATGTATTGGAACAGAGCTCCCTAATCTTCCAGGCATTCACACTGGAAGCAATCTGACCAATTGCTTATAATCAAACTGAGCAAAATTGTCCAACATTGAATTTTCTCCAAGGAAGAATAATCCAATAAACACTTGTCTTTGTAATTTTAAAGTTTTAAGAGACTTGTACAAAAAGAGGAACTTACTATTAATAACTATTAATACTCATCCAACTTGTGTGACCTTTCTTGTAGCTTATGAAACAAGCCCAGTGTTCTTTGCTAGACATGGCAGAAACAGGCTGTCTACACTTCATGCATTATTCTTTTTCCCTTACCAAGAGAGTCCTGCTTATGTTCAGAGAGCCAATGTAATAGATAAAAATGCTTGCTTCCCAGACTTCCTTGCAGTGGGGATAAGATGTATGCCATAGTTCCAATGAAAGGTAGGATAAGGATTTCTAGGACAGTTTTCATTTTACTGATACAGGTACTGTTCCTTGCATTCCTCTTTTCTTCTTTATGCCTGGAATATCTGGAATATTGCCAGGATATCTGAAGGATAAGCAAACACTTGACAGTCTCAAGACTACAATAATAAAAATAAAGGCTGCATCTAACACTGGAGAATAAAGACAGAAAGGCCATGTCCCTATGACAGTTAGTGAGTCACTCATTGCATGAGTCCTGGACTGCCTACTTCTGGACTTTAATTTCTTTAAGAATTAGGTTTGAATTGTGAAAGTCCCTTAGCCAACTATACAAACGGTTGAAAGTGAGGTAAGGTTGAGTAGAAGTCAGATTAAGTAGCATGAGGCCAATGTCTTGACCTAACGGTAGGGCTGACATTTGACATTTAAGCCAGTGATCCAACATCTAATGCCTAAAGTGTCATAGTCAACTCAGATTTAGTTGGTGCCCAAGAAAGCACATGACAAATAAGGCATAAAAATTTGCATCACAACCAGGTATGGGGTTGCAGTGTTTCTGAAATTAGGATTCAAGAAAGAAATCGAATATGTGTGCAGTAGCAGTTCCTATTGCAGGAAAAGATTCATACCGTCAAGTGAACTCTTTAAGTTTATATTCCCACCTTAATCTCCCAAAGCTGGGATTCAGAGCAGGACTTGCTATTGGAGAAATGGACTAGTGTAAGTAAGATGAGGCACACATCTTCAACAGAATCTGTCTATACAGTGAATATACAGTGAATATTGAAAGACAAAACTAATTATATTCTACATATAATTTGAAGATAGAGTCCACTATTCCTGAGAAGTTGGATCTGAGGCATGAGAGAAAGAGAAAAGTCAGGCATGTTCTAAGACTTTTGGCTGAGCCACTGAAGGATGGAAATACTACCATCAAGTGTGCTGAGGAAGGTCAAGAAGGAGAGGTTTTGAAAGGAAGAAAAGGAGTTCAAATTTGACATATCTAATTTAAAATGTTCATCAGTTATCCATATAGAGATATCAAGTAGATAATTGAATGTGTGAAGATAGCATTTAGGAGACAATTCTAGGCAGGAGATATAGATGAGAGATTGGTCAGCAAATAGATAATAAAGACGTGGACTAACCAGATACAGCTAATAAATGGTGAAGACTGGATTAGGATTTGGTTAAATCTAAGCAAAGATATGAAGGCAGTGGATCTGAAAGCACAGCTAATATTTAATAATAAAGCCATTTCAACTTCTTGCCTAGAAGGTGTATCAGGGATGATGTGTGGATAATTCTGAAGTGAGAAGTTTGCTGCCATAAGGGAAATGGAAGAGTCATTTCTTACTTAAAATGCAGGTTCTCCAGGGCAATGATTGGGGTTAAGTGTGAAGTTAGACTGGCTGAGGACAGTAGATCAGAAAACAATATTTCAGTAGACTTCAGGGACAACAGGACAACAGATACACAAATACCAAACTAGCGAGTGAGAGCCCAGGAAAGCAGTGTGAATGAGTAAACAACTGAGAAAAAGAGTGTTATCTGAATTCGTTATATTTTTATGTATAGTGAACACAATTACTGTTATGTATCTGATCATTTGGAAATTTTTGTGTGTTTGATTATGTTGCTTGTATTTCTGCTGGCTCTTGCTCAAGGTGCTGTGTTGTCTTGTAAATTCTATTATTTGTGAATGTGACCTATGATCTCTGAACTTTTTTTTTTAATTTTGGGGTCTGAGTGAAAGGTGAGTTTCTCCCACATAGATATGTATTTACTTCTGCTAGGTACTGGAAGCACTGCCATTCCTAAAACAAGACCAACATATAGCTTAAGGGATCTTTGGAATCACAAAAGAAAGCATGAATTGGTGTCAGAATCTCTTGTGATGGTTGGTGTGTAGTGAGGCATTCTCAGGGAAGATTCCCCCTTTCCTCCAGTTGGTTTCAAAGTCAGGACAAGAAAATTTCCTTGTTCTTTCCTGTGAGGGAAAATTCACCCTGTCACTACCCATCATGCCATTTTCAATCTCCATGTTCTGGGACTGCACCCATGTTAGGGGAAGTCTCTAGTCTTTGCTTTGGAAGTTGCATGAATATATGTATGTGCATTTACATTTATATTTATACATACTTACATATATACATATTTATATATATATTATACATTATGTGTTGTTTTATAAAAGACTTGTCAGAAGCCTGTAGACATTTTATCAGGCCTTTTATTTGTTTTCTAAAGAATACATTGCTGTGCTGTATCTTTATAAGGCTAGACACTGGTCATATAATTAAATTACTTGTCCATACAATTAAAATTACGCTTTTATAGTACAGACTTCAAAATTCTGACTCATGTAATAGACACTAACTTAAATAATGGATGTGAAATTGTTAAGTTCTAGTGTATTCATTATGGGGTATATTCAGAGTAACTGGGGTTTAATCTTGAATGTGCTATTCATCACATTCCCAAAGTTAAGAGGAGAGTGCTCTATAACTCATCCATGTTCTCAGCAAAGTATTATGGTTTTAATAAGGGCAATTTCATCATTAAATATAAAGTTGGCATGAAATGGCAGAGTAGTCTTTGTAACTTGCTTCTGTGATAAAAACAGACATGCACTCTGGGACTGTCCATCTGGCAACTTTAGTGATAAATTAAAATTTGATTTTTAATTATCTCAATACTCATCATTAACAATTTTTTTTGGGCTAAAAGAATGTAACATTTTTTGCAAATTTAGAGTTTTCTTCCTCAACTTCTGAGTAAATATCTTTCTGTCCCATTAATTTGTCTCATGTATCTACATATGAGGAACGATTACCTAAATATTTGTATCTTGTGTTTTCTGTATCTTTCTGTAGGTTAGTACTTAAATGACCTAAGATGTACAGAAATACAGAAAGTTCGAAAATAAATGTTATGATTATTTTTCTTGCAGGTGTTTTTGTTTTTGTTTTTGTTTTGCCTTCCCAGATCATCAAAATGATTGGTCGTGTAGCTGGTGGTTCAGTGCAGACAACTGTTACTCCATCCGTTATCACCAAAGCTGATATGGACTGCCATCAGACCATGTTCTTTTTAATATTTATTCTTATTTTCATTTTATGCGTAGAATCCCTTTTTTAGGAAAATGAACTGATCTTTGGTTACAATCCATGTTTGTAGAGAATATTATTTTCTGTGCAAAGCTGATTATCAAGACTGTTTTTGTTTTTTGTTTTGTTTTTTGTTTTGCTATGGCTGCAGTCCAGCATGCCTGCCTAGACAACATTAAGTATTGAACAACAGTTAAAAAAAATAAATGGGAATATAATGTATTGACCAACGTCGAGCTAAGCCAAGAGCAGTTTTTTTTCTTTGCATTGATCTGACAGATTTAACATTTGGATTATGATGTAGCCTTTGACTTTGGCTCTAAACTCACAGAGGAAATTCATCTTTTATTGGAGGAGTATTCAGACAAGAGTTTGACCCACTTTAGTGCTGGCCACCAGGTGGCAGATGTAATAGTTCTCATGTTAATAACTGAAAAAATTGGAGCTGTTTTCTTTAATCATGTGTTGACACTAGAGGTACTGAGTGTTAAAATCTTGGAATGTTATTTAGTTTTATTTTTGGCTTTTGTATGTGGAGATGAATAAAACCAGATATGTGGAACACCGGTGCCATCTGCACACTTCATATTGCCACCTCAGTGCACATACTCAGGTTGTGAAAGGGGACTTTTTTTTTTTAACCATTCCAGATTCCTGATTTGTTGATTGAGTGAAAGCAAAACCAAGCACGGATATGGAAAGGTTGACTACCGGGTAAACCAGAAATGTTAAGAGTAAAGGGAGTCTCAAATGAAGAGAACTTTAAAAGCATTGCTGAGGGAGAGATAAAGGCTGACAAAATTTTCCATAAATTGGTACTACCATCCTTAGTAACAGCCAGTTTTTTCAAACATGAAAATAATTTCCAAGAATCATCTTTATTGCTTTTCCTTACAATTAGAGAAAAGGAGGCAGTGGTGTTCAAATGATGCTTGACAGCCTGGGTAACAAGCACCAACCATCTGTGCTATTGCAGCCCTGTTTGTATTTTTAATGTTTACACATACAGCAAAGATAATTAAAAATAACTATAATTAAAAATGATTACAACAAATTACTTTTCCCTCAACAATAATATGTGTCTGTAACTTATAAGTTACTTACTAAAGTAACCTTTATGGAGTCTAACAAGAAAACAATACAATTCCTGCCTTGTTTCTGAAAGTTTATAGATTTGGAGGAGGGGAGATTTCCCTAACCATAAAATCATTTGGCTTCACAAACTATTGATATTATAGGAATTATTTCTGTATCAACAATATAGAGTAGTTTTTTTTTTCTGAAGAAAAAATTAAATGTAGTTTCTTTCCCTAAAAAAAATAAAGTAAAATCATCAGGGCCAGGGATTAAAACAATTAACTTTTTCAAAATGTCACATAAAATATGGAGAGACTATTCCATCAGAAAGAGTACACGTTCTTGCCTCATCTAGAATTTTGGAGACTTTGAATATTTTCAGATTGCCTTCTTTAAAAAAATGCTGGTTAATAACTGGAGTTGTCTTTCTAGGGAAAGAATAGTGATATTGACATAATTTTTGTGGAAGGGCTTGAAATTTAGCCAGGAAGCAGAGGTTAAGGACATGACCCTGGGAGCTAGACTGCTTGGACTCTAATTCCACATCCTGCATTTTCTAGGGGTGGGTTAATGTCACACATACCTCAGTTTCCTCATTATACCATGAGGTTTATAATAACCTATCTTAAATTGTGGTGGTGAAGACTGAATTAATACACATAAATGCTTAGAACAATTGCATGCACATGTTTAATAGAAATATCTATTCATTACTAATATATACACCTGGTCACCTGTAAGAGGTTTCAGTTTTTTTACTTTTGCTAAATTTCCTCCATCCTACTTATGTTTGATAAAGGAGACTCTGTAGCTATAGCCTAGTTTTTTATTTGTTTTTAAGTTTTTATTTATTTTTGAGAGAGACACACAGAATGTGAGCGGCAGAGGGGCAGAGAGAGAGAGACACACAGAATCTGAAGCAGGCTCCAGGCTCTCAGCTGTCAGCACAAAGCCTAATGTGGGGCTCGAACTCACGATCCACAAGATCATGACCCAAGCTGAAGTTAGATACACTTAACTTACTGGCTATGGCCTAGTTTCAAGTCAAGGTAGAGTGTATCCATGCCTATTGGATTCTATTCTGAGGATTTCAAGGGGAGCCTGAATGAAGTTGGGAGACAAATTAACATTCGTCATGGGATATTTAATGTTATTTTTTATTTGTTCAACTTTACTGAGTTATGTTTGACAAATAACATTTGCATATATTTAAGGTATTCATTGTGATGTTTTGATATATGTATACCTTGTGAAATGATTAGCACAATCAAGTTACTTACATATCCAACACTTCACATAGTTACTATGTTGTGTGTGTGTGTGTGTGTGTGTGAAAGACACTTAAAATCTACTCTAATAAATTTCAACTATACAATATATTATTATTATTTTTCAGTATAGTTACCATGCTGTATATTAGGTTTCTAGAATTTATTCATCTTATAACTGGCAGTTTATACCTTTTGACTAACATATCCTCAGCCCCAGTACCATCATTCTACCCTCTGTTTCTGTGAGTTTTACTTTTTTAGATTCTACATATAAGTGAGATCCTATAGTATTTGTCTTTCTGTGTCTGGTTTATTTCTCTTAGCACAATGTCCTCCAGGTTCATCCATGTTTTACAAATAGAAAGATTTCTCTTTTCTTCACATCCTGACTAATATATATTCTCTTTTTCTTTTTTGATCGTAGCCATTCTAACAGGTGGAATTGATATCTCATTGTGGTTTGATTTGTATTTCCCTGTTGGCTAATGAAATTGAACACCTTTTTATATACCTATAGGCCATTTATATGCCTTCTTTTGTGAAATGTCTATTCACGTTCCTTCCCTACTTTTTAATCAGATCATTTGTTTTCTTACTATTGACTTGTTTGAATTCCTTATATATTTTGGAAATTACCCTCTTACTGGATACAGACATACCTCAGAGATACTGTGGATTGGGTTCCAGACCACCATAATAAGCAAATATCACAATAAAGTGAGTCAAATATTTTTTTTGGTTTTCTAGTACATATAAAGGTTATGTTTACACTATATTGTAGTATAGTAAGTGTGCAAAAGCACTATGTCTAAAAAATGTACATACTTTAATTATAAAATACTTTGTTGCCAAAAATGCTAACCATTATCTGAGCTTTCAGCAAGTTGTAATTACTGATTACAGATTACCGTAACAAATATAGTCATGAAAAAGTTTGAAATATTGCAAGAATTGCCAAAATGTGAACAAATGCTGTTTGATAAAAATGTCACTGTTAGACTTTCTTGACCCAGGGTTGCCACAAACCTTCAAATTACGATATCTGTGAAGTGCCATAAAGTGAATCACAATAGAATGATGTATGCCTGTATATGGTTTGCAAGTATTTTCTCCCATTCCATAGACTGTCTCTTCACTCTGTTCATTGTTTCCTATGCTATGCAGTAGCTTTTCATTTACTTATTTATTATTTATTTATTTATTTTAATTGTTTTAATGTGTATTTATTTTTGAGGGGGGGGGGGAGAGGGGAGAGGCAGAGAGAGAGGGAGACACTGAATCTGAAGCAGGCTCCAGGCTCTGAGCTGTCAGCACAGAGCTTGATGTAGGGATTGAACTCATGAACCACAAGACCATGACCTGAGCTGAAGTCAGACTCTCAACTAACTGAGCCATCCAGGCACCCCTGAAATAGGTTTTTAGATTTGTGCAATCCTATTTATCTTTTTTTTTTTAATGACTGTTTCTGGGATTATATTTAAAAAAATCATCTCTAAGACTAATGTCAAGAAGCTGTTTCCCTATGTTTTCTTCTAATATTTTTACAGTTTCAGGTGTTACATTTAAGTCTGCTGCATTTAGGTTTGTTTTTTCATATGGTGTAAAACAAGGGTTCTATTTCATTCTTATTCATGTGGATATACAGTTTTCTCAGTGTCATTTTTTGAAGAGAATGTCCTTTCCCCATTATATATTCTTGACACCTTTGTCAAAAGTCAGTTGATTGTGAACGTGTTGTCTGTTTCTGGGATCTCTTTTCTGTTCTACTGATCTATATGTCTGTTCTTATGCCAGTTTTTTTGGATACAGTTTTGATTACTATAACTTTGTCATATATTTTGAAATCAGGCAATGTGATGCTTCCAACTTTATTTTTCTTATTGTCCCTCTGGGACCTTTGTGGTTCCATATGAATTTTATATATTTTTTTCTATTTCTGTGGAAAATTCTCTTGGAGTTTTGATAAGGATTACGTTGAACTTATTGATTTCTTTGGTCATTTTAACAATATTAATTCTTCCAGTCCATTAACACAGAATATCTTTGCATTTATTTGTTCTTCTTCAATTTCTCTCATCACTATTTTATAGCTTTTATTATAAAGAGCCTGCTTAATTTTATCCCTAAGTATTTAATCTTTTTGGTGATATTATAAATGGGATTATTTTCTTAATTTATTTTCAGGAGTTTATTAGTGTACACAAACACAACTGATTTTTGTATATTTATTTTATATTCTGCAACTTTAATGAACATATTTATTAGCTCTAATAAATTTTTGGTGGAGTTTTCAGGGTATTCTATATGTAAGATCATGCAATTGCCAACAGACATATTTTTTCCTTTTTTTTCTGATTCGTGTGCATTTAGTTTCTTTTTCTTGCCTAATTACTCTGGCTAAGACTTCCAGTATTATGTTGAGTAAAACTGACAAGAGTAGACATTCTTGTATATTCCTGACCTTAGAGGAAAAGCTTTCAGTTTTTCACCATTGAGTATGTTGTGAACTGTGGGTTTATTTAAAAAAAAAAATGAGTTCTTCATTTGGTTGATCTTTTCTATTGTTTATCTAGTTTCTATTTCATTTATTTCTGCTCTGATATTTATTATTTTCCTCCTCTTAACTTTGGTCGTTTGTTCTTTTTCTAGTTCCTTGACATATGAAATTACGTTATTTTTTTGGGATCTTTCTTTTATTTTAATATAAGCATTTGTTGTTGTAAAATTCCTGTTAGAACTGTTTTTGCTGCATCCACAAGTTTTAGTATATGGTGTTTCCATTTTTATTTCTCTTAAAATAAATTTTGATTTCCTTTTTGGTTCCTTTTTTGACCTGGTTGTTCAGTAGTGTGTTTTTTAAAATTTTTACATATTTGTGAATTTTCCAATTTTCTTCCTTTTATTGATTTCTAGTTTCATAGTACTATGTTCAGAAAAGACACTTCATATGATTTCAGTCCTCAATTTGTTAAGACTTGTTTGTAGCCTAACTTACTATGTATCCTGGGGAATGTTTTGTGTTTATTTGAAAAGGTATGTGCTGCTGCTGTTGGTTAGAATGTTTTATATATTTCTGTTAAGTCCGTTTAGTCTAAAGTGTAGTCAAGTCCAATGTTGCATTATTGATTTTCTGTCTGGATGATAGTCCATAGTTGAATAAAAACATAGCTACTCTTGCTCTCTCTAGGTACTCATTTATATAGAATATCTTTCTAAATCCTTCACATTCATCTATGTGTGTCTTTAAAGCTGAAGTGTCTTGTAGGCAACTTATACTTGCATTTTGTTTTTATCCATTTATCCATTCTATATCTATTGATTATAAAATTTAAACCATTTATATTTATTTATTTTAATGTTTATTTATTTTGAGAGAGAGAGAACTCATGAGCAGGAGAGGGGTAGAGAGAGGGATAGAGAAAAAATCCCAAGCAGGCTCTATGCTGACAGAGTCTCAACACAGGGTTTGAATTCACCAACTGTGAGATCATGACCTGATCCGAAATCAAGAGTTGGGTGCTTAACCAACTGAGCCACATAGGTTTCTATAATCCATGTATATTTAAAGTAATTATTGATATGTAAGGACTATTGTCATTTTCATAATTGTTTTCTATTTAGTAGTTTTTTAAATTTCTTTCACTGTCTTCCTTTGTGATTTGATGATTTTCCATAGTGAATTTTTTCCATTTGATTTTTTTCTCTTTATCTTTTGTGTATTTGCTATAGGATTTTCTTTTTGTTTACCACAATACTTACAAAAAATATTATAGTCTATTTCTGTTGATAACAACTTGCATACAAAAACTCTACACTTTTCCACATTTTGTTTCTGATGTCACACTTTACATCTTTTTTATATTGTATATCCATTAACAAAATAATTGTAATTATATTTTTAGTTCTTTTGTCATTTAACATTTGCATTGGAATTAAAAGTGATTTACATGCCACCATTACAGTATTAGAGTATTCTGAATTTGACTACTTGCTTGACTTTATCAATGAGTTTTATACTTTCTTATATTTTTATGTTGCTAACTAGCATCTTTTCATCTTAGCTTGAAGAACTCTTTTTAGCTATTTTTTTTTCTTAAGACAATTGTGATGGTAATGAAATTCTTTAGCTTTTGTTTGTCTGGGAAAGTCTGTATCTCTCTTTCATTTCTAAAGGATGCTTTGGCAGGTAAAACTTTTGCGGTTGGTAGTTTTATTCTTTTACCATCTATCATGATTTACAAAGTTGCTGCTTAGAAATCTGCTGATAAACTCATAGAGGCTCCCTTGGATATAATGAATGTTTTTTCTCTTACTGCTTTCACATTTCTCTCTTTGTCTTTTTGTTTGTTTGTTTGTTTGTTTAGCAGTTTGATTATAATGTGTCCCACTGAAGTCCTTTTTAGGGTGTGCCTGTTTGGGGAATTTCAAGGTTCATATGAATGGATGGATGTCCATATCGCTCCCAAGATTTGGGAGATTTCAACTATTATTTTTTTTAAATAAACTCTTTCCCTTCTTCTCTTCTTCTTCTGGGACTTCCACAATGTGTGTATTAATTCTCTTAGTGATATCCCTGTAGATTTTCTTCATTCATTTTTTTTGTTTGCTTTGTTTTGTTTTTAACTTTTTTAATGTTTATTTCTTTTTGAGAGAGAGAGAGAGAAAAATAGAGAGAGAGCATACACTGGGAAAGGGCAGAGTGGGAGAGAGACTCCCAAACAGAGCCTAACATGGGGCTCAGTCTCACAAACCATGAGATCATGACTTGAGCTGAAATTAAAGAGTTGGATGCTTAACCGAATGAGCCACCCAGGCGCCCCCTTTAAAAAAATGTTTCTTTTAACTTTCATTTCTTTTAATTCTTTTGTTTTTTTTTTTTTCCTTTTTTATTCCCTGGATAATTTCAAGTGACTGTCTTCAAGTTCACATATTTTTTTCTTCTGTTTGATTAAGTCTGATCTCACTGTGCTCTATTTTCATTCATTCATTGTATACTTCAGCTCTAGATTTTTTTTTTTAATTTCTAGCTTTGCTGAATTTTTTGTTTTGTTCTTGTACTATTTCCTGAATTTGTTGAGTTCTCTTGTATTTCACTGTTGAGTTCCTGATTTTGCTCATATTCTCTTATATTTCACTGAGCTTTTTTAAGACTATTATTTTGGAGGCGCCTGGGTGGCTCAGTCGGTTGGGCATCCGACTTCGGCCCAGGTCATGATCTCACGGTTCGTGAGTTCGAGCCCCAAGTCGGGCTCTGTGCTGACAGCTCAGAGCCTGGAGCCTGCTTCAGATTCTGTGTTTCCCTCTCTCTCTGACCCTCCCCCGTTCATGCTCTCTCTCTGTCTCAAAAATAAATAAACATTTAAAAAATTAAAAAAAAAGACTATTATTTTAAATCTTTCATCAGGGCAATTCATAGATGTATATTTGGGGGGGTCAGTTACTAGAAAATTATTGTGTTCCTTTGGTGGTCATGGGTCCTTGAGTTTTTATTTTCCTTGAAGTCTTGCTGTTCTGCCTTTGCCTTTGAAGAAGAAAGCACTTCTTCCAGCCTTTACTGACTGGCTTCAGGAGAGAAACATTCACCAGTCTGAATCCTGGCTAGGTATTAGAGGCTCTCCCAGATTGTATCTAGGGATATACTAATTCACACCTCTTATTCCCGAATGGGGGAATTCTTAAGATTTTATGCTATCTCTCAATCTTGCAAAGTCTAGCCAGACACTGAGAGCCTTTCATTTGTTTTCCCTAAGGTAGTACCCTAAAGTGCTCTAGCTTGTGTAAATTTGTCCAATCCTGCAGAGTCAAACTGGCTGTCTGTGCATACTTGCAAGCCATGTGCAAATGCTCACATTTGACTACCATGGGTGTGTGCATGGGAAGCTGGTCAAAGTGGGGGTGAGGTGTGCAGAGCACTGGGGGTGCATATGAGCTGGTTAGAAGAGTGTGTAGGTAAGGTATCCCAAGTGGTTTGTGGGAAGGCCTCCAGATAGAGTCCATGAAGCAAGTATTAGAATTAGTGGCCTGTGATTGAGTTCCAAGCCCTGATACCTAATTCTTCACCTTTACCTTGCTCTCACCCTCCTCCAAACACTTAGCTGTGCTGGTACTTACAAGTCTGAGTACCAAATCCATGGTTACTCTGGATGAGGTGAGAAAAAAGCAACTCTTTAGGGATATGTGCCAGATAGTTGGGAAAACTGGGCATTCACTCACTACAGTGTCACTTTTCCCTGTGAGAGAAATTGTGAGCCGAAGGGGTTCCATCTTGACACTGAATTGTGCTGCCTTAGGGTAGGGGTGACACAGGTAGACTGATACTGTTATTCTTATCCTTTATGATGCATTTATTCTCAAAATTTGTATTCCAATGGTATATTGAAACTTCTCTGCTGTACTTCTGGACTCCCACAGAGTTGCTTTTGTCCCTGACTCGTCAAAATCAATGTTCCTGTGGGATAATAATGGGTGAAAACTTTTTTCTGCCATCTTACAGATGTCACTCCAATATATTTTAAAATTACTGTTATATTAAGGAACTAATTGGCCTGGAAATTTTGTAGATGGGTAGACTTAAACCTCTTCATGTTTTAGAAAATATCATACTGCGTGAAGATTAGCCTGGCTCAAGTTCTCTCCAGATAGATCACCTGTACTCCATTAAGTATTTCTTGGAGTTTCAGAGAGAATCTCCTATATGCTCAGGTAAACATCTATTTCTGTGGTATTCATACTGTGGTGACTGACAGTGGCCACTGAATTCCTATCAGATCATAGTCTCCACCAGGTACAACAATTTGCTATTGGAAGCAGATCTGACCCTCCAGGATACCAAAATTGTATTTGAATTATGCTGTACTCCAGCCTAAAACAAAGGCATGATCTAGGGACTGAGAACAGATTCTAGTGATAACAACTCCATTTTTTCTAAGAGTTCTAATTCTTTGCAACAGCTAAAGCTTTCTTATCTACTTGTTCAAATTAAGCAGGACAAATCTTTTTTTTTTTTTTTAAGGATGTAGCCTTTGCAAATAGTCTTCTGCCAGACTGTTTGCAAATCATGCTCATATATGTCCGAACCCCAATAAGTCATACTTAAATGTATTTCCAGAAGTCTTCTTAATCCCTAAAAATTAGTTTCCTTTAGATCAGACACATTAGTCCATGCAAGATGCCTAGTTATGCTATTTAAATATATTACCAGTTGTAAGAAATTTTAAAACATATTTTGGTCATAGATAACTCTGTCTTTAATATTTTTTTAATACCACAGATTTCAGCAACTTCACAAAATTATTCTAGTTTAATTAAATTTAGGTAATTCTTGATATTCTTCTTTTTATTTTTATTTTCTTTTACTGAGCACTTCTTTCTCTTTTCTTTTCCATATCTCCATTCAGTATTCATTTTTGCTGTTGAGCATGGCTATTTATATGGGACAGAAATGTTAGAATACTATTCCAGAATGTTTTTCTTCATAATTATGTAAGTTAGAATAGCACTTGTAGCTTCATTTTTAACAAACTGTAGTGCCTACTTAAAAAAAAAAGATGTGCATGTGCATACCGTATCTATATATGAATGATTTCTCACTAAATTATAGAGTAAATATATTATATGTATTTTTGCCAGATGATTTTCAATTGCTTGTGCTTAACATCCTCCTAATTCTCTTGGGTTGAACATGAGCTCAGTTGCTTTCATATTTGATACCACTGGTGAAATAATGGGATAGATCAAGGACACAGTAAAATAGTGGATTTAATATCTATTAGTGTCTAATGCTATGAGCTAAGTGAAAAACATTTAAGGCTCTTTTCATACTTTCTGCAAGGGACTAAGTTGGGAAGGAATGGTGGGAGGAGCCAGTTCTGACTCATTCACAGGTACCTAAGCGTTACGACTTTCATTTTAATGGCAGATATGGGGAAACAAAGACATGAATTGCCACAAAAATATGGAAGATTTGTAGATGACATTTCATTTTACAAGAAAATAAAAACAATAAAGCAATTATACATATTATATGTTTATAATAGTTACCCATAATAATCAAATGTTCCTTGTTAAAACATTAATAATTCAACAATAATAAAATGAAATATCTAGCATCAGCATGTTATTTAATATTTATATTATTGGAGAGATATTACGATGGGGAGAAAGTTTAGTGTATTACAGAAATAGAAAATAAAATTAGAAGAGCACTGCTGTCATGTCATGTCATGGACACAAAACCTTATCAGATATTTATACTGTGAATTTCCTGTCCACAAGGCTAAGGTAAACTCAAGTAAAACCAAGTTCTGGACCAAGAGCAGAAATATATGCTGTGCCATTTCTCAGAATACTTCAAAGTGGGCAAGTCTAAATGACAATTTGCAAATCCAAGCTGAGGAGAGCCAAGGTCAGTACCCAAGAACAAAAGTCCCATATCAAGGCCAAGAGGCTTGAATTTTGATGTAACATGAGTTGAGTGAACATGAAGCAACAGTCACTGAAGAGTGTAGGATGATGAACAAGGTTGAGATTCCAGGAATTTGCTGATACACTGGTACAGAAACTGGCTTCAAAGATCAACATGAGGCTGGAAAGCTATGGATGATTAGATACTACTTTTAGGGTAAAATTGGTTGGCAAACACTTTTTAGTGAGAATTGATTCAATAGAGTATTTATTATCAACTGTGTACCAAGAATTGGAGGGTGAATTGGAAATACAACAGTGACTAAGACATAGTCCTTGCTCACACCTGGAAATGAGAACTTGTAATGCCCTTTTGTGTGTTACAGTGACGATTAGTAGAAGGTACTGTGGGGACACAAGGAGCGTTATTGCACTTGGTCTCAGATGGCCAGGGGAGAATTTCCAGGCGAATAGTATCAAGACAGACATTAATATTGAGGAAAAATAAGCTAGATAATGTGAAAAGTAAGGATAGAGCCTGTGCAAAAACTCACACTTTATTCTACCTATAGGATGAATCATATGGGGCTGAAGCAAGTGTGGAAAGATAGGTTCTGGGATCTTGAGTCTTCTTTTCATGTATTGTGGTGGGAGTTTAAAAATGCTGCTGAATTTATAAGACATACAAAGTTCCTTCTCTATTAACCTATTATTTTATGGATAAAAAGCAGCATTTTTCATTAGTTGCCGATATATTACATAATTACAATAAGAAACACATACACAACGTCCTTAGAAACCTGTGTTAAGTGCACATGGGAAAAGCTTTTTCTACTAAAGTATGGAGCTCACCTTGAAGAATCACTGATCATTTGTTCTGTTGACCTACATTATATATTATCCAGCCAGGATCCTTTAAATCGATATTTGCCATAAACTTTTAGGAAATTTGCCACAGAGTTTGTAGTCCAATAATTATTATTATAAGACTTTGCTACCTTTAGTATAAAGTAAAAATCTGAATTCAGTAAAATTATGACATACATTACTACCAACTTATCCACAGCTATTTAAAAATTTTCCTCAAGAAAATGATCACATATCTATGGTTGATCATGACAGGATGTTGACTTAGTATTCACAATAATATTAAAGCAAAATCCAAATAAAAAATCTGCAATTTTTTCCCCTTGAATAGATTTCAAGTGCAGTATGATAACAAATCATTTAAAAAAAAATAACAAACAAAAAATGCTATTTAAAAGATTTGTGTTTAGGGGTGCCTGGGTGGCTCACTAGGTTGAGCATCTGACTCTTGATTTTGGCTCAGGTCATGATCCCAGGGTCATGGGATCAAGCCCCATGTCTGGCTCCATGCTGAGTGTGGAGCCTGCTTGGGATTCTCTTTCCCCTACTCATTCATTCATTCATTCTCTCTCTCTCTCTCTCTCTCTCTCTCTCTCAAAAAATAAAAATAAAAAAGACTTGTGTTTAGTGTGGAAAAATAACAGTATGGTAGAATGATGGGTGTAAAATATATTTATATTAATAAATAAAGGGTAAAAGAATGTAAATAATCATGTGACGGGGAGGAAGTACAATTTGAGAATAGAAGTAACTCAGCTGTATTTTTTATTTTGTAAATACTTTTTTCAGAAATTAAAAAAGATGTTTTCACATGGGAAATCTATAGATTTTAACAATAGCAATCTATGTCTTTGTTTTAACAAGAAAATGTGCATGGGTTTTAGAAGTTGTAGGATTTGATGTCATTTGTGATCTGTAAGGAAAAATAGTAGTTGAAACACTATATTGTGTAAGAAACACAAATTATGACTTAATAAAGATACATCTTCTCTAGTAATGTCTTGTGCCAAAACATTTATGAAATAGAAAAAATCCAGATAAATGATAATATTTGCCTCTCTTTCCAAATGTGGCTTTACTTTCAAGAAAAGTGTAATTTTCAAGAAAAGTGTGGTGAAGAGATTGCCATGGTATTGACAAGAAGGGAGAGGCCTAGTATTCTGGCCCTTGGAATAAGTTTCCATTATGTAGGTACTCTTACACAGAGCTTAAAGATAGCTCTGCTCTGGAAGCTTCCAAATTTGACTTTAATCATTTACTTATTTATTCTATAAATTGAGGATTAAGGTGGTTTAAGATAAAAAGTGATGGAAGAAATATGAATTCTAAAGCCAGCGAATTATATCATATATATGTATATACGTGTATATAGTCTCTTTTGAACACAAATTTTATGTTTATTATAAATATGTATATAGAGTAATGGAACTGATTTTTTTAAACAAACTAGAGTAGAACTCACATAATCAGAGAAATGTTAAACTTCAGAGTATTCTCCCTGGGAATTCATTCATTTATTCTAAATATGCTGTTATTTTTCAAACCACATTTAGAATCAGTCTTTTGAGATGTTTTTAATTACTATTTTACTAGTCACACAAGGAAATTCATCTTTGTATGTTATAATTAAATCACACATTTTAGAAACCAAATGCTGTATTATCCAAGTTTATCGCTCTGTCTTCATGTCCAATCCTAGCTATGAAATATTTCTCAATGTTACTAAAAAAGAAAAATAAAAAAAACACTGTCAAAAGATTAAAATTTACATTTAAGGAAGATATATTTGATAAGTGAATGAATGCGTGAAATAGTAAGTGAATGCAAACATACGTATTTTTAGTTTGAAAAATAATTTTTAAGAGTTTCTTTTTTTTAAGTTTATTTATTTATTTAATTAATCTCTATACCCAATATGGGACTATACCCATGAGCCCAAGATCAAGAGTTGCATGCTCTTATGACTGAGCCAGCAAGGTGCCCCAGTTTAAGAGTTTCAAACAGCTAAATCTCAGGATCAGTAGAAGTCTGCAACCTCTGGACTTAGCCACCTAAGATGGGACTAGACTCATTGGGAAGAGTGAGTGCTTTTATGCTTATTCTAAAAACATCACATGGCTTTATAGGCACTCTGTGTAAATAGAAAACAGGGCTATGCACATAAAAATGAGTATAATGAGCATGTCCTTTTACCAAAAGGAAGCAATTATACTCAGTAGCAAGTAATTATTTTAGTGAAAAGTAAATTTGCTTTTCAATTTTATTCCATGCTAGAATTTGAGCTGTAAGTTATCTTGGAGACCATTTAGTCCAACCCAGTCATTACTTCATAGGAGAGGAAAATGTGGCACAGAGAAACCGGAGGTTAGATGATTTGTTCCCAAATACATAGTCAGTCCTAAGTCTTGGGCTGGAATTTTGGTCTTTGAACATTGATGCAAGATTCCTCCCATGACATCTTGGTGCATCCCTATTGGGATTTATTTTGTATGAGACTTACATAATGTGAGGTGATTTTTAAAAGTTAAATTACAGAATATGCTAATGTGTCTTTTGTGGACTTTAAAAAGATAAAGTGGTGCTGTTCACTTTGTTTCACATGCTAAAAACACTACATTTTAAAAGTCACAAGTGGGTGATTCAGAAATGTGGATCACTTATGGGAAAATCTAGTTTCTTCTTCATAAGTCACGCTGCTTCTTTTATTATTTCACTTAGACCGAACAGTGAAATTAGAGTGTTCATTTCCTATTCTATTCAGTTTTTTTCACTCTGACACTAATACTTGTTGTGGGCTTTTGATTTATTTTTTCATAGACAGTACTTTGTTTCCTCGGGGGACTTTTCCAAAATCTTCAGAAAAACTTTTGTTTTCTTTGCATTTTCTAGTTGACTACCTTTTACAAATGTGTATTTAGAACACTCAAGCTCATAACTAGAAAAATAGTTTGTATATTCTTTGTGCAAAACATGTTAAGAGACTTTTAGTAATAAAGTATATTTACTGTTTGTATTAAATTGCTATTTTTTTGAATTTTGATTAGTTAATAGATTGAATGTTCCACGATTTTCCCTTTTCAGCACAGTCTTCACAGTAAAATTTCCAAAGCTCAAACTTGTGCAAGAGTACCTTTAAATACCTTTTTGTGTTGAGTGTATTGTCTTTCTACATAAATGGACCTTGAGGTATGGAGAGGAGGAAGGTTGGTGGGAATATAAGAAATTCACTTTATTGAGACTCAACCATAGTCTTTAAAAAGATGTCTTCCTGGGGCGCCTGCATGGCTCAGTTGGTTAAGCATCCGACTTCGGCTCAGGTCATGATCTCCCAGCTCACAGCTTGTGAGTTTGAGCCCTGTGTCAGGCTCTGTGCTGACAGCTCAGAGCCTGGCGCCTGCTTCAGATTCTGTCTCCCTCTCTGTCAGCCCCTCCCCTGCTCATGCTCTGTCTCTCTCCCTCAAAAATAAACATTAAAAATAATAATAAAAAAAAAATCTTCCTACCCATGAAAGGGAAGGCTAAAGGAAGTACATAATCTGAAAAAATGTTTCCATTCAGAAATAATGAAAGGTTTAGAAAAATATGCTTTATTATTATCAAAAAAGATGCAGAAATACATGGGCTCTACCTAGCAGGAGTAGGAAACCATGAGGCAGAGACAAAGGCAGAACAGGTTACACAATACACTGAGCAGTGGTTCAGATTGTAGGGCAACCAAAACAGGATCAGAATAAAATCTCAGAGTGCCTGGGTGGCTCAGTTGGTTAAGCATCCAACTCTTGGGCTAAGGTCATGATCTCATGGTTGGTGCCCATATCAGGCTCCTTGCTGACAGTGCAGAGCCTCCTTGGGATTCTGTCTCCCTCACTCTCTGCTCCTTTCCTGTTCACGCTCACTCTCTCAAAATAAATAAATAAAGAAAAAAAAAAAGAATAAAATGAAGGCAAAGAGGAGAGGCCTGAACTTTTAGAGATGGCAAGATAGAATTGGCAAGACAAAGTGGTAGGATAGTTGTGCGAGGAGAGTGTTCTAGACACATAAAGCAGATTATTGAAAGACCTTTAAAAAGGGGTGGGGGGCCTGATCAAGAACTAAAATTAATCTTTTATATGTGAGATGTAGAATGCTGGGAAAGGTGGCCAGAGAAAAGTAAGCCAAATCAATACTTAAAGGGTCTATTCATTTTTAAAGGAATTTGTACTTTATCCTGAGGGCAATGTGAAGCACTTGAAAAGATTTCTTTATCATAGGATTGACAACAAAACTTGTATTAGGAAGATTACTCTAGGTGCAATATGGAAAACAGACTGCCTGGAGGCCTGGGAGTCAGCTAAAAAGTATTTATTTCAATCCACAGGAGACAAGATGGCAGCTTAGACAAGAATAATGCTGAAGGATTGGAGTGAAGTGATTGGATTCAAGAAATATTAAACAGATAAACTGAAAACAATTGGTTATTGAGTGTAACAGAGGAAGGAAGAGGAAAAACACAAGAACAATACCTAGGTTTTTAAGTTGGCTATCAGGGTGAATGGCAGTGCCATTTAATGTGGGGAGAAATGTAGAGTAGAAGGAGGTGTGGTCTATTGGAAAGCATAGTTTCTTCATGTTGTGTTTCAGGTATATTTGTGATAAGAATATGCATGACTGTCAAGTGGCAATATCTAATACACCCATGTGAGTTCTTCTGGAGTTCAGAAGAAATACCTGGAATGGAGATGCAGGTCTTATAATTTGGTGGTGGTGGTGGTGTGAATATATTATATATATATATATATAGTGTGGTAGAGGCGTATAATGGGATATATTATTCATTGATAAAAAAGGAATGAAGTGGGGCACCTGGGTGGCGCAGTCGGTTAAGCGTCCGACTTCAGCCAGGTCACCATCTCGCGGTCCGTGAGTTCGAGCCCCGCGTCAGGCTCTGGGCTGATGGCTCGGAGCCTGGAGCCTGTTTCCGATTCTGTGTCTCCCTCTCTCTCTGCCCCTCCCCCGTTCATGCTCTGTCTCTCTCTGTCCCAAAAATAAATAAACGTTGAAAAAAAATTAAAAAAAAAAAGGAATGAAGTATTAATGTACCCTACAGTATAAATGAACCTCCAAGATGTTATGCTAAGAGTTGGGCCTGCAATGATTAAGAGGAGAATGTCATGTATTGTGCCAAAAACCGTAGGAAAAGTGGGTTTCACGATGAAAGGGAGATAAATGGGTAAGAAAATTGTGGTATGTACATACAACGATACTCAGCCATAAGAAGCACCAAAGCTACAATGTGTCTGAACTTCCAAAATATGCCAAGTGTAAGAAGCCAGAGTACCACAAATTATATGGTTCTATTTGACACATGAAATATCCAGGATGAATAAATACATAAAGACAGAATGCAAACTGGTGGTTGCGAGGGCCTGAGAGGAAGATGGAAATGGGGAGAAACTGTTTAATGGGTAAGGGATTTTGCTTTGAAGAGCTAGAAATATTTTAGGCCTAAATAGAGGTAGTAGCTGTACCATAATGTGAATGAGCAGCTGCCACTGAATTGTTTATTTTACAATGGTTAATTTTATGTTTTGTGAATTTCGCCTCAATAAATTATTAAAAAAAAAAAAGAAAAGGAAGGTAAATGACAAAAACAAAAGCCACTGTGAGATCAAAGAAGTTAAGGTATGAAGATTTCCATCTGTTTTAAAGAGCCCTTATTGGTGACTTAGTGGGAAGAGGCCAGTATGCACTGGGTTGAAGAATGAGTAAGAGGTTAAGAAGTGAAAATATTAAGTGTTGAATCTGAGAAGAAATTTGACTGTGAAAGGGAGGAGGAAAGGTTCATTTATTAACTGTCACAGGAATGGTGTAGTGGAAAGTGAAAGGCTGGAGGTCAGAGTTAGCTTTCCTGCCATAGGAGAAATTGTGAACATATTGGTAAGCCTAGTGGTGGTAGATTGTAAGATTTCCCAGCCAAATCTTTGTGTTTTCTAAATAGTACATGAGGGGAGAAGTCATCTGTTGAAAGTGAGGGAAGAAAATATAAGGTAGAAATTTGGGGAGTGCAAGAAGCTTCAGTGTCTTTGTGGTGAATTGGAATAAAAGTTGAGAAGCAGAGTGTGTTTAGCCCCGTGGTTTTCAAGAGCTTGAATTTAGAGTGTCAAGATCTTCTGGGTTGTCTGCTTTCTCCTGAAGTGGCCATCTTTTTGGATGTAGGTTCAGAGAATGTGGCTGATGTAATTTATGCCTTTGAAATAAGTTCCACTTCTGTGTGGGACAGCAGACAATGAGAATAGCTGATGGAAAATCACCCCTCTTTCTTATGACACAGTCTTTGGCTAACTTTTTATAACGCAGAACTAACTGGCATTTGCACACTTCTTTACAGTTTACACTTTCTTATGCATCTCATTTGATTGCCAGTTATCAAAATGCTTTATTACTAAAATTTCTATGTGATAGCTGAGAAAATGTAGAGTAAGAGAGGTTGAAATATGTTAAAGATTTCACAGAGGCTTTCTGACTATAAGGGTTAAGCTTTGGACCATGTGCACAAAGTATGCAGAACTATATTTTATTAAGTGACTGAAGGTGGAATTTACCAGAATGTAAGCTGGAGAGACAAAGACAACTCCTCACCTCTGCAGAAGGCTGCCTAGAACACACACAAATGAGAAAATGGAGGTTTCTATAAAATCTGACAAATAGCAAGGCTAGATGCAGTACATAAAATATATATTGTATCTTAAATCAACTCTTGGTTCATAGCTCAAAATAGCATTTTTTTTTCTGGTGCAGCAGAGTTTCTCTGGTATTCTACCAAGCCACCACTAGTGAGCAAAAGTAACTGAATGCAGTATATTTACTGACAATAGTACTGGAACTTTTTAAGGCACTGTTTAAGATTCCAAGACCCACCTGCTTGTTGAAAGGTCCCTATCCTAGCCTCATCCTAGATTTTCAGTCAGAATCTTTAGAGTTGTAGCACTGAAATCTGCAAGTTTAACAAGATCATTGGGTGGCTTTTAAAACATTATATCCGTTTTAAAAAGTGTGTATTTTGCAATAGTACAGTGTGCTGAATTTTGAGACTCTAAACATACTTGTGCACCCAGCACTTTGATCAAGAAAGAGAATATGATCCATACTTCTTGATATGACTAGAATGCCTCTTGATTGTAGCCAGAAAATTATTTTTTTTAATTTTTATTTTTTATTTTTTAGAGAGACCTAGTGTGAGTGGGGGAGGGGCAGAGCGAGAGGGAGACACAGAATCCGATGCAGGCTCCAGGCTCTGAGCTGTTAGCCCAGAGCCCGACACGGGGCTCGAACTCATGAACTGTGAGATCATGACCTGAGCCGAAGTCGGATGCTTAACCGACTGGGCCACCCAGGTACCCCAGTAGCCAGAAAATTCTTGAGCAACTCTCCCTGTCACTGCCCCCACCAAGGATAATCAACACTCTATTTCTGAAGCATAGATAAGCTTAATCTGTTTTTGTAATTTATATGAATTGAATTAAATAGGGTGTATTCTTTTCTTTTTTTACTTGGCATTATGTTTGTAAAAACTGATCCATAGTTTGCCTGTATTTGTAGTGCATTTTTTCTCATTGTTGAATAGAATTATATTGTGAATATACCATAATTTTAATATTCATTCAACTGCTGATGGACAGTTGGCTGTCCTGTTTGGATAGTTTCCTGTTTGGGGCTATTTTGAATAATGCTGCTATGAACATTCTAGTGTGTTTTTTGTTTGTTTGGGTTTTTTTTTTTGTACATACATTTGCATTTCTGCTGAGAACACCAAAGCAAAAATTGACTGGACGAAGGAAGGTAAGAAAGACTATTCAAGGCTATTACAATAGAGGCCAGAATGGGATCTAAGCTCAACTCCACTGAAAAAAAAAACAGTGTTATTAAAAGCTGGGATAGGCTGGGGTGCCTGGGTGGCTCAGTTGGTTAAGTGTCCGACTTTGGCTCAGTTCATGATCTCGCGGTCTGTGAATTTGAGCCCAGTGTGGGGCTCTGTGCTAACAGCTTGGAGCCTGCTTCTGTTTCTGTGTCTCCCTCTCTCTCTCTCCCTCTCCCTCCCCCATTCGTGCTCTGTCTCTCTCTGCCTTTCAAAAATGAATAAATGATTAAAAAATTTTTTTTAAAGCTGGAATGGGGGATGATAGACCCTCTGTGTTTGCGAATTGGTCATACCCTCTTACTTGTGTGCATGATAGGAGATAGTCTTACAGCTTGGAGCTAGGCACCCATTGAAGCTGTGTCTACCCTCCTGTAGAGACTGGGCGATAGGGGAGCTATCTTTGTTGTTGGTTACATTTCAAAGAGAGAGCTCCCCAGATCCTTCAGACAGACAGTCTTGGGTTACAAACCTGGCAAGAGGTGTTTTGAAAAGTTTATAATTCAAAAGTTTGTAATTCAAAGAGGCAAAGGATTTACAGTAATAAATTTTCTACAGTAAATACTCTAGGAAAGGGAAATCTGTTCAAAGAGTAAAAAAAGGAAAAGAAGAAGAAGCAGCAGCAGCAGCAGCAGCAGCAGCAGCAGCAGTAGCCGCCGCCGCCGTCGCCACCTGCCTAGCATTTGGTGAAAAGTGGAGGGAAATATTAAGCCCATCTTGGTCAGTAATATATCTAAAAGTAAAACTGGTGGGTCATAGGTTATATAACTATTCATCTTTAGCAGATATTGCTATACTGTTTTCCAAAGTTGTACTAATTTATACTCTCCAACAGTGTAGGAAAGTTCTGTTTACTCCATATCTTTAACAAAATTGGGCATTTTCCCTCTTTTTCATTTTAGCCATTCTGCGTGGGTATCAGTGGTATTTCATTGTATACATAATTACTATTTTTCTAAGTGATATTTAGCAGCTATATGCTTTGAAATTTTATCAGGCCTTATCCTCATCTCCAGAGACATGCATTTTCTCCTTAGATAAATTAATGTGGTGATACTAATAGAATATCTAATAGTGAACCATCCTTGCATTCCTAAATTGTTTATATTAAAATATTTTTATTTAGGTATTGAATTATGTTTGATGATGTGTTATTGAAAATTATTTCATCAATATTCATGAGTGAGATTAGTCTGTAGATTTCTTTTTAATGATATCTTTCTCAGGTTTAGGTATTGATGCTAAAAATTATATAGAAATATTTACAAATTTGCATTCCATCTGTGACAAGAAGATAGCCCAATCTTCTCTATATTGTTCCCATTTAGTATGCATACACACACACACACACACACACATATGTGTGTGTGTGTGTGTGTGTGTATGTATGTATATATTAAACACATGTCTGCTACGTTCTTAATTTCAGGGAGGAAGTTGTTCCAAGTTGTTCCTTTTGCTCTTTATGGTTTTGGCTATATTTTATTTTTTATCCTGGTTTTTACTCTGCTTTATTTACCTTCTTTTATATCTTCATCCCTTTGTTTTCTATTCATTTCTGTATATGCAGTGCTTTGAAGACTTTCTGGCTTATAGTGGACATCTCATTGATATTTAGCGAGTGAATGGAGAGTTGGAAGAATAAATGTCTTCTGTCATATTCAGCATATTGATTTTACGTGGGTTTATTTCTTTGGAGGTTTATAATTTTTTCCTGTGACTGGCAGAGGTTCTGGGGAGATTTAATATAAACTATGATGGCAAAATGTTTGCTTTTCTCAGGGATCTAGGGTTTTCAGTATCCTTAAACAGTGTTATGTTAACTTTCTAGAATTTGTCTCTATCTGTAGATAGTATATATTTAGAATCCATACTTGAACATACAATAGACCTGCATGCTCTATTTTAAAAATTCATTTATTTTGAGAGAGAGAGAGTGTGCAAGTGGGTGAGGGACAAGAGAGAGGGAGAGAGAGAGAACCCCATTGACTCTGTCAGTGCAGAGTCCAATGGAGGGCTAAATCTATGAACTGTGAAATCATGACCTGAGCCCAAAGCAAGAACTGGATGCTTAATCAACTGAGCCGCCCAGGTGCCCCAACATGCTCTATTTTTATTTCTTATAGTGGTCCGTCCTTCCTTCCTTCCTTCCTTCCTTCCTTCCTTCCTTCCTTCCTTCCTCTCTTCTTTCTTTCTTTCTTTCTTTCTTTCTTTCTTTCTTTCTTTCTTTTGTTCTTTCTTTCTTTCTTTCCTTTTCTTTCTTTTCTTTCTTTCCTTTTCTTTCTTTCCTTTTCTTTCTTTCTTTCTTTCTTTCTTTCTTTCTTTCTTTCTTTCTTTCTTTCTTTCTTTCTTTCTTTCTTTCTTTTCTCCTTTCCTTTCCTTTCCCAGATATATGACAAGTTTTTTTTTAACACTTCTGTAAGATGATACACAGATTCCCTTTATTTATTTATTAGGTTTCGTTTTTTAATGGCTAATGCAGTACTTCTAGGAGCTGAGCTTTATCCACATGACTTTCTTTAAACTTTCCATTTTCTAGGGGTGGGAGGCCACAACTTTTTATATAAGGGTGTTATATTTTAGTCCTCAAAAATTAATGAAATACGCATGAGCCACAAATGAATCACTCGAGGTTGTTGGTCTAGCTTTGAGTTTTTTCTTTGTTGCTGGTACCTGAGGAGGCCCTTTATTTTATTTTTATGCTTGACTCATATTTAACAACCTTCTAAATTACATTTTTTCAGCCCTTCTGTATGTAATGGAATAAGGTTTCTCTTTATCAGCTTGGTCTTTCATATTTCTAGTAACTTATTTTCAGGTGATTCTCATGTTCACCTAAAATTTACACCCATTGATGGGGTAATTTAATAGTTTAACAAAGTCAGTCTTGTATTTATAACATAATGACGTGATATATGGCATTTCTTTGAATTTCTGTACATTCCTTAATGCAGAGAATTTTTATCATATTGATATCCTGCATCAATAGAGTAGGTGCACAAATAGAAGACATAAATCATTTAAATGAACAGGATGTGTCCAGAAAGGTATGAAAAAGCCCAAGGAAACTCTAACTTTAGCAAGAGGGAGTAGAAAACATAGTGAAATGATTCACAGAGCTCAGGTTTTATAAAGATGGAAAATTATCTGGTGCGGTAGAAATATGAAGACCACTTGCCAGTGTTTACATCAGGAGGAGGTGCAGTTGTGGCAGCAGGGGTAGACTTATTCATGTGAGAAAGCAAAGGGGGAGGAAATGAGCAGAGACAATGAGTAAAGATTATACTTTAGAAATCTTGGCCCCGGAGAGAAGGAGAGAAGTCGCCAGGTACCTAGAATTGATCATTGGAATGAGGAGAGATTTATTTATTTTTATTATGTGAGATATCAGATTACGTTTATAATTCCAATAGTGAAGAGGAAGTAGAAGGAGAATATTGTTTACTAAGGAGAGAGAGAGAATCATTTATGAAGTGAGTTGCCCCAGGATGCAGTGGACATCAGGAATAACCTTTAAGTTGCACAAGATTTAGCCATCTACAGGTCACAATTTGGATGCTTACATAGATGTGATATGACCGATTATTTGCTTACCCAGAATACATTCTTCCACTCTTTACTTATTATATTATCATTATTTATTATTATACAAACCTTGATTCTATTAGAGTAGCAATGTGCTCTATCATATCAGGTCAGTCTAACCATTTTTTAAATTTAGACTAGTTATAGGAACATCTCCTTTTCAAGGTAATTATTTTCCTAAATTTTCTTGCAGTTCTGGTCAAGAAAGCAAAAATTAGGCCTTCTAGAGAGCGTCTATGTAAGTTTTCCCTTTACTGATAAAAAGAAGAAACTTGAGTAAAAGATTCTTTTTGCTATCATTCTGGTTCATTACATTGAACATGACTGTTTTGTTACCCATGGAAACTCTGCACTCTTTAACAACCTTAAAAAATCCCAGATTTCACCTTCATATTTCTATTTTAGTCAAGTAATAAAATTATTTCAAAATTAATAATTTAACTCTCAAGAAAGATACAGTAATTGTTTTACTTCATATTAGCTAACTTCCCATTATTTGTATGGATGAGATTCACTAAATACTAGTTCAATAAATCAGTCAAATGTAGTCCATTGAGTTCATTTTACAAGAGGTATACTCTAAAATGCTTTACTTAAATCCTCAAGATGAATTAATTCTTACTGCTCACCTACTTTAAGATACTGTTTTTATATTAATATGAAAAGTATTTTTTCCTTATATTGTAGTTATCAATGTATGTGCTCTGCCTCCTCTGTTAGTATGATCCATGAATCTATTACATATGAGCAGAATAATGTGTACAACTTTAAGGTCATATCTGTGTGTGTGGGTGGGTGCAAACATGTATACCCCCTCCCCATCCCCTTTAGAACTTGGCTCTCTTCCCCCCGCCAAAGCTCATGGGATCCCTCCCCTTCTCCCTTCTCCCCATACCAGTCTGAGGGGCAAGGCAGAGAGGCCAGGGAGGCTTGGTGCTGGGGCCAGAGTATAGCCAGAGTGGAGTGGGTAACCCCATGGACAGTTCAGCCATCATTACTCAGATTACCAAGAAGGAGGCATAGCAGTGCTGAAGAGCAAAGGTCCTGGGGCATGTGCCAGGTGATATCTTTAAAGAGGAAAATTAATACCCTTCACTTCCTCTCATCCTCCTTTCTTACACTCTGGAACACGAATGGAGTCCTGGTGAGTTAGCTTTGACCCTGTGGAGAGTAGAAAAATACTCTAAGGGACCTGAATCCTAGATAACCTCATGGAACATTACAGCCTATTTTCCCTATGTTTTTCACCTGTCACTTTCAATGCTCAGCTATTATGCAAGCCTCTTCTAAACTCAGATATCATCTAATGAAAGAGGAAGAGTAGGGAGTTTGTAGAGAAATCCTGAAAGCCTGAGTATTTCCTCCACAGAAACCATATTAACCTGGAAGTGACTAGGGTATCTTGAATCTCAAGATAACAACTGGTGGTGTTATTTATCTACTTCCTTGCAGAAATGGTGGTGTCTGATAGAATTAAGTATGAGTATGATGAAAAAAAATTTTCTGCACATCCGAATTGTTACTGTGGACTTTCAACCAGATTGCCATACAATACATGATGTATTAAATTCCTGGAATGTTTCAGCACTATGTTTTAAACTTGGGCACAGAGAGGAAGGAGACAAGAACTAAGCTCCATAGGGAGTGCTAGTAAGAGAGAAAATAGAATATACATGGATAATTGACGTTCAGTTTGGAAGTGTTCATCATACAAATGTGAATAAAGGATTTAGGAGGCACACAATAAGAAATCAATTGGATCTAGGAGAATTAGAAACATCTTTTAAATATGATTATTTCAAATAGTTCTGATAACATTGTCACTGGTTGGGAAAAAGATACTTAAATCTTAGGTCTCATCCTCTTATTAGACTAACAGTCAATAGAAGGAAGTTGGAGGAGTCTCGAAATTTGGAGGTTATCTTGGAACTACTTGAGAGAAATGATTTGATTATGATTCTGACATTCACATATATCTCAGTTGTTCGTGTGCATGGGAGGGTGTTTTACAGGAAATAATTGTGTTTTAATACAATAAATAAGTATTGGGTCAGATATAAACTTTCTTGGAAATGAGACTAAACACATTTCTATAAACAAGCTCCTTTAATATCTATTTTTGGAGTCTGTTGACAGCTGTGTTAAAATGGAGGTTCCTTTGAAGGGTGATCATGACAGAGACCAGATTCAGGAATTTTAAAACAGAACATAGCCAGAAAATTTTCCCCCTGCTTATTTGCGCTTGGAACTCTGATTAAGATTTTCCTGGGCATAGCAGAAGATACATTACTTTGATATCATATGCCAAATTCAAACCAATAACCACCATTCAAACATTATGGTCTCTTAGCTATTGTATAAAGTTTATAAAGGATTGAGAGGTGATTATATACACTTAATTTTTCCCCTGTTTATGTTAAATAGGAGATGGATAAAGGAGGAAAGGGAATCTGAATGTTGCATAAATGTAACGATAAGGGAAATAACATGCACAGATTGTGACAATCCACTTGGAAAAAAATCCAAACTAATTTTGTTCTATTTCTTCTAAGCCATCTGAGAGCCTTTCTACATTTACCAATACAGACTAAATTACACTGTGATTGAGTTTATGGAAAGATAGCAGCACATATGTAGATGAAAGCACAGACAGATATTTATGAGAAACTGGGTTTCTATAAAAAAAAAAGGGGGGAAAGTTGGCTGTTATTTTGAGGTATATTTGTTAATGTTTAAAAATGGAAACTTTAAAGAATATGTCACTTATTCAGACATGCCACTTTTCCTCAAAAAGAGAGAAACAAGTTTTCCATGATAGGCCGTTTTTAAATGTTGGCTTTGGCTGGTGCAGCCTTTTGTCTCCCCAGCCGAATGAATCACCTCTACAATATGTCTCTTTTGTTTGCATACTGGATTTCAGTGCCTATCTGGGGGTGGGGAATGTGTGGAGAAAAACCTGTTACTTTGTTACCCTAGGACCAGATTGTTTCAAGTCTGTGTGTGCATATTTTATTTCAGAGTCTTTCCTTAAATCTTGGCTTTCTTTCTTTCTTTCTCACACATTTCTGCCCATCCTAAAAGAATAAACCTAGTTTTGAACCAAAAATAAAATATATGTTATTAATAAATCAAATTCTGTAAATCCCTTCTGTTTATTCTTAAAATTGCCTATGCAAGATAGAAAATACACTGGCCTTTTATGTTCCACTTGCACACAGAGCTCTTCTGCTCTTTATAAAAGTGTAGCTTCCATAATGCACTTCCATTTGTCAGTAGGCGATTATAAGTCTCCATTTTTATGGGCATACAATCTGTGTCTCTATTTACATATAGAACGTTTATGTTCATTATAATTTATACATGTACGGTGTGTATACATTAATTAAGATAAATGTGTTCTAGGCATTTTTATGAGCATTATTTTGTTAAATTCTTTTCAAGTTGGCACCTTTCACTACTTCAGATATGGAAACTGAGACTCAAAGAAGTTAAAGGGGATTTATCTTGCGGACAGCCGTGGTACCCCACTATTTGTCCACATAAAGACATTCTGGTACATAGAGGGCCCTGGTGAGAAGCGGACACATATTTGAATCCAGGACTGTACAAAAGTCAAACTCATGTTCTTCAGATGACATCGAATGCCAACACATCTTGTCTGAAATGTTCTCTCTGCTCTTTCCAAGTAGAAAAGAAATACTTTCAAACATTATTTTATAGGACCAAATCTCGTGATAGAAATCAGATGTTTTAATCCTTTCTTTGCTTTGTTTTGTTGTTTTGCCAGTTTAGAATCAGGGTTATACCTGATATTTTAGCCAGTCCTTTATTGTTTAGGACTTTATGTTTAATCGGGAAAATAGATAATGGTCATTGCTCCTTCTAACATGGCACTGTTTGTGTCCCTTTGCACACATCCATGAGTATTGGATATTATAATTATAAAGTGTTTCACAGTTTAGGTGGACAAAACGGTATTTCATTTTGGTTTTAACTTGTGTGTGATTACTTACTATTATAAATAATTTTTTTAAAACTTGCTTGACTTTTTTCTCTTGGTTGATTCAGTCATCTGCCTTTATTTTTTTAAATGTTTATTTATTTTTAAGAGAGAGAGAGAGAAAGAGAGAGAGACAGAGCACAAGCGAGGGAGGGGCAGAGAGAGAGGGAGACACAGAATCCAAAACAGGCTCCAGGCTCTGAGGGGGTCAGCACAGAGCCCGACACGGGGCTTGAACTCACCAGCTGTGAGATCGTGACCTTAGCTGAAGTCAGATGCTTACAACCAACTGAGCCACCCAGGCACCCCTCATCTGTCTTTCATTAACTATATTATGCTCATTCATTCCTGCAAAATGTTCATATTTAGAGTCTGCTTGTAGACCAGGTTCTACACAGTGGGGACCGTACCTGGCTCCATCCCATATGAAGCTTACAACCTCCCAAGCCTGATAAACAATAAACATGAAAACAAATTTATTTCTTATTATAATGTTTTATTCTCTGAAAGAAGAGAATGAGATGCTGAGACAGAAAAGAAGGAAGCATCTATTAAAAACAATGTTATTTATATTTGAATCAATAAAATATGTACATGCACAAAATGTAAAATATATAAAAGCATATACTCTGAAAAGTATCTCTCCCAAGTGTCTTCCAAATTCTATCTTCAAAGGAAATCAATATTCAATTATTCCTTCTACATCTTTTGAGAGATATTCTGTGTATGTGTGTGATTTAAAAAAATATATGAACTCACCTTTTTTCATTTTGTAATTTTTACTTGAAGACTATTCTCATCAGTAATACAGAGTTGCCTCGTTCTTTTCAGACTACATCTCTATTATATATATTTCATTATATGGCTGCAACTTAATTTATATAGCTAATACTCTATTAAAAATGTTTTCTTTGATTTGACAGAAATGTTTTATTTGAGTTCTGTTGTCACAGTTAGTTATATTTTCTGTTATTAATTCATTCTTATTTTGTTACATTGTATTTCTTTGTTTTGCTTATTGTGATAATTTACATGGTTTGTATTTTGTTTTAGTAAATACATACATAACTAAAACTTATTGCTTTTAGTATGTATAAAGCTCTATTTTTAAAATAGTATCCATTGGGGCGCCTGGGTGGTTCAGTCGGTTGGGCAGCAAACTTCGGCTCAGGTCATCATATCGCGGTCCGTGAGTTTGAGCCCCGCGTCGGGCTTTGTGCTGACAGCTCAGAGCCTGGAGCCTGTTTCCGATTCTGTGTCTCCCTCTCGCTGACCCTCCCCTGTTCATGCTCTGTCTCTCTCTGTCTCAAAAATAAATAAAACGTTAAAAAAAAATTAAAAAAATAAAATAGTATCCATTATCTTACTTGTAAAAACAAATGAAAGTGATATATTTATATTGAATTTCTTGCCTTTACAATTCATTTTTTTCTGATTATAATTTTTTTAAGTTTTGCTTTTATAATGGGATATATTTATACTTCCATTATTTGGTTATTACCTGTAAGTTATATATTTTTATGTCTAGCTATAAAATAGATTTCTTCTCAACTATTATTTATCATATAACATTTTTGAAGTTGACTATGTTCTACCATATAATTTCACTCAAGATTTTAATCCTTTTTTCCTTTTGAAATTTAGCACTACATTTAAATATAATCTATGTCTTCTGTCAGACTTCATATTTTCCTCATTTTCAATAACAAAAAGAATAGCAAACACAAAAATATCACAGGAATTTTGATTAGGCCTGCTTTGAATGTGTAGATCAATTGGAGAAGAATTAACAACTTAATGATATTGAGTCTTCTGATCCATGAGCACAGTACATTTCCTCCATTGATTTAGATCTATTAAATTTTTTTCCAGAAACATTTTACAGTTTTTGGTGTATAGGTCTTACACATATTTTATAAATTTATCCCTAAGCACTTTGTGATTTTTCAATTCAAATGTTTTTTATGTCTGTTTCTATGTAATATACATTTTTGTGTATATTTCCATAATATATACCTCTCTATTATATATATATATATATATATATATAATGTATATATATAATACATTTGATTTTTAATTTGATTTTTAATATTGACCTTGTTTCCCATGACCTTGCTAAACACAGTTATTGATACCAGTATTATTTATTATTCCCTTTGAAATTTTTTATTTAGTCATAGCATATGCAAATATATAGTCTTATTTTAATATAAAATAAATTTTAATAAAAAATATGCTTTTCATTTTTCTTGCCTTGTTTGATAGTGTAGATGTAATGGAAAAATTCTTTAGAAGACATCCTACCAAACTCACTCAAATGAACAGGATCACCTAAATGAGTTTTATATTTATTCCAAAGTTAAATTTGTAGATAATATTTTTTGGTTAGACCCTTTGTACAATGTTAATGGAAGTAAGAGCCATCTTACCCTTCTTCTGGATTTTAGAAAGACAGCATTCAGTCTTTTAGCAGTAAGTGTCATATCCCTGTTAGGTTCGTTTCTAATGTCCCTTTATCAGAACAAGGAAATTTTCTTCTATTCCTAGTATGCATAGAGGCTTTCTTATGAATGAATGTTGAATTTTGACAAATGCTTTTTCTGAGATTATTAAGCCTTTTTTTCCCCCAAATTGTATGGTGAACTAGTTGATTTATTTTCAATTGCTTTGCATTCCTGGATTAAATCTCATTAGTTTATGATGTATAATGTTTTTATATGTTTCTAGATTTGATTTAATGTATTGTTAAAGTTGTATTGAGGGATATTGTTCTGATTTTTGTTGTTGGCATTGTCTTTATCTAGTTATAATAGGTTAAGTTTCCCTTCTCTACAGCATGGTAGTTTCCTTCATTTTAAGTCCACCAGGAGAATGTCTTTCTGATGTCTCACCTTTTTAAAAGGACTCATCAGCTTGGGTCAGACCCTTCCAAACTAATGTTCCTTTTGACTAACTGAAAATCAATTAATTAGTAATTTAATCATAGGGACAATATTCCATCATATTGCCATGCCCCACATATACTCAAGGAGAAGAGATTAGGCAAGTTGTACACATGCAGAGCAGATCTTGAGAGGGTGTTATAGAACTCTGTCCACAGCATAGATATTCCCATCTACTATAGAAGACAAAATGTATTTTATTTTCGCATTGATCATGTTATGAGGGGAAGACAGCACATCCTTTATTTTAAAGCTAGAAATAGGGAATATCTTTTAGACATAAAGTTTATGGAGGATGACTCTATAAAGTTTATGCATAATTGGAAAATAGAAGAACAATAAGGAGCCAGGTATTTAAAATGAGAGAGATAAAGAACTTAAGGAATATTTAGCAGCATATGCTAAGATCCTGGGATGAGAAAAAACTTGGAGAATTTCAGCAGAGACCAGAAATTAACTTAGGAAGTGAGTCACAAACCATTGCCAGGGAAGACATTTCCAAAATGAAGGAATAAGTCTAAGATGGGGACAAACTTGGAGTGTTCAATGAGTATGTGTGTGTATATATATATATATATATATATATATACATATATATATATATACATATATATATACATATATATACATATATATACACATATATATATATATGTATATATATGACTGATATTACTAGAGCAAAGCTGGCTAGGGGAAAGATAGAGTGGCAGGGAGATCAATCAGAGTGGTCTATAGAAACAAACTCATGAAAGATTCTTTAACCATGGGTTAGAATTATCAATTATTTCTAAGGTGAGTGGTAAGTAATTTAAAAAATTAAGCTGGGATAAGGAGCATGATCAAGTTGATGTTCTACTAAGATTAGTTTGGTTAATATGTGGGTGGTGGATTGACCAGAAAGGCCAGAGTGGAAGCTACTAGAAGAGTTAACAGGCTATTTTTATAGTACAGGAAAGAGAAAAATCATGATGATTAGGACCAGGGTGGAAATTGAGGGATGAAGACAATTTTGGTATGTGATTTTGTCTTTAAAACTCTTTTCAGTTCTTCTGGGTTCTTTTTTTTAATTTATAACAATATAAAATATTTTAAATAATTTTTTAAAAAAATTCTGACTGGTAAGCTCTTTTAACATATTAAAGTATATATATATAGGGGCGCCTGGGTGGCTCAGTCAGTTAAGCATCCAACTTCCATTCAGTCCATGATCTCACAGTTTGTGAGTTCGAGCCCTGTGTTGGGCTCTGTGCTGACAGCACAGTACAATTTGTATATTGCAGATACTTTTGTTTGCTATTTGACTTTGGGTTTTGTTCATAGTATTTTTGATTGTCAAAGCAACACTCTTTTTTTCCTGATGATATTTTTTATTGTTTAGTACATGTATCACCACCTGTGTAGTCTGTGGTGTGAATTAAAACATCTCCATGTACTTAAAGGTAATATAATATAATTATACAATATACTACATAATATACTCTGTATCTAAGTCAATTATAATCAAGAATATATGATACAGTATTATGCTGTTATCTGGGATTTTCAATGAAAGAAAAGCAAAGAAATCATTTTTTCCATCCAATGATATTTTACTGAAACAAGATCTCACTTGAGTGTTTTTTTCAAATTTAATTTAATTTTTGTTCATGAGAATAGAAGTTAAATTTTTCAGGAATGATTTCATTGAATTATGCAAAACATATACATACTTCCTTTGAAATTTAAATATATGTAAATTTGAAAGTGTAAACTTTATTGAATAACACTAGGTGATGAAACAAAGAAAAATTTCAGTTTATATTACATGGGTGTTTCTGGTGCTTTGGGACTCACAAAATAAAGGTTACTATGATCTTCAGAATGGTGACCTTTAGAAAGAACTGAAAAGACTCATCTTTTCATTTAAGGCTTCACTTTGCAAATCCGTAAAGAGTGGCCTAAGGTCAGGCTCAGATTCTTCATTCCAGAAAGGAAGCAAATGTATTTCCAATATTAACCATGGTATTCTTTAAAAGTGATGAACGAATCTGGGTATTATAACAAATGTGCCTGGACAATTTTGTCTTGAGAAAGTTATTAACTTTATATGCTAGCATCCGAGGGCATTGTAAGTAGAGATGTTACTCTTCCAAAATTTTGGGCCCCTGGACAGGAAGCTGTCCTTCAAACTGGGGGGAGGGGGTTATTTAAAGAAACATTTCCAAGATCTCTGTCCACTTCCACCTCATTCTCTTTCCCGGAGGAATAGTAACTAATCTATTTATAGAAATTTTACCATCCTTTGGAATACTGCAGTAGAGGCAGTTAGTTAATCTCTCACGTATTATCTCTATCAATGATAGGAAGAAAGGAATAATTGTTTCTCTTTCATTTTTAGAGATTTTACTTGATAAAATCACTTTGGGACAGAGTCTACTGTCTAGCTAGAGAAAAGGGGAAATGTGTTTGATAATTCCTGTTTCTTCCTTCAGGTTAATTTTCGATCCTTCTCTGTCCTGCTCCCTATCCCAGGTTACATCATGTTTCTCACACCCTCTGTCTTACTGTTGAGTGTGGCATATAGGAGAGCATCTCTGCAGGGTACTAGGACTGAGAAGAGTGAACTCAGAACACTTATTTTCCTAGTCCCTTCTCTACAAGTTTTCATTCCTATTCTTACACCGAAGTTTATAATTCCTCTCAATGTTTCTTAATCTATGTGACTCTGTTCCAATGGGTTCTAATAGCTCTGCCTTTCTTTTGCCCCTTGGGCCTGGGATGGTGACAGAAAGTGCTACATCCTAGGGCTAGTTCATCATGCATCTAAATCAATAACTTTGTAAAGAGTCTCTTTTAAAATAAAACCTCTTTGAATTAGTATATTTTGGATGTAACATCTGACACAACAGGGCTGCCATTTCTAATGACTTCCTGAAAGGAAAGAAAAGTGATCGCCTTTTGATCCTAACCTCTGTCAGCCCTGACATTCTCTTTTGCTTACTTACATGCAGGATCCAGATTTTGTTTTATGATAAGAGCTGGGCTATTGATATATTTAAGAACAACATTTGAAGGAGGCCTCACCCTCCCGAAGTTGTCATAAAATAGTTAATAACAGTGGAAACTCCTTACAGTTGGACATTCTGCTTCCCCACTTTCACCTCTGTTTAATGTTCTGTTTATCAAAGCCAGAGCTAAATGGACAATTGAAGACTAAAAGCCAGAATTATAAAGTTGGAAAAAAGGCTGTACATGGTAAGAAAACATGCTATCTCCTTAATAAAATAAAATTCAGACCCTCTCTATTGGTAAAATAAGAATTTTCATGTTGATAGGTAACCCTGGTCCTCAAGCTTCTCCTTGTATTCCCCTAATAGTTGGTTTTACCTCCTTACTACCCTAGGCTTGGGGGCAAAGTGGTGGCTCTGAAGCTGAGTAGTTCCTTGGAATAAGGTCCAAGTTGGAGCTCACACCACTTCTCCCAATTCCCTAGTGCTACTGAGACTAGGTTAGTCCACCTTAGTTCTAGAGAATTTATATTGGATTAATAAAAAAAAAAAGTAGTGGCATGCAACTATATAAATATAGCATGAGACATTTGTTTCATCTTTCACTTGAGGAAACTTTTAGGAATTTTTCTTAATGAGCTATCAACATGTAGAAGAGGTCTTATTTTTGTTTTATAAATGTTGAGATGACTTCCAAAAATATACAGAAATTCCAAAATGTATACTCTGGAAAGGTAGTCTCAGAAAGACTAAAGCATTTATTGTCCTTAGTTTAACTTCTGCCTTTGACCCAATATAGAAATCCCCTTCCGGATTAAATATCAGGCTACTCCATCCACTGCATTTTAGCTTAACTTTTCTCAAACACACCAAGTATTCTCTCATCATGAGAACTTGGCCCTTTCTATTTCCTCAGTCTGGACTTCTTTTTTATAAAAGTGTCCTCATCTCTTGAATCTTCAAGAGATACTCTCCTGACACACTCTCTGATTTCAGTTTTTCTCGAGCTCTTTTGCTTTTTCCCTGTAAGACTTTCACCATTTTATGTATGTATGTATGTGTGTATGTATGTGTGTATTTGTGTCTTCCACCAGAATAAATCTTCAGTAAATATTTGTAGCAGTTCAGATACGTACTGTCAGTAGTAAAATGGTGATTTACAATGGTACTAAACACTGAGAAGTAGCAGGGTAGATGTATACATCAGAGATCTCCAGAGAAACAGAACCAACATGTGTATGTGGTGAGAGAGAGAAATAATGGGGTGGGGGGAGAGAAAGTGAGATTCCATTTTTAAGAAATTAGCTCACAAGATTGTAAAGGCTTGGTGAGTCCAAAATCTGATGGAGTATGCTGACAGGGCTGGAGACTTTGGGAATAATTACAGCATGTCCAAAGACAGTTTGCTGGAAGAATTCCTTATTGCTCAGGAGAGGTCAGTCTTTGATCTATTAATACCTTCAACTTATTGGATGAGGCCCACCTACATTATGGAGGCCTGCTTTACTCAAAATCTGCCAATTTAAATGTTAATTTCAGCCAAGAGAACACTATACCAGCAGCATCCACAATAATGTTTGACCAGCAGGGTTGACACATAAAATTAACCATCACAGTAGGCATGGGAAGTAGCCATAATAGAGCTGCTAAGGAACAACCAAAAATATGAAATCAAATAATCTTCTAGCACAGAAGGGTTTATGGTTTGGCAAAACACAAGCACTAGATAAATGTGGTTTGGTAATATAATGATACTGTTGCAGGTTAAAGTATAAACCAAGCTGCTGTAACAAATATACCCTTAAAATGCAGTAGCTTACATAAAATGAGAGTACATTCTTCCCCATAATAGTTCAGAGAAAGTTGGCAGATTATACTCTAAAAATTTTCTTCAGGAACTAATCAGAGGTAAGCCAGTAGGTTGATATTATTCAACTTTCTTTGTCAACATGTGGTTTCCATTTCTGGACTTTAGTTTGCTGATTGATCTGTACTCATCACCATGATAAACAGAAGTTCATCAACATCATGTTCTTGTTCCAGCACATGCAAAGTGGGCAGGAAGAAATCTAGGACAAGAAGCTTCATGTTTAAGATAAATAAACGGGAAATTGAATACATAACTTCCATTCAAATCCCCTTTTCTTGAACTTAAGTCACATGAGTGCACCTACCTTTAAGAAGGGTGAGAAATACAGTCTCAGTTTGAGCAGATAAGTGCTCAGCTAAAAGTAAGTTAAGAGGGATAATTACTAAAAGTATGGGTGGGGAAATGGATCATGGGGGATAGTTTACAATTTCTACTCTCTGGTCTTGTCTTAAGGGTGTCCATGTTCACTGTTCCCAAGAGATCACTATCACTAAGGGCCATACTACATATAAAGACAAAAACATCTTTCCATTTGGAAAAGGGAAAAATAGACATGAGAGTTACCAGTTCATATCAATGATGAAATCTTCCTGAACAGAAATTGCACAAATTCTCTGCCCTGGCAGTGGAATAAGTTTCTTTATTAGACATTGGTTCTGTTCTTTGGAAAGAGAAAACTTGATCCGTTGTTCTCCATGAGCCCAGATTTGGTCTTTTTGATCAGCCTTCCATGTTCATTATCTTCTGTGACTGTATTGGAGTGGGCATTAAAGGAGTGTCCAGATTTTACAGCTTCTTCCTGTAAGTGTAGGTTTAAAAGTTTAGGAATGATTTTAAGATTCAAACAGTCACATGGGTTTTCAAGCCTTGGCTGGATGTTTCTTTGACGATACAATTCTTTAAAAACTTACTTGACTAGGGGCACCTGGGTGGTTCTGATGGTTGAGCGTCTGACTTTGGCTCAGGTCATGATCTCACAGTTCGTGAGTTCGAGCCCCATATCCAGTTCACTGCTGTCAGCCTGTCAGTGCAGAGTCTGCTTTAGGTCCCCTGTCCCTGTTTCTCTGCCCCTCTTCCACTTGCGTTCTCCCCCAAAACAAATAAATATTAAAAAAAAACTTCAGATTAATATAGTTTCAATAACTTTCATGTACCACCAAAGATACAAAGTTAATTTTTGGACATAGCTCTCTAAACGGGTATTAAATACTGGCTTCTATTTCAGGATCATTCCCTTTCTTGCTCATCTCAGTAGTTACAATTTAAAAAAAAAGGCTAATAGTGTAAGATATGCTGCTTAATCATATATTTACCATTAGGCTAGCTTCCATTTTTCTAGTTGAAAAGTCATAATGAGAGCTATCTGAGAAATGTCTGAAGCATTATTTTCTGCTGTTTGAGTTAAAGAAGTAGTTGACTTTTCCAAACCTGCCTACTAAAAATTATTACACTGAGGCTAAAGGTAGATAAAATCTTCCTTATAGAATTGTAGTCTATTCCATCTCTGCATACAGATTTGTTATTTTGTTACTGGGCTAATCTCTTTCTCATAATACCTTGCTAAAAGCTTTAAGGAACACTCAAAACTGCAACATTCTCTTTTCTTCCCCAAGCCCCAGAATCACATTCTCTTTAAAGCATGTGATCTGCTCTCTAAGTTATTGCAGTTGATAGTTTAAAATATTTGGCAATGACATAACTAGGCTCATAGCTTTCCAGTTTGCAATATAGGTTCTCTTACTATCTACTGAGGCAAAGCCTTATATTTTAGTTGTTGTTTGTTTGTTTCACTGGTAGCATTTCCATTGCCTATTTTGGTATTATTTGGTGTGTAGGTTAAATTATTATATCAACAAGACCCCACAATACTGTGGCTTAAGTAAGTCAGCAATTGTTGTTGTCCTGGTTGTTTTCTCTCTGTCTCCAAAAATAGTCCAGGAAGGGTGGGTAAGACCTTGTCCAAGAGGTCATCCAAAAATTTTGTTTGCCAGAGTGGCTCTTCATCCTCAACATGTGGTTTCCATCTCTGATTTTAAGATCTCATGTTTCTAATTTGCTTGGACAAAGTATATTACTAGTACCCCTCCTGAATTTTAGCCAATGGGGGGGAAAAATGAAAAGATAAAATCTAGGCAGGAGGTTTTGACACAGAAGATGTCACAGAAATTGCCTGTGCGACTTCTGCTCAATTTCATTGGTTCAAAACTTTGTCATAAAGTAAACATAAATGCAAAAGTGGATGAACTTAGTTAAAATTTGGAAGGCATTTCTATTAGTGGAAGAAGATATGGAGAATCAATACTGTGGATCATTTTTGCAGTCTAAGGGCATTGGATTTTTCAGTCTGAACCTGGCATGGAGAAGATATTCTCAAAATGGACTAGAGACAAAATAAATTATTAAAAAGTAAGGTGTATAGTGAAAATTTTCTTACTCTCAGACAAGTTAGAGAGACAGGAAGTGCTACTGAGATCTAAAGATACAAAATGGAAAATCTGAATAAACTGGGAGAATTTTCTTACCTTAATAAAAATGACCTTCTCACATTTCAAATGTTAGACTAAGTGGTATGACACTTCCCATCATTCAGAAATCCTTTAATATTGGCTGACAACACATACTTTGTTCAGACTATAAACAGGACCAATACTTCAAAAGTTGACATTTCATTGAAGGAGGATAGATTAAAAACCCATGTTTTAAAAATTTCATAGAAATTTATTTCCAGAACTTTTTCTTTTCCCTCAACCTAAGTGTCAATCTCCTTTTCTTTTTGCAATTGCTTCCATAGCCTAAGAAAAATCATTAAAAGAGCTCATCTGAACCAGTAAGTTATGTATTTTTTTTCCTACCATTTCTACTCATTAATTATTCCGTATCAGTTATTCTGGTGCACTCTTCCAAAGAAAATGCTCCCAAGTTGTTTTGGGATTCAATGTAAAGACAGGAGTCCCATAAATGATGGCAGACTTCAGGCAAAATTCTTTACTTCCTTAGAAAACAAGCAACTTCTATTGAAAAGCCATTATTGGGTTTATGTTCTGCTATTCCCCTCTCACCTCAAGTGACCAACACATCATTTAGAAAATAATGTCAAAACCACATTCAAATTACTTTAGATGCACAAATGGATCAAAACAACATTTATTCTATCACATACATTATTTTCTGTTCGTTCCTGTTTCCAATTGACCAGAATTCTTACTTCCCATTACCGTGTAAAGAAACAAAACATTTCCTGTTATAAACCTGTGTAGAATCTGTGGTTAGTATTTATTACATCTTTACTATTATGTGAAAATAAAGATGTATGTCTGTGAATGTATCCGTGTGTATAGGTGTGTGTGTTCTCTTATGCCCATGGAAGTTTACACATACATAGAAAGTTTTTGAGAAAATAAAAACATAAGAAAATGTTGAGTTGAAAATATACAATTTGCTCTATTTCTTTTAAGGTTATTTATCTTGAGAGAGAGTGCACATGTATGCATGCACAAGTGGGGGAAGGGCAGAGAGAGGGTGTGAGAGCACAGAGCCTGATGCAGAGCTGGAGCTCACAAACCCTTACATCATGACCTGAGCCGAGATCAAGAGTCGGCCACTTGGGGGCCTGGGTGGCTCAGTGGATTAACCTCTGACTCTTGGTTTTGACTCAGGTCACGATCTTATCGGTTCCTGACTTCAAGCCCCATGCCAGGTTTGGGATTCTCTCTTTCTGCCTCTCTCTTTGACCCTTACCCCCACACTTGTGTGTATTCTCTCTCTCTCTCTCTCAAAATAAATAAATAAAATAAAAAAGAAAAGAGTCAGGTGCTTAACTGACTGAACCACCAGGTGCCCCTCCTTTTGTTCTATTTTAATTTTAATCATGCACCTGTATTTATCATTTTAAATCTAATGATAAAATAAATTTGAAAATAAAGTTACAATAAAACCTATAAAAGAAAATGAATGTGTATTTTGTTTAACTAATAATCTTTTTTTAGTATAACCAACTCATGATTTAAAGAAAAAATATAATTCAGTGAACCTGTTTAGTTCATATTATAGCATAAGATTTCTATGTCTACGCAGTTTGACTATAACATAGCAGTTTTGATGACATCAGGTTTGATAAAATAGTGCTCTCCCATATTCTATTTCTGAGTAATGACAAAGTAACTAGATATTTTGCTTTCCATCTATTTATTGTTATGTAGAAAATGAATAATATGGATTCTCAATATCTGAGGAACATGCCAACTTTTATTATGAAATTTTAATTTATTTTATTTTATTTTTAAAGTTTATTTTGGGGGCGGAGGGGCAGAGAGAGAAGGAGAGAAAGAGAATCCCAAGCAGGCTCTGCACTGTTAGTGCAGAGCCCAATGCAGGGCTCAAACCCACAAACTGACTGAGCCACTCAGGCACCCCTATTAGGTAATTTAATTTCATTCCGTATGTTGAATGACCACTATGCTCTAGGTTTTATGTAGGATACACAAAAACAAAAAAATCATCGGGCCTTTCTGCAAGTAGATTATCATATAATATGATATGTATATGGTTATTAAACAGAGAAACACCACTGCCTGTGTGGCTCAGTCAGTTGACCGTTCTACTGCAGCTCTGGTCATGATCTCATGATTCCTGTGCTCGAGCCCTGCTTCAGGCTCTGGGCTGGCAGTGTGAAGCCTCATTTGGATCCTCTGTGTCCCTTTCTCTCTACCCCTCCCCTCTCTTAAAAATAAATAAACATTAAAAAAAAAGTTTAAACAGAACAACACCAATGATGCTGTAATTTATGTAGAAAACAGAGGAGAGAATAAATTTACCTTGGGGATCTGGGAATTTATAAACCATGTTCATTTGATTTGGACTTTGAAGAGTAGAGACAATTTAACAATTAGAAATGGAAGAGAAGTAATGTCAGCATCATGGCAGCATAAGAAGTTTCTTATTTTCACCCCTCCTCCTCTCCAACTAAAATTTGGCATCTATCTATAAATAAAAGTGCCTCTGTAGGAGTTGTGGGATCCAGTATCATATGCCAAGGGACTCAGAAGAAGTCTCACCCACCTGTTCATTGGGTAATAGGCAGACAGACCTTGGGTCAGGCTGTGGATCTGACAGGTACCTGTGAACTGTTTTTAGCCCCTCTGGGCATCAGTCTGGGAGCACCTGAAAAGCACTGACTTTGGAAGACACCCAGAGATGAGAGACTGTTTGTAAAAGTCAAGATTTCCAGAGGAAAATTTTCAGCACTCAGTTGGAAAAGGAAAAAAAAATTGTTTTTGGAGACATTGGAATGGATAAAGGAACTCTCACAGCATCACCCTTCCCCACAAGATTGTATAGCTTAGAGATAGAGGAAGCCCACAATCTCTCCCATGGAAAAAGGGAGAATAGTGAATCAGTACCCACATTTCCCAACTGTGTGGGATGCTACTAAGGAAACCCATTTCTGTTCCATACAACCAGAGTATTAAAGTGGGAGCTCCATGATTGAGGGGAGGGAGGACAACAGAAAGACACAGCTAAGAATATCAGAGGAAATTAAAGGGTCAGATTTCCTGCTGTATTCTGGATTCCAGCAGTAAGCCCATTCACAATCTGCTCGGCAAAACGTCACCTAAAGATTCTGATAATTCACTCACAGTCACCTCCAGTCTCCAAGTGCCAAACCCACATCTCTTACACTCCAGCTAGTTCCTTGTGCACAATCTCAAGGGTGGCCATGAGATCAAGTTCAGGTAGACAAGGAACCTATGCAGAAAATAGGCCAGGGTCTGTGGATAAGGAAGAAATCACAATCTTAAGCTGTAATGACACCTTCAGGGGTGGTGGGAGAAGAGGTTTTTGGCAGGAAGTCTGGCGAATTATGAGAACTGGAGAAGATACACAAGCTTAAGAAATTTGCCACAAAGGGTGCAAGAAGTGTGGAGCAGGCATATCTAATAAAAGGCCAAAGAAATCTCAAAATTTATGGCAGGACCAACAAAAAATATCTACCTGAGGGCAGCTAGTAAAGATTGGAGGAGGTGACTTTTTTTTTTCAAATGCAAAAAACAAATAAACAAAGAAAAAACAATACAAACTCCAAGGAACATGAAGAATCAAGGACACATGACATCACCAAAAAGATCACAATAACTGAACCCAATATCATGGAAATCTGCAATTTACTGATAAAAAATCCAAAGTAACTGTTTTGAGGAATCTCAATAAAACAAGAATATACAGATAATTCAATGAAATCTGGAAAACAATGCATGAAAAATGTGAGTAAAAAAGAGATACAAATAATAAATAATAACCAAACTGAAATTCTGGAGCTGAACAAGTCAATGAAAGAAGTGAAGAATGCAATGCAGAGCATCAATAGCAGAACAAATTATGTTGAAGAAAGAATTAGTGAGTTAGAGGATAGGAATTTTGAAATAACATGGAAGAGAACAAAAGAAAAAGAATGAAACCGAGCAAAGAAAGTGTACATGGTATATGGACCACCATCAAAAAAAATGAATATCAGAACGTAGGAATTCTAGAAGAGGGCAGAAAGTCTTTTTAAAGATAATGGTTGAGATCTTACCAAATGTGGGGAGAGACTGGGACATTCATTTTCACAAAGCTAATAGATAACCTTATTATTTCAATCCAAAACAGTTTTCTCAAAGACACATTATAATGAAGTGGTAAAGGGGTACCTGGGTGGCTCAGTCAGGTAAGCATCTGACTCTTGGTTTTGGTCAGGTCAAGATCTCACAGTTCATGGGACAGAGGCCTGCGCTGGTCTCTGTGCTGACAGCATGGAGCATGCTTGGGATTCTCTCTCTCCCTCACTCTCACTCTGCCCTTCCTGCCCCCCTCCCACCTTGCTTTGTCTAAAATAAATAAACTTTAAAAATAACAAGGTGGTAAAAAATAAGAGACAAAAAGATAGTCCTAAAAAACATCAAGAGAGAAAAGAGTGCAAACTACAAAGGAATTCCCATTAGGCTATTAGCAGATTTGTCAGCAGAAATCTTATGGGCCAGGAAAGAGTGGGATGAAATATTCAAAATGCTGAAAGAGAAATATTGCCAGCCAAGAATACTCTGTCAGGCATAGTTATCTTTCAGAAATAAAGAGATTTTAAGACTCCTAGACAAACAAAAGCTGTGGGAGTTCATCACCACTAGACCTGTGTAACAAGAAATGCTGAAATTTTTCGAAGCTGAAACAGAAAGAAGCTGATTAATAACATGAAAACATACAAAAATAGACAACACACAATAAAGGTAAATATATAGTCATATGTAGAATATTCTAATTTTGTAATATGTTGGTGTGTTACCTTCTTACTAATAGTATAAAGATTAAATAAAAGGATTATTTAGAAAAACCATGGTTACCATAATTTGGTGATGAATACACAATATAAAAGGAGGTAAACTGTGACATCAAAAACATAAACTGGGGGAGTAAAGTAAATTTTTCTGTGATTGATGTTAAGTAGCTCTCAGCGTAAAACATACTTATAAGATGTTATTTGTTAACCTCATGGTAACTACCAAGGAAAAACCTATAGAAGATATAGAAAATATAAAGAGAAGAGAATCAGAGCATATCACCATGGAAAAAATTACCAGTCCACAAAGGTAGGCAGTGAGAGAAGAAAAAGGCAACAGTGGAACAACAAAACAGGGAACAATTAATAAGATGGCATCAGTGAATCTGTATCAATAATAGAAATATGAACAGATTGAATTCTCAAAAGACACAGAGTGGCTAGATGGATAAAAAGAGAGAGAGAGACCAATTGTATGCAGCTTGCAGGAGATTCACTTTAGCTTCAAGGGCACACATAGGCTCAAAGGGAAGAAATGGAAAAATATATTCCATACAAATGGAAACAAAAAGAGAGCAGTGGTAGGGATACTTGTAACAGACAAAATACACTTTAAGCCAAAAATGGTAATAAGAGACAAAGAGGTCATTATATAATCATTATATAATCATAAAGATGTTGAATTACCAAGAATATATAACAATTATAAATATATACTCACCCAACATTAAAATACCAAAACTAAGCAAATTCTAACAGATTTGAAGAGAAAAACCAGCAACACAATAATAGTAGGGGACTTTAATAATCCATTTTCAGCAATGGATAGATCATCCAGACAGAAAATCAACACGGAACCATTGGATTAGTTCCATACTTTAGACCAAATGGCCTAATAGACAAATACAGAACATTCCATCCAACAGCAGCAGAATACACATTTTTCTCAAGTGCATACAGAACATTTTCCAGGATAGGTCATATGGTCATCTACAGAACAAGTCTTGGAAAATGTATTAAGATTGAAATCATACCAAGTATTTATGTGATTATAGTGTTATGAAACAAAATCACCTCGAGAAAAGCTGGAACATTTACAGATTTGTGGGAACTAAACAACACTGAATAAGTGTAGAGTCAATGAAGTAATCAGAAAAAAAAAACCCTCAAAAGAAATGAAAATGGAAATACAACATACCAAAGCCTATGTATGGGATGCTGCAAAAGCAGTTCTTAGAGGGAAATGTATAGCAATTAATGCATACATTGAGAAAAAAGGTCTCAAATCAACCACCTTTGTTTACAATTCAAGGTGAACTTGAGGGAGAAAAGGACAAAATAGGCCCAAAGTTAGCAGAAGGAAGGAAATAATAAGGTCAGAGTGCAAATGATGAAACAGAGACCAGAAAAACATTAGAAAAAACACAAATAACAATAGCAACAACAACAAAAACCTAAGAGCTGGTTTTGAAAAAGTAAACAAAATTGACAAACCTTTAGCCTGATTAAGAAAAATAGAGGAATCAAATAAATGATATGAGAAATTAAAAGGAGATACTGCAGATAGTGTCACAGAAGAACCTAGGATCATAAGAGAGTACTATGAACATTTATATATCAAAAAATTAGATAACCTGGAAGAAATGGACAAATTCCTAGAAACATACAATATACCAAGACTGAATTGTAGAGAAATAAAAAAAAAAGTCAAAAAAGACCAACAATGAGTAAGGAGATTGAATTGTAATCAAAAGCTTCCTAACACACATAAGCCCAGTACCATATGGTTTTACTAGTGAACTCTACCAAGCATTTAAAGAATTACAGCGAATTTCTCAAAATCTTTCACATTATTGAAGAAGAGGAGCAGTCACAAACTTATTTTACAAAGCCAGCATTACCCTCATATCAAAGCCACATAAGAATACTATGGGAGAAGATAGTCTAATATTCCTGATGAATACGGATATAAAAATTCTTTAAAAAGTTAGCAAACTAAATTCAATAGCACATTAAAAGGACTAGATACCCTGATCAAGTGGGATTTAATTCTGAGATTCAAGGGATACACCTTATATAATGTACACAAATCAATAAATATGATATGCCAAATTAATAGAATGAGAGATAAAAATTACATAAGTATCTATGGGACACCTGGATGGTTCAGTCGGTTGAGCATCCAAACTCTTGATTTCAGCTCTGGTCATCATCTCACAGTTGTGGGATTGAGCCCTGTGTTGGGCTCCCCACCACGGAGCCTAATTAAGATTCTTTCCTTCTCCCTCCCCTTATCCCTCTCCCTCTGCCCCTTCCCCACTCCCGTGTGTGTGTTTGTGTGTGCTTTCTCTAAAAAAAAAAATTATGAGTATCTCAACAGATACAGAAAAAGCATTTTACACTGTACAACATCCTCTCAGGATGAAAGTCCTCAATAAATTGGATATAGAAGGAACAAACATAATTATGATCACATACAACAAACCCACTGCTAACACAGTACTCACTGGTGAAAAGTTGAAACCTTTTCTGGTAAGATCGGTGACAAGACAAAGATGCCCACTTCCATTAATCTTATTCAGTCTAGTACTAAAAGTTCTATCTAGAGCAGGCAAGATAAAGAAATTAAAGGCATGCAAATTATAAAGGAAGAAGTAAGATTGTCTTTATTTTCAGATGATATGATCTTATGTATAGAAAATCCTAAAGACTCAACCAAAAAACTGTTGGAACTAATCAATGATTTAGTAAAACCCCAGGATATAAAATCAACATAAAGAAATCAGTTGTGCTTCTATAAACTAGCAAAATAATACCTGAAAAACAACTAACAGAAACAATCCATTCACAATAACAACAAAAAAATACTTAGAAATAAATTTAAACAAGACAGTGAAAGATTTGTACACTGAAAACTACATGACTTTGCTGAAAGAAACTAAAGAAAACACAGAGGAATATCCATGTTCTGGGAAGCATCCTTCTTCCTATTTCAAACTATATTACAAAGCTATAGTAATCAAAACAACATGACACTGGCATAAAAAAACAGATTAATGGAATAGTGTCAAGAGTTCAGAAATAAACTCTTACATATGAGGCAAACAAATATTTGAAAAAGACAAGAATACTCAATCGGGAAAGGATAGTCTTTTCTGTAAATGGTATTGGGAAGTCTGGATAATCATGCACATTGGACCACTATCTTACACTATTCTCAAAAATAACTAAAAATAGATGAACAATTTAAATATAAGACCTGAAACCATTAAATTCCTAGAAGAAAACAGAAGAAAACTCCTTGACATTGGTTTTGGTAATGGTATTTTGGATATGACACCTAAAGCACAGGTAGCAGAATTAAAAATAAACTAGGAGAACTACATCAAACTAAAAACCTACTGCATAGCAAAAGAAGCAATAAAAAAATGAAAAGGCAGTCTATGGAATGGGAGAAAATAGTCATAAACCATATATCACATAAGGTGTTAATATCCAAATTATATAAGGAACTTGTATAATTTGGTAACAATAAAATAAAATTAGGGGCACCTGGGTGGCTCAGTTGGTTAAGCTTCCGACTTCAGTTTACATCATGATTCATGGTTCGTGGGTTCAAGCCCCATGTCAGGCTCTGTGCTGACAGCTCAGAGCCTGGCATCTGCTTCAGATTCTGTGTCTCCCTCTCTCTGCCCCTTTCTCTCTCTCTCTCTCTCTCTCTCTCTCTCTCTCTCTCTCTCTCTCCCTCCCTCCCTCAAATAAATAAATAAACATTTAAAAAACAATAAAATTACATTAACAGTCCAATTTATAAAAGTGGGCAGAAGATCTGAATTTTTTTTTTCCAAAGAAGAAACTAATGGCCAACAAGTGCCAGAAAAAATTCTCAGCATCACTAATCATCAGGGAAGTGCAAATCAAACTACAATGAGATACTAAAAATACTGCATGTTAGAATGGCTGTTATCAAAAAGACCAGAGATTACAAGTATTGGTCAGGCTGTGGAGAAAAGAGAGCTTTTTTTGCACTGTTGTTGAGACTGTAAATTGGTTCAACTACTGTGGAAAACAGTAGGAAGTTTACTTAAAACATTAGCTTTAATTTTGGGGTCATACATAAAAATGAAACGAAAACAGGATATTGAAAAGATATCTGCACTTCCATGTTCATTACAGTGTTATGCACAATAGCCAAGATAGGGAAACACCCTATGTGACCATCAATGAATGAATGGATAAAGAAAGTAGTGTGTGTGTGTTTATAATGGAATATTATTCAGCCACATGAAAGGAAGAAATCTTGCTATTTGCAACAACATGGATGAAACCTTAAAGACATAATGCTAAGTTAGATAATTCAGACACTGTAAGACAAATACTGTGTGGTAGTATGATATCATTTATATGTGGAATGTAAAAAAGCTGAGCTCAAATCATGATCTCACAGTTTGTGAGATTGAGTCCTGCTGTCAGTGCAGAGCCTGCTTGGGACTTTATCTTCTTTCTAACCCCTCCTTCTCAAAATAAATAAATAAACTTGGGGCGCCCAAGTGACGCAGTCAGTTAAGCGTCCAGCTCTAGGTTTCAGCTCAGGTCCTGATCTTGCAGTTTGTGAGTTTGAGCCCCGGATTGGGCTCTGCACTCACAGTGTGGAGACTTCTTGGGATTCTCTCTCTCCCTCTCACTCTCTGCCCCTCCTCTGCTTGTGCTGTCTCTGTCTCTCTCTCAGAATAAATAAACTTTAAAAGATAAATAAATAAACTTAAAAAAAATTAAAAAGCTGAGCTCATATAAACAGAAAGCAACAGTGGTTACTTAGGGATGAAGGAATTGGGAAGGTGTTAGTCAAAGGTTACAAACTTGCAGTTGGAAGATAAATATGTTTTGGAGATCCAATTCACAGCACTGTGACTATGGTTAACAATAGCATATTATATACTTGAATGTTGCTAAGAGACTAGATCTTTAATGTTCTCACACATAAAAATGATAATTATGTGACATGATGGAGGTGTTAGCTAACGCTATGTTGTTAATCATATTGTAATATATGTTTATCAAATCACATTGCACATCTAAAGTTAAACAATGCTGTATGCCAGTTACACTTAAAAATGAAGAAATGAAAAAATGGCTGCTTAGATTTAGAGTGGCAAAACCATATTCAGGGATCAGTAAAAATCTGGTGCAATATTCTAATTGTACAACGTGCAAGTGCAAGAGATATATTTGGACACAGGAGTTACGATTTTAGAAAGATTGGAAAGGCAAACCACTGAGGATGAAAAGTGCCAGGTTTAAGAATTTAGATATGATTTCAAAGATTACTACAGAATTTGTATTTGACAAGCATCTCAAGTAGCATATTTGAAAATAAATTGATGGTAGTTCAGTTGGTAATAGGAAGACAGGAATTAATTCCAAATAGATAAAGAATGTGAAACTAAGAGTAAAACTGTTCCTAACTTTCTATCCTTAATAGAGGTCATGTGATAAATTGGCATGTGGAAACGATGCTAATTATATTTGAGGAGAGGACACTTGGTTTGGGACTCCTAATGGACCTGTATCACAGAGAGTTTCAGCAGGCAGTTAATGACTCAGCATATGGACCTCTGGAGACTGGGATTATGGCTGTATGTAGAGGAAATAAAGTCATGGAATTAGATGAGTTCTCTATGCCTAGAATGCAGAGATGTCTTTATGCAATACATATTTAACATTCTATGTGACAGGAAGTGGTGTAGGTGGTGAGAATACAGGAATGAGCAAAGCAGATATAGTTGCCTTAGTGGAACTACCAACTGGGTAAAGTGCAGTAGTCAAAATATAATACAAATATTCAGATATATGTGCTGTGATAGGGTCCATCAATATCCAGGATTTACAGTAGTGTAAAGCATTGTTTGTGTCTGTTCTGAAAGCTAAATAAAGACTTCCTTGAAGAAATGACTTTTGCACTGAGACTTACAGGACATGAGGGATCGACCAGGGAAAATAATGGTTTCTAGTGAAACATTAAAAAATTTAAGCAATTTCCCTCTATTTTTTCCTTCTCTAAATACTTATCAACTTAGTTATTTTATCAGAGTGAGACATTTTGAAAAATATCACAGAAAGAGTTATACTTTGAGACAGTTGTTGAACATTGTAGCTCCCTACAGAGTTGGATAAAAGTTTGGGCAAACAGGAAGCCAAGCAAAAAGCTTAGGAGGAAAATCTGGGGGATGAGATGTCCACAAGAACTTGGAAAATCTCATACGTATCCCTGGAAATCTAGAAGGCAGTGCATATATGTGTGTACAGGTGTGTGCATGGCCAGGACTGTGTATGTGTTCAGAAATGAACCAAGGCCATGTGATTTTGTGATTTTACCTCTGACTACTCTTGAGGTTCTGCACCAGAAGGAAGTAAAGGCAAACACACCATTGTAAACTGCCTGGCTGCATGTTAAAACTATGCTTCAACAGGTATATAGATCATCTCCACAAAGACTGAGAGACTTATTGGTTCCAGGTACATAAGGAAACCTCTGCCTAATAATTAGCTGACCACTACATCACTAAACAGAGACTTCAGTGGCCACACATGACAAAGGACACAGATCTAAAAGAATTTAGAAAAATCATTAAACAAACAAGAGTTGTTTTGTTGTTGCTTTCCCTACCCCTTACCCCCGGGCACTGCCTTATCTCAACATTATCCAATTCCAGTTTTCCTTATTTGTGTTTCATTTTTAGCTCTTTATTTCATAATTAAGGCTTTCCTCAGATTTCTTATGACCAATTGCTATCCATCATATTAAAGGTTAAGACACTGAAAGCTGACCAGAAGCTGTATGCATATGTGTGAGAAAAGATTTTTGACTGACCAGTCAGCTTGGAAGGAGAATGCCAAGAAGTCAGAGAAGCTGGAGGACCAGATAGCCATGGGACTTTTTCACAAGACCAGGAGGGAAGAGAGTTACTAGAAGAAATGATATAAAATGGAAAATGATGGGAAACGCAGCAAAATAAAATGAGAACTAAGCAGAGGCCATTGGATTTGACAAAGAAGAGTCTACAGATGGCCGTTGAGTAGGGAATTTGAACAAAATAATAGAGGCATAAGCAGAATGTCACAGAAAAAAAAAGTGAGAAGGTCTGTGGGTGGAGGGAGATTTTTTGGGAATCTGATTTTAAAAAGAAGGAAAGTAAAGATGGATCATAGTTTGAAGAGGAGCTAGTTTTAGTGTATTTGTTTTGGGCTGTCTCCATTAAAATCAAGCAAACCCAAATGGAGCAAGGCAGTAGTCATTTAAAATCTTTCACTGACCAAAGCTCCTGCCAGAGTTATGCACAAAATAAATTTATAGTTTTTAATCTCATCTCTTGAGTTTTCTAAGACCTTTGATTTATGTGCTGATCTATAACATTATCCAGAGAGAGAGACACAGAAAGAAGGAAGAAAAATTCAAAGTTCTAAGTCATTCACAGTTTGGAATATTAGTTCCTCCAAAACTGTATCCATGGTTTAAGATCTTCAAAAGGAATTGAGGCTGTCTTTTCTTCAGAGTGAAGTTACACAAAATAAAGTTATACAGTGTTGGGCCTACATATCTGAACATGATAAATATATCTTTCCTTCCTTCCTTCCTTCCTTCCTTCCTTCCTTCCTTCCTTCCTTCCCTCCCTCTCTCCCTCCCTCCCCCCCTCCTTATCTCTCTCTCTCCCTCTCTCCCTTCCTCTGCTCTTCCCATCTGCCCTCTTTTAGTGATATAATCAATAGATTCAAAACAAGTATGCTGAATTGGCTGATAACATTATCTACCTAATTACCTACATGATATTTGTAGGTGTGTGTGCGTGTATGTGTGTGTGTGTGTGTGTGTAAGTACAGAAAGAGAGGTGGGGACAGACTTTTATGACTATCACCATATTTTAAAGTTTGTATTCAACTTCTGACTGACAGAATAATAGCAGGAAAGTATAAGAAGACATATAGAAAAGTATTTTACTGAATGTGTCTGATGAAGATACCATAAAAGTGTCAATCATTCTAATATTGCAGTGTTACTTTTTTGGCATTACTTCAGATTGGAAAGGCTACTTGAAACCTAGGATCAGCATAAAAATGGTAAATTATGAACATTTTTCTGAGACAATGAAAACTTGGTGTCACCACTCGTTTTGGTGAATAGAGAGATGATCGGGCTATTTGGGGCTAATTGGTGATCTCATAAGAGCACTTAGGACAGGATGGAACATGGCAAATTGAACATTTATTATACTTTATTTAAGTGGCATTTCTAAGTGTATGTTGAGCTATGACAATGACCCAATTTAATACATCATCAAGAATTTTTTTGCTGTCAAATCAACATCTTCCAAAGTATTTTATCATTTATTTTGTCAAAGAGGACCCAGAAGTTATAAATTCTTAGAGAACATATTTTTTTTGTCTTATATATCTTTGTTTTCTTCTAAATTGTCCAGCTCAGAGTTTTGCCCACATGAGTTGCATAACAGAAGTTTATTTAGAGATGAATGGATGGATGGATGGATGGATGGATGGATGGATGGATGGATAAGTCAGTAAGTAGAAATACCCTCCAATAAAATCTCCAATAAAATATAGATGACAGTACAATTTAAAATCTTAAGAAAGCTAATGATTAAATTTCCATAACTTCTTTGGCTAGCACCATTTATATCTTTTTAATTTATGGATAGAAAATGTTATATATTTACTTAAAATGTCTTACACCGAGTTACTAATTAAACAGCAAATAAGAAACATCACTTGTCTAAATTTTTACCCAGCCATTGTCTTTTTACAAGTTATACTAGAGAAAGGCTTTAGCTATCATATTACCACCTGGTGACTTTCAGAAATCTTTAATAGCATTGGTTTCTGAATTTCTTTTTTTTTAATTTTTTTATATGTTTATTTCTGAGAGAGACAGAATGTAAGCAGCAGGGGGGTGGGGTGGGGGTAACAAAGAGAGAGGGAGACACAGAATCTGAAGCAGGCTCCAGGATCTGAGCTGTCAGCACAGAGCCTGATGCAAGGCTTGAACTCACAGACCATGAGATCATGACCTGAGCTGAAGTTGGATGCCCAAGAAATTGAGCCACCCAGGTGCCCTGGTTTCTGAATTTCTAAAGGTACTTATTGCATCAACATTTGTGAAATAGTTACACGTTTTCCCACAAGTCACTATAAAACTACCTGAGGACAGGAAAATGTCTGATTCTTTTTGACATCCTCTGTGGCAACCTCCATTGAACAAAATATTTATTCATTTACCCCATCCATTCAGTTTGTGTCAGCTATAGATGATTTACAGCTCCCCACTTTTTCATTGAGTGCTAGATTTAGATAGGTTACATGATACAGTCTCTGTTACTGAAAGTTCAGCATTTTAGCTAGCCTGGTCTCAAGACCTTCTCACCATAAAATGCAATGCAGAATTTTCTCTTTTTTTAAGTTTTTTTTGGGGGGTGGGGGGGGAGACAGAGAGTGCGTGCATGCGTGTGTGTGTGTGTGCACATGCACGCATACACACACAAGCAGGAAAGGGGCAGAGAGAGAAAGAGAGAGAATCCCAAGATGTCTGTGCTGACAGCACAGAGCCTGACACGGGGCTCAAACTTATGAACCGTTGAGATCATGACCTGAGCTGAAATCGAGTCAGACTCTTAACTGGCTGAGCCCCCCTGGTGCCCCAGCAACATTTTCTTTTAAATAGAATATCTTAAAACCTCACTTTAAGAAGTTTTTAGAAAATGTCTTTACTCCACTTGAGGTAATTGGGGATACCCTGTGGTGTCCACAGAATTGGGGTTGACATTGACTCATGTAGAATATTTCTATTCTAGTCTTTTCTGTTGAGAAAAGGCTAGATTCAAGCAGTAATTTTTCAGCAGGGGTGCTACTAGTATTTTTGTTGGGACAATTCATGATTTTATTACAGAATTTTAAATGCCCCCATCCTTTCAGCTACTCCTAATGAGTTGAATTTCCTGAGGCTGGAAATCACTCAGATAAGGTTTGATTATGGGGCAATTTTGACAATGAAATGGGGATTGATGGTTTGGATATGTTTGACAGAACTACATTTTAAACAGTTGGTGATGGATTATGGTTGTGCTTCAAATTCTCTGTTCAATCTTTGTGCTGCTCAAATGCCTTCAGGGTAAAAGACTTTAAAAATCATAACACAATTTCAACATATTAAAGTTATTGCTAATATAACTTTATTTCCTTCTCACAATATCAGTATGCAGTAGGGGGTTGCAACATGAGTCTAGGTACGGGTTCCATTGGAGATATATTCATTTAATTGATAGGAATAAATACTTTAATAATATCCAAATCCAGAGAGTATGTCAGGAGAAATTCACAGAACATTTTAGAACATTTGAATGATCTTTAGAAAATGTTAGGGAACAATCAAGGCCCCAGGATGTTCAATATCAAATAAAAAATATATATACATTTTTAAAATTATGGTTGTTTTCTTTTCGTTTATAAGCCTATTTTGGCTTACAAAATAATTTTTATTTATCTAATATACCTTTTTGAGTACTTGCATATTATGGGCTTTCTTTTCATCAGAAGTTTTCTACTTTATTTCTCCCTCAGTAAAAATGAGTCACTGTTTTCCTTGTTGTTTACCACCTTTTATCTGTGTCTGTAGACTGTGAGTGCTGAAGTTGACTTCTGTCTCTCTCCTATGGGTACAAGGCAGTCAATAACTTTAATGAGAAGATTTGATGCATAAATATTACAAATCTGGGATCTAAGCGATGAGATGGTAGAAAGAGAAATAAATAGTGTTATTGAAACAAGTGGGATGTTAATGCAACTGTGGGAACAGCACTCTGTGCTGAAAGTTTAGTTTTCCTGAACAGAATGGAAGCTTTTTAAGGACAGAAACTGTTTCCTGTAGCACATAAAGAAAGGAAAGTCATTGTTTGATAAATACTCCTTGGTTGGATTATTTTTATATTTCCAATTCAGAATAAAAGTAGCCAGAAAGAGGTATTAAAAAGTAAAGAGCCATCAAAAATTTTAAATAATTGTAAAATAGAAACCAGAATAAGCCTTCTACAGTTATCTTGACTGGCTTTTTGAACAATGTGTGGACCAAAAAAAAAAAAAATAGAGCTTCCAACTGTGTTGGAACAGATTTGATCCACATTTCGCCTTTAGTGAAGTACAAAATATGGAAACTAATATGCGTAGACTTTCTTGGAAGTAAGCCCTATTCTACGACATTATGTGTAATGTTTTTGCACCTGTTTTTTGCTGCAATTTTACCAACAAGGGGTCTAGGGAAGCACTGCTTTGTACTTGGCCTACAGCCAAACCAATAAACAAAAATGTCATTAATCACTGTCACTTGTCAATTCTCCATTTAAGAAATTGTCTCTTTTCATTGTTACTACTAAAAACACAAGGGAGATTGATAAATTTTGTTTTGAAGAACTGAGGCTAAGTTTCCAAAAGTGAAAATGTTTTTTTTTCCCAAAGGTAAATGCGGTATTTAAATTAGATTACAGTTGCAATTGAAAGTATATCTGTGAGAGCAAAGCCATCCATGTATATATGACTGGTCATCCACAAGACTGCTAAAAGGAATCTGTATTTAAGCACAGTGCTATTTTTGCAGACCATTTCTTCCAAGTGTGAGTTAAAAGATCAGATGTGGTGTAAGACAGCAATGTATGGATGCTTCCCTGCCCTGCCTCCCACATTTAACAATGTAAAGGGATCACAAGCTAAGAACAGAATGATCACAAAGTCGTCACAGTCCCTGCCACCTGAGTTCAGATCAACAGTCCCTGTCTCCCCTTTGGAGAGAACAGTCACATATATACCATAGTTGCATATATGCAAATATCTGAATTCATTTAAAGAACAAAAGCATAGACCTAGCAAGGAATATTTTCTCCATATTATCATCTTGTTGATCTGATAGGAACTAGGTGACTTCAGAAAATGATAATGGGAAATAGTCAAGTCTTATCCTGCATTGCATTGTACAGGATTCAAATAACTTCGTAATGATTTTTTAGAACTGTGGTCCAGTAGTGATGGAAGTGAAATGAAAATTGAGGAGAGAAATAGGCATATAATATGTTTGTGGGCAGTATGATGAAATTGCTGACAGTGTGGGTTCTAAAATCAAACTTGTCTAAGTTTGAATCCTAGTTCCACCACTTTAACAGCTTTTTCATATTGGGTGGGATATTAAATCTCTGTTTTAACAACTAAATAACATCTACCTTGCAACACACACACACACACACACACACACACACACACACATACACTCAAAACATATAGTGAAATGTCTGGTCAATAACAAGTGTGCATATCAAAACAGTCTAAATATGTCATTTATTTATTTATTTATTTATTTATTTATTTTATTTATTAGTGTCTCTAAACATCAGTTTTTGCAACTCTAAAATAGTGATAATGACAAAACATTTAGGAATTTTTGTAAGGATAAAGTTAAATGGGTAATTTCTATGGCACAACCTAGCATAGTACCGCAAATTTTGCTCAGTTTTAGACTGAGTTTGAATTTGATAGTCCATGAAAGCATTTTTACCATGTGCATCACAAATTCTGGGCACTTTGGTACACAAAAGCCAATATGTTGAAAATAATTTGATTACAGATTACTTTGTCCTAGTGTCATCTTATAAGATTTCAGTGCTTGAATCCTGTGCAACATTCAGCTTATCACACTTGACATTCTTGTCAGTTTGGAATCTGAAAATGCTGGTGTGTGCATGCCAATGTAGCAGCCTAGAGCTGACATTCTCCTTAAAGATCATCAAGTATGATCAAAATACCGTCCAAAGAGCTAATACAACATTTCAAAGATGGCACAGTTTTTGAACTTCTCAGGGTACTGGAAATGATGTCCGCCATGGGTCTGGGACTTTTTTTACGAAGTGATGAGTAGCAATCATGTGGATAGCCAGATGAGCCAATGAAACACATTGAAAGAGAAAGCCTATGAGGCTGTAGCAGGAAGTGGCTCAGTAAGACCAGATATTTTATTTTTTAATAACCAGCCACTATTAGAAACATAAAATTCCATATTTTATGCTGAGGTCATATAAGTCTGTGAAAAGATAGAACAATGGTAAAAAAAATACGTTTTTTTTTTACTTTAAAGTATATTTTGAATATTAAGTGTTTCAAATTAGAATATGCATTTTTCCCTGTGTTCCCTAAGACAATGTTATGTGTACTTAGTTCTGCCTAAAGTGCCTTCATAAAATGAGTTATTTGGAACATAGTTCATTGATCTTTCAAGAATAGAAGGTGGAATTGCTACTGGGATTTGGATTTGAATGCCTTTCTGAGAAAATTAGGTACTCTAATCCTGATCATTAAGCCACCCCCGGTAGCTCTTGGCCCCATTTCTATTGCACTATCATGATATTTTATCATTTAAGTCATCAGCTAAGCTGTGCTGCTATAGGAGGTGGGGGGGGGGGGATGAATAAACTGGTGGAATACCAAGAATAGTTTGCTACATTAAACTCATTTTTAATGAAGTATGTACACATGACAATTTATGCCCAAGAAACTGCAATTGACTATATTTTCATGGTATTTGTCTTGAAGTGAAATGTTTCCTTTGAGCTCATTTCAATCTCTTTCCAGTACTTCTATTTTGGTGCCAGGATATTGATGTCCATTAACTAGTGAGGTAAATCACCAGTATAAATATGTTACAGATATTCCCAAAGGCAGTACCCTGATTTTTTTTTCCACGTGTAAAGATGACGATCAGTTCTTTGGAGAAGCCAGCTATTAACTACCTGCTGAGTTTATTTGCACATGTCCTTCTCTGTTATATTCAGGCATCTAGAAATTAATTTGTTGCTAGATTACTTTTTTTGTATATATGATTATATTGAATAATATGAGATTTTGCCAAAAAAAAAGCAGGGCAATTCTAAAGCATTATTTTAGGTCATTCAGTCTCTAATCTTTTCTAGGGCTCTTTTGCATGTAAAGTGTCTTTTTATTAAGTTATGGAAATTGGAACCCATCTCCTAGTTTCTAAAAACAATTATTATTTTTGTGTGTGTACTAGAGGTGTTTATGCTTTCTCCCTTTTCTATTATGATGCCTTTTCTTATTATATTGAATGTTCTGCTTCCTGACTGAAAATATCTGTTTTTCAGATCTTGCTTTTATTTTTGTATTCTTTCATTTTCTCAGGTGCTTATGCTTTAATAAGGTTCCCCTGATTTGTGCTGCCTCTGTCAAAAGATTTTTTCTGCTTACTTCTTTGAGAATGGTTCTTTCTCTAAAGATAATATATGGTACATTAATATATGCACTTTGACCTCATTCTAAATACCTTTATTTTTCAAGTCTTCAAATATATACCATTTTACAATTTTGCATTATAAAACACTTTTTAGAAAATGCTGAATGTTGGTAAATGCATTAAATGACAATTGGAATTTTCTTCATCTTCCCATGTTATGATATATACAAACACTTTTATTTATTTATTTATTTTTGCTAGACTAAGAGGTAAGATCTCCTGTGTTTGAGATCTGAGACTGTGAAATCAAGAGGATAATTTTCCTTGTTTGTGTGATAATAGTGCCTCTGATAGAATTAAGGGAGCAATATGACTATAATGTCTGTCCTTTGATTTTATTTCTTGCCTTTACCCTGAAATAAATGTTCACCCTTTTGCTACTTAACTATTGAACCGCATTTCTCAATACTCTTTGTCTTCTTCAAATTCAGTCCGTTCCATATACTGCTATTTAATTAATTATCTTAAAACACCCTTTTGTACAAGCTCATCCTCTGGTTGAATCTTCATTAACACCACATTGCTTGGAGAAAATATTCAAAATGTTTGGCCTGACACTTGGAAGCCTGCAAAATGTAGCTCCAGCGTCCCCCATCCCTAAATGGTACATGCACCCACCTGCAGGATTTATCAATGTTAAAAGCACTGGCTCTAGATACTATCTGCTTCAAAGCCTGCATGAACATGGGCAAGTTATTTCACTCTCTAAACCTCACTCAGTCTCCTGAGAGCTGTAATGGAGATTATGAGAGTGTTTACCTCATAAGATGGTTGAGTATTAAACGCATTAATACATGTCAAGTTTCTTGAGCAGAATAGGCACAAATGCTTAATATAAGTTAGTTTTTAATTTTTTAAATATTTATTGGTTCAAAACTTCTTTAACACTTCGTATGTCTCTTATTGTCAAATTATCCTACTCCAGATCTTAGCCAAGTAAAAACATTTTTGTTGCATAGGATAGCAATCTTTTTCTCCTTTGAACTAGAACGATTATAAATTTGTGCTATTGATTTGTTTTTTAATGCTATACTGCCTTTAATTGCTAGTACAACATTCAGATATGTATGTTTTTCTGCTCCCCAAGCCATCCTTATTATCACAGTATCTACTAGGGTGCCTTGCATACAGTAGATACTCAAATAATACATGTTATTGATGATAACCATTATAAGAGTAGCCAAAAAAGCTACAATAGTTATTATGTAATAAAAATGTACCTTAACCCTATTACTTTCATTCCTATGATTATTCCTCTGTATGGAGCTAAGTATCTTAAAAGAATAAACCAATATATAAAACATGATTAACTTTTTTAATTTGAATTTTAGTTAACATACAGTGCAATATTGGTTTCAGGAGTAGAATTCAGTGATTCATCACTTACATACAACACACATACATCACTTACATACAACAGTGCTCATCACAACAAGCACCCTCCTAAATACCCATCACCCATCTAACCCATCTCCTACCCACCTCACTCCATCAACCCTCAGTTTGTTCTCTATTTTTAAGGGAGTCTCTTGTGGCTTGTTTCCCTCTCTTATCTTCCCATATGTTCATATGTTTTGTCTCTTAAATTCCACGTATGAATGAAATCATATGGTATTTGTCTTTCTCTTATTGACTTATTTTGCTTAGCATGATAGATTCTAGCTCCATCCACATCTTTGCAAATGACAAGATTTGATTCTTTTTGATGACTAATATTCCAGTGTGTGTGTGTGTGTGTGTGTGTGTGTAGATATACCACCTCTTCTTTACCCGTTCATCAGTCGATGGACATTTGGGCTCACTCCATAGGTTGGCTTTTGTTGATAATGCTGCTATAAACATTGGGGTGCATGTACCCCTTCAGATATGTATTTTTGTATTCTTTGGGTAAATACCATCATTCAACTGCTTGGATGATAGGATAGTTCTATTTTTAGTTCTTTTTTTTTTTTCAACGTTTATTTATTTCTGGGACAGAGAGAGACAGAGCATGAATGGGGGAGGGGCAGAGAGAGAGGGAGACACAGAATCGGAAACAGGCTCCAGGCTCTGAGCCATCAGCCCAGAGCTTGATGCGGGGCTCGAACTCCCGGACCGCGAGATCGTGACCTGGCTGAAGTCGGACGCTTAACTGACTGCGCCACCCAGGCACCCCTTTTTAGTTCTTTTTTTAGGAACCTCCACACTGTTGTCCAGAGTGGCTGTACCAGTTTGCATTCCCACCAACAGTGCAAGAGGGTTCTCCTTTCTCCGCATCCTTGCCAATACCTGTTGTTTCTTGTGTTGTTAATTTTAGCCATTCTGACAGGTGTGAGGTTATCTCATTGTGGTTTTGATTTATATTTCCCTGATTATGAGTGATGCTGAGCATCTTTTAATGTGTCTGTTAGCCATCTGCATGTCTTCTTTGGAAAAGTGTCTACTCATGTCTTCTGCCCACTTCTTCACTGGATTATTTGTGTTTTGGGTGTTGAGTTAGATAAGTTCTTTATAGATTTTGGATACCAACTCTTTTTCAGATATTTTGTTTGCAAAAGTCTTCCACTATTATGTAGGCTGCCTTTTAGTTTTGTTGATTGTTTCCTTCACTGTGCAGAAGCTTTTCATCTTGATGACATGAAGTTCCGATAGTTCATGTTTGCTTTTATTTCCCTTGCCTTCAGCAATGTGTCTAGTAAGAAATTACTATGACCAAGTGCAAAGAGGTTGCTACCTGTGTTCTCCTCTAGGACTTTGATGATTTCCTGTCACACATTTAGTTCTTTAATCCATCTTGAATTTATTTTTGTGTATGGCGTAAGAAAGTGGTTCAGTTTCATTTTTTTGCATGTCGCCCTCCAGTTTTCCCAACATCATTTGTTGAAGACACTGTCTTTGTTCCATTGGATATTCTTTCCTGCTTTGTTGAAGATTAGATGGCCATATAGTTGTGGGTCCATTTCTGGGTTTTTTATTCTGTACGTTTGATATGTGTTTGTTTTTGCTCCAGTACCATACCGTCTTGGTGACTAGAGCTTTGTAGTGTAGCTTGAAATCTGAAACCCTGATGCCTCCAGGTTTTCTTTTTCAGGATTGCTTTGGCCATTGGGGTCTTTTTTGATTCCATACAAATTTTAGAATTGTTGGTTCTAGGTCTTCAAAAAATGCTGGTGGTATTTTGATAGTGATTGCATTAAATGTGTAGATTGCTTTGGGTAGTCTAGACACTTTAACAATATTTTTTCTTCCAATCCATGAACATGATTGTTTAAGAAGTTTAAAAGTTTGTGTGGGCATCTTTTTACCTTTAGGTAAAAGTCATAAAAGATACACAACTGATAGAATATAAAAATTAGCCCTGAGTGAATTGGAAAAGCCAGTGGATTGGATAGATAGAAACACTCCATTCTTCTTTCATATAACTCAGATGAAAAATGGATGGGATTATGGTTGAATTGAACTTTTATATTCTACAAAATTTTAAAATAAAAACTACAAATGTGAATGGATGTATGAAAAGAATTGTTCATTAAAAATAACACTTTAGTTTCAGTTCCAACATGTAAAGAGCTTTAGAGTCATTATTTCTACTTTCAGAGTACCAAAAATGCTGAAAAAGCTGAAAACCAATGACTTCAATTTGTTGGAGAATTAAGGTCATAGGACAAATCAACACCCTAAAAACTAGAGATACAGGTGAAACAGAGCTATAGGCAAAATAAGCTGACTAGACACATATATATTGGAGCCAGAAATAGGTAGCAATGCTTGTTTAAATGTTCCTATTACCAAATATATTATGTCATCACCAGCTTTCAACAAAAAATTACAAGGCATCCTAAAGGCACAATATGAAGAGACCAAGCAAGTGCCTAGACCACATTCAGATATGATACAGATTATAGAATTATTAAATAGGAAATTTAAAATAACTATGGCTAATATATGAAGTCATAAATGTAATTAGTAAACAATATAAAAGGACAGATGGATGACATAGGCAGAAAGATGAAAACTATTAAGAATAATCAAAAGAAATGCTATTAAAAAAAGGATAACTGAATGGAGAGTGTGTCTCATCAGTAGGCTGCACATGACCAAGGAAAAAATCTGTGGACTTGAAGATCTGCGAATATACTTTTTTGAATTGAATGAAAAGAGAAAAAAGAATGAACAAAATGGAACAGAATATTCAAGAACAGACAACTATGAAAGGTATGAAGTACATATCATGGGGATAACTGGAAGGAAAGGAATGAGAGAATTCTGTAGTTAAAACCTAACGAAATTATCCTTTAAAAGTGAAGGAGACACACCCACTATGGTGGCTGCTATCAAAAACAAAAGCAAAACAATAAGTAACAAATATTTGTGAATATGGGGAGAAACTGAAACATTTATGCACTTTTGGTGGGATTGTAAAATGGTACAACAACTATGGAAAACAGTATGGAGTTTCCCTAAAAATTACTAACAGAACTACCGTATAATCCAGCAGTTCTACTTCTGGGTGTTTATCCAGAAGAATTGAAAGTCTCACATATATTTGCGCATCCATGTTCACAGCAGCACTATTCACAATAGCCAAGAGATGGAAGCAATGCAAATGTCCACTAATGAGTAAATGGATAAAAGGGGCAGTATATGCACACAACAGAACAAAATTCAGTTTTAAAAAGGAAGGAGATCTTGTCCCATATTACAGCATGCATGAGCCTTGAAGTCATTATGCTAAGTGAAATGGGCCCGTCACAAAAAGATAAGTACTGTGCTGTGTGATTCCACTTGTCTGAGGTATCTAAAGTAACCGAATTCATAGATAGAGTGATGGTTACAAGGAACTGGAAGGAGTGGGGGGAAATCTATTTTTTAATGGGTATAAAGCTTTGGATATGCAGGATGAAAATGTTCTGGAGATCTATTTCACAATTATGTGAAAATGTTTAACACTACTAAATTGCACACTTAAAAATGGTTAACCATTTGGTTGCTTTAGATAAATGGTGAGAGATAACTTTAGGTGAGAGAAAATAGAATAATGTAAAATCCTCCATTAAAACCAGAGAAGGCAGAAAAAGAGGGGGAAATTAAAAAAGAAACTAAGATCAAATGCACTGAATAGAATTTACAAGCATGGTAGATACTAATGAACTTTATTTGTAATTACTTTAAATGTAAATGTCAATGGTCTAGACACACAAATTAAAAAAAATATTTTTAACGTGATTCCATCTAGACTTAAAAAAGACAAATATTTTGAATTATAAAAGGGCAACATGAGGGATCTTTGTAGCGATAGAACTGTTCTGCTGTGGTAGATACAGCAAACTGTGAAATAGAATTGTATAAAAGTAAGTTGTACACACACACACACACACACATACACGGTTACAAGTAAAACTGGATAATTCTGAATAAGATCAGTGGTTGAATCAATTAGAAGTGTCTAAAGTTTTACTTATGATAGTCCATGATCCAAAAGGTTGCTGAATCTCCAAAAGGTTGCTGTATTGCGCTTTTTCACAATTTTTAAGGCTCAAAGATTTTTATTAAAATAAATTAAAAAAAAACACTTTTAAAAGGAGAAGTATCAAAGAATTTGCAAGCATGTTTTAAAACCTCCACAGAAAACTCTTTAAAAAAAAAGAGTTCCCCTTTTTCACATCCTTGCCAACATCCGTTGTTTCCTGAGTTGTTAATTTTAGCCATTCTGACAGGAGTGAGGTGGTATCTCATTGTGGTTTTGATTTGTATTTCTCTTCCATTGAGTGTTTTGAGAGATAGGGGGCTGCAAATTGCTTTCTTGTGATATTTTCATATAGTAGGAACAAGGTTTTGCTAGCTTCAAAGAAAGTTTAATCCATTCTTTTTTGTACCTTTCTGAAGAATTATAGGAGTTGTGTAACTTCTTCCTTTAATATAAACCACTTGGGCTAGGGGTTTTCTTTGTAATAAGAGATTCAAGTTCTTTAATAGATGTTGGATTATTTATGTGTTCTATCAACTTCATTAAGTAGTATTTTTTAAAGAATAACTTGTATAATTAAATTGTTAAATTTATTGATACAATATTGTTCATAATATCATCTTATTATTATTTTATGTGTCTAGGATTTGTAGTGACCCCCTCTTTTTTTAATGTTTATTTATTTTTGAGAGAGAGAGACAGTGTGTGAGTGGGGGAGGGACAGAGAGAGAGGGAGACACAGAATCCAAAGTAGGCTCCAGGCTCTGAGCTGTCAACACAAAGCCCGATGTGGAACTCGAGCTCACAGACCTTGAGATCACAACCTGAGCCAAAGTCAGACACTTAACCGACTGAGCCACCCAGGTGCTCCTTGATCCCCCCTTTTTAATTCCTGAGACTTATAATTATATTCCTTCTTTTCTCTTGATCAGTATACCTAAGAGTTTATCAATTTTAACACTCAAATAACCAACTTTACACTTTAATTTTATGTGTGTGTATTTTCCAATTTGTTACTTTCTTTTCTTATTTTTAGTATTTATTTTTCTTATTCCTTAGTTTCCATTTGCAGTTATTTTTTCTAAGCTCTTGAGATGGAAGCTTAATTGTTGATTTTCATCCTTTCTTTGGTAGTATACTCACTTAATGTATAAATCCCTACCAAACACTTTTTAATCTATATCCCACAAGTTTTGATATGCAATTTTTTCTTTTCTCTCATTTCAAAATATTATCAAATTTCTGTTTTCATTTATTCTATTACATATAGATCATTTTAAAGTATACCATTTAATCCAATAGTGTTAAATTTGACTCACTGGGTTTTTGTTACTGATTATCAGCTGGTATCCAACTTGGGGAGAGAACTGCTTTTTAGATCTAGATATGCTTCATGTGCTCTTGAAGTTAATATAAATTCTGTGTTGGTGGTAGTGTTCTATAAATCCCAATTAGGCAAAGTTTATTAATTCTCTTATCAGATTATTTATATCTTACAGTTATTGAAAGAGTGTGTTAAAATTTCTGGTTTGATTGAGATTTGTCTGATTATCCATTTAGTTCTATCAATCCTCATTTTATATTGGAAATTATGTTAACATGCATATAAATTTGTAATTGCTACATTTTCCTGTTGATCGACCTCTTTTATCATATGTAATATCTATCTGCATCAAATCAGCTCACTTTATAGACATCTTGCTTAATAATAATATAGATAAAACAGCTTTACTATGCTTAGTTTTTCTTGTGTCTTTTTTCCCATCAGTTTTTTAACCTTTCTGTGTCCTTATATTTAGGATATATCTCTTCCAAGGGCACATATTTTAGGGGTCTTTTTGTTTTCCGCTAACATTCTTGGACTTTTATGTGCAGTATGTAGTCTAGTATAATACTTGATGTACTTAGGAGAATGTGTTATATACCTATATAAAAGGACATCTATATAAAGTAACATATGTATTCTAATGTTTTATTTATTTCTGTTTTTTTCTCTTTTGATTTTAAAAAATTAAGCAAGTACTTATATTATCCCATTTTTTCTCCCTTTATCCTGTTTCCCTTCTTCTTTTTAATGTTTATTTTTCAGAGAGAGAGAGAGAGAGAGAGAGAGAGAGAGAATGAGTGAGTGTGCTGGGCGGGGGGAGGGGCAGAGAGAGAGGGAGACACAGAATCTAAAGCAGGCTCCCAGGCTCTGAGCTGTCAGCACAGAGCCTCATGCGGGGCTTGAATTCAAGAATAACCAGATCACGAACTGAGCTAAAGTCCAACGCTTAACTGACTGAGCCACCCAGGCACTCCTTCCTTCTATTTGTACATTGCTTTAATCTTCTTTTAATGGTTACCCTAGATGTTACAACAGACATTCTTATCAACTTATGGTCCAATACAAATTATTATTTCACCATTTTCTTGATGCTGAGAGAAACTGAAAACCTTGCTACCTCTCTTAACCTTAAGCTGCCCAGTGTTATATTATTGTTATTAATTTAATTCTATACATAAACAAAGTTCTAGAAGACATTACAGGGGCACCTGGGTGCCTTAGTCGGTTAAGTGTCCGACTTCAGCTCAGGTCATGATCTCACAGTTCATGAGTTTGAGCCCTTTGTCAAGTTCTGTGCTGACAGCTCAGAGCCTGGTGCCTGCTTCGGATTCTGTGTCTCCCTCTCTCTATGGTCCTCCCCTGCTCATGCTCTGTCTTTCTCTTTCTCAAAATAAATAAACATTAGAAGACATTATAATGATTGCATTGTAGGTCTTTATATTTACTCACATTTTTACCATTTCTGGTGTTAATTACTCTTTCTTGAATTTTCTCGTTTCCCTTAGGATCATTTCTTTCTCTGCTTTTCTCTTTCTATCCCTCTATCATTCATGTACATATCTATCCATGCATCTGTGGCTATGCCTAAAAATTTACCTCAATCCTTGCCTAAAAATAATCTGAGTTTCATCCTTATTTCTGAAGCATATTGATGATGAGTATAGAATTTTATTGTTCATGGTTATTGATGGATGTAGAATTCAGACCCATCCTTCCCCCGACTTCAGTATTTTTTGACCAGTTCACTGTGTCTTCTGATTTTCTTCACTTCTGCAGTTTGATTATCATACCTTTGCGGGTAATACTTGTAACACTCCCCCCACTCCTTAGGGCTATTTTATATTTTTTTGTTTTGCTTTTCCTTTGATTTTTAGCCATTTTGCTATTATATATTTTATGTGATTTTGTTTACTTTCCTCTTTCATTTTTTCTTGCTCTCTCTCTTTCTTTCTGTCTGTATGTATTTTTCATGCTTTGTTTTCTGAGATCTTAAATATGTGGATTGATGTGTTTTAGGAGTTTTAGAAATTCCCCAGCCATTCTCTCTTCAAATATTTCTTATACCTCATTTTTTCCCTATCTTCTCCTTATTGGACTTCAATTAAGTATATGCTAAATTTGAATTTTGCTCAGATATTCTTTGTACTATGTCTTGTTGTAGCCATTCTTTTTAATCTTTGTACTTCAGTTTGTATATTTTCTATTGACCTATATATGAGTTTAATAATCTTATTCTGTTCAATGCAACCTGTAATTTAATCCGAAGATTGAATTCTTTAATATCAGATTTTGCAAGGTTTAATTTTAGAATGTCCATTTGATTCTGTTTTACATATTCTAGTCCTTTGGAGATGTTCTCCATCTTTTCATCCATTTACCCATTTAAAATTTTTTTCTTTGACATATTAATTATAGTTATTTTCTGTTAAGTCCAATATGTGGAAAAACTGTGGATATCCGTCTATTATCTACTGTTTCTACTAATTACCAGCCATATATTATTGCCATGTTGCCTGTCTAGTAATTGTTGGGTTTTTGATGGATAATGTGTCAAGATGTTATTTTTCACACACAAAAAGATTTTCCTCTCACTTTTAGGCAGCTAATAAGGGATTGATCATTTTAATCCAATTAGAATTTAAACTTGATAGGGACTTAGCTGAATTATGATTTAGTCTCCCTTTGCTTAGCCCCTGTCAAGGACATAATTCTCTATGTCCTCTGATTGTGTATTGGTTCTCCATTTTTTCAGCCCTAAAATACTATATTTCAAAGTTTGTACTTCAGATGTTTCAGCCCATTTCCCCAACATCCTGCCGCATGTACTTAAAAATATGTCAGTTGTTTGATAAAGGACACTGGTGATGGATTTGACACATATCTTTGCTTTGTATCCTTTACAAGAGTACAGGATAATTTTCTGTAACTTCTAGAAGCTTTTTTCCTGTCACTCTAGTTTCTGGTAGAGGCCAACATTCAGCAACATCTAGCAGGAAAATCTAGCAGGAAAACTAGGCTTTGCATTTGAATTCTCTTAAGTTTCCTGTTTGCCCATCAACATTGCATAAGGGGTAAATTTCTGTTGGCTATTTTTTCACCCAACAGATTCTTTCTTAAAAAAATAAGCCTGATCTTCTGTTCACACACAGCATTAGCAAATAAACAAAAACAAAACAAAAGCCAACAAATAAAAAACACAAACACCAAAACTGCAGCAGATTCTTATCTTACTTCAGAAAGTCCCTCCTTTCTATAAAGTTTGAGTTTCAAGCAATTCTTCATTGCTTGAAAACATTTTAGGTGTCTTTAAAATTATGTTGAAAATTTTATCCAACCTCTTCTAGTTGTTGAAGGCTGAGCGTTGGCCTACTATTATTTATTTAACTTTTTCTCAACAAAAAATCCTTTTCTTGGTTTCAGTGTTAGGCAAAATTTTGGTTTTTTTTATATTGGAAATAATGGAAACTGTAATGGCTTATAGTGTCATTTTGTTTCTCATATTCTATAAAATATGGTCTTTTAAAAAATTTTAATATGTATTTTTGAGAGAGAGAGAGAGAGAGAGAGACAGAGCATGAGCATGAGCATGAGCATGAGCATGAGCATGAGTAGGGGACAGGCAGAGAGAGGGAGACATAGAAATCAAAGCAGTCTCCAGGCTCTGAGCTGTCAGCACAGAACCTGATGCAGGGCTCGATCATGACCTGAGCTGAAGTCAGATGATTAAATGACTGAGCCACTCAGGTTCCCCTAAAGTATGGCCTTTCAAAATGTTTTTTCTCAAATAGACATGTTATACAGAAAAAAAAAGCAAGAAGTTTTAAAAAAATGAATTTTTGCAAAGTATGCAAAACTAGGTCTAGATATTTGTATATTTATGGAACTTCACCACCAATTAAAATTTCTGGAATTCGTGTTTCATTTTTAGATTTGGGTATATTTCTTTTAATGCATGTTAATGTTGTCCCTAAATCCACTAATACACATCATCATTTTATGGAAAAATCAATAAAAAATTAATTAACACATTTTTATATATGTGTTTTAATAGAGTACAGTTTATTGACATATTTAATTTATTTCCAACAGATATAAATATTTATATTGCAATACTGTGTTTTATATTAACCATTATGTGCTTCAGAAAAACCTTCCACCTTTCTGTTATTTTGTAATAATTAAAAAGCATTTTTTAAAATAAATGTTATATGTATAAATTAAATAATGAAACAATGATAGTAGGAGAATTAGGAAACTCAAGGAAGTCTATTAGGGTATAAGTTCTATCCTTTTTGACTATACGGTTAATTAACATAGTTAACTTTTGCATAACACTTAAAATATGCCAGGAACTATACTATTTGTTCTATGTAAATGGTGACATTTAATCTTTATAACAATTGAATGTGGTAGCAATAATCATTATAATTGTTTTAAATATGAATAAAATAAGGCCTAACAAAAGTCAATAACAATTCCAAGATATATAGCTAATAAGGTGAGGTGTCTTTTTTAATCTTTTGAAATTATTTTCAAAATATGTAGTCAGTTTCTTTTTTTATCACTTTCATTATGGATCAGTACACTAAAGTCTCCAACTGTTAAGATTGTATTATTCTGATAGCTGATGATACATTTCACAGAATAATTTTCAACAATATGGATTGAGCTGATTTTCTCTTTGTAAGCAAGTGGGACAAAATTGGAAAATTTGAAAACTGGTTACTTGAAATTCTGAGTCCTTGTTGGGAGACTGGAAATGTGGGCTGGACCTAGACACCATATATCATTTGGATTTGTTTTACAAGGATGATCAAAAGTATCAGACAATGTTAGAAATCTAGCTTGGCAGTCAAAGCACAATTCTGCTTTTAGCTATCTGTATAAATAATATTTTATGCTAGTTTACAAGTGAAATCATGCATATATATTATTTCTCTATACTCTTCCAAAACTACAAGGTAGGTAAGTGTTATCCCTATTATACGGATGGAGTCATAATTGAAGCTTGAGAAACCTGTTAACTACTTTGTGAGAAATTATGAGGAACATTTCACTTAAGTCCAAACCTTACCATAAGTTGGTTATAAGAAAAAAATAATTGAAGGGTTAAAAGTAATCTAAGTAAAAGGAAGAGAGAAAGCAACAAGTTGACTATATCTACCTGGTAGAGTTCTGTATCCTATATTTTGTATTACTCTGGAGGCAGAGAGTATCTTCCATGAATTGTATATTTTAGTGGCACACCTGAAACCTTATTTAATATGACCAGTGTTTCTTTCTCTTGCGAAAGAAAGGCTAGGGAAGCAGAGAGGACAGAGACCCCTCTCCATTCATTCTTTCAGGGTCCAACAAAATTTGTATGAATTACTGTCTGGAAATCAGGTTCACCTCCTGAACATACACACACACACACACACACACACACACACACACACTTAACATTATTTATGTGTATATAAATATTAAATGTTTTATTAAACGTTAATATTTATATACATAGACAAGCAAATATCAAAATACTTATGTATACATATTTAGCATTTAATACAAATGTGTGTATATATATATATATATACATACATATGGATAAACAAATTTAAAAGTACATATATACATATATACATGGCAAAAAAATACTCAAGCACCATCCTGAAGCAAAAAGTGGAGGTTCAGAGGTAGAGGGATAGATTTGGGGAATGATTATTTTATAAAAGTTCTCTAGATGATTCTTATAATCTGACATGTTTGGGAACACCAGTTCATATTTCACAGTGCAATAAGTAACTGACAGTAATGCCCCGAGTATATAGATGAACTGGTATCAGTCAATCAGTTTCTCCTAGCTTTCATTCCAGTACCAGCTATCTCTAGCTTCCCTCTGTCTGCACCTCTGATCCTCCTTCTGTGACTCTCTCTTCAAGTACTTCTCTTCCTAATGCCAATTACTGTCTACTCTTCTTGTGGCTGCCACTCCCAGAGTAATCTCTTATATTTACTCTTTTCATATAAGATGGTAGTTTTCCTCTAGACTTGATGATGTTCAGAAACCATTTTTAATTTTTCTAACCAGGCTACGGTGATATATAATAGCCAACTGAAGCTTATTCATAAAAACCGAGTGGGAACCTCATATTAATGCATATATAGTTTTTGGAGCATTGTACACCTTTTCATCTCCTCTTCCCTCAGATTTATTTTGCTGAGATGTCGTCCCTCCTGACTCTCCTTATATCTGTAGAACTCATTTACAGGTTTATGAACTAAGTGAACTTCCGAGGTAGTTATTTCTTTTGAGAGAGGGAGAGGGAGACAGAGAGACAGAGAGACGTAAAATGCATTGGCTAAGCAGGCATCTCTCTTATTCTTTAAATTTTAGTGAATTATATTGTTGCAGGGGCAGTAGGAATATTTTCTCTTGGTGCTGCATATATATTATTTGATCTGGTAATAAATGTAAAATATAGTCTTACATAAACATACATATAAGCTAACAGTTGAAGGTGGCAAATGAATTATAGAATACAAAGCTAGTCCCTAGTAGCCTGACTGTCCTGTGTGTATGAAATTGCGTACTATGTGAACAGAGCTTCTTTAAAAGACTTTTCCTGAATAATATTTCTAACAGTGTAAGGAACCAGGACCTTGAAGTAAACCTTTTCATTTTTGAAAGTGCATTTACTACTTTAAGATTCTGTCTGGAATCCTCTGTGCATTTATACGCTGCTTCCTACTTCTTGCCCTGTGTACCTGAGTTCTGACACAGTGGAACATGAGAAACCAGCTTATCCTCCAAAGCTCATTTCTGACTGCTGATAGGGTACAGGTCAGTGCTAGTGTAGACTGCTGAATCTTCTTTCTTTGTTACCTGTGCGCTGTGTATTGAAACTCAAGTGAAATGCAGTATTTTAAACCAATCAATCAACAAATGCTGATTGATCACTCATGATATGTTAGTCAGAGTGGGATATTAAAGTTGTTTTAGGCAAGACCCATACCCTCAGGGAACATAAAATTTAGTTAGCTGGTAATTTTTTTTTTAATGTGAAGAATTACTTTATAATAACACCATAAACAGTGTTAAAAAGCAAACTAAAATTTAGGAGATAATAGTTGCAAGATATATGGTAGAAAAATTATTAGTAACTGGAATATTTGACTATTGCCTATGTATTAATGAATCAAAATAATCCATGTGCAAATGATATGAACAAATAATTGGGCTTGCAGGCAGCAGTTGCTGCCTGCTGAGGTAGAAGGGTATTATAATAATACTGATAACACTATTTATGATGACAACAGTGATAGGTATGAGATAAGATTGCATATATACTTTGCAATCAGGGTCAGCAGGATTTGCTATAAGTTTGTTGTGGATTGGGAGAGAAAAAGGTTTTCAACATGTTTCTAAGATTTTGATCTGAGCAACTGAAGGTGAAGATTGCCATTCACTGAGCTAGAGAAAATGAAAGGAGAATCAGATTTGAAAAAGACAATTAGAAATTCAGATGGGGGGGTGCCTGGGTGGCTCAGTCAGTTAAGCGTTCGACCTTGGCTCAGGTCATGATCTCACAGACTGTGACTTCGAGCCCCGCATTGGGCTCTGTGCTGACAGCTCAGAGCCTAGAGCCTGCTTTGGATTCTGTGTCTCCCTCTCTTTCTGCTCCTCCCCTACTCATGCTCTGTCTCTCTCTGTCTCAAAATAAAATACAATTAAATAAATAAACAAACAAACAAACGAACATTAAAAAAATTAAAAAAAAAAGAAATTCAGATTGGGACTTGTTAAACTGTCTGAAATCCAAGTAGGAATGGCAAGGAAATAGTTGGGAAAACAAATCTGGAACTCATGATCTTTGGAATAGAGATCTACTTTTGGGAGTCATCAGTATATAGATGGTATCAAAGTCATGAGACTTGATGAGATGACCAGGGAATAAATATAAGATAGTTTTAATGTTGGACAATAGACTAAAAACAGTAAATGAGATGTAAAGGTGTAGGGTACAGTGAAAATTTATTAGAAAGGTTATAGTTCCTAGCCATGAAGAAAAAATTGTTGTAGTGGGTTTCTACAGAGTATAGAGCTTGAAAAATCAGAGTTGCCAGAGAATAATTATTGCCATTGGGATTATGGAGAAGTTTCCATTCACTGCTGGTAATAGTAGAATTTAGCATCTATCTATGGAAGTATACAATTGAGGTAGAGATAGGTCAAGATGGTCTGTGTAGAGCAGGTTAAGAAACTGGAGGCCATGTTTGAAGGACTGTTTATGTGTATTAAAGTTACCAATAATATTGACAGGAAAAATATGGGAGATATTGTGGAGTGAAACAAAAAATAAATGGAAGGAAATTTTGAGTCTTTATATGATTACAAAAAGAAAGAATAAAGATTGACAGAGATATTTTTTCAATTTTTATTTGTAAATGGCATAGGGAGAGAAAATGATCTGGAAATAATGAGAAATACCTACCACAGTTGCAAAGTTGGCAACTTGAAAGGTATGAAAGAAAAAACATAGTGCCTGAGAGAGCTGCAAGGAAACAAGCACAGTTAGGAAACTGTCAGGATTCAAGTAGAACAGGAAGGTGAAGATACTGAGAATAAAGGAGATTGAAATCCCTGTTTCAGACAGAACAATGAAAGAGTCTTGGGAATTGGGATAAAGTAGGAAATGGAGTCACAATAGTGGTACATGGAACCTTATAAGGATGGGATTCTAGATGTTGAGACATGACAGGGTCTTAGTCATCGTTTGGGGGCTAAAGGGCATGATTAGTCCTGCTAGACTCCAAGGTAGCTCAGGGTGGTGAGGCTACGGGCCATTAGGGAAGGGAGAGGAATGAAAGAACTGCCTGAGATGCAGAGCTTTGGTATCCTTTTCTTCTAGGGATGGATATGCAGAGCCCACAGGAGGAGTAGTGTTACCAGAGGCAGTGGGATTTTATGTTTTACAACAATGAAAAGGGAGAGGGAAGGGAAGGGAAAAGGAAAAGAAAAGGCAGAAGGAAGGGGAAGGGAAGGAAAGGAGGAAAGAGGGAAAGAGGGAGGGAAGAAAGGAAGGGAGGGAAGGAAGGGAAGGAAGGAAGGGAAGGAAGAAAGGGAGGGAAGGAAGGGAAGGAAGGAAGGGAAGGAAGGAAGGAAGGGAAAGAAAGAGAAAGAAAGGGAAAGAAGGGAAAGAAAGAAAAGAAAGAAAGAAAGAAAGAGGAAGAAAGAAAGAAAAAGAAAAAGGGAAAGGAAAGAGAAAAGAGGGGAGGGAGGAACTGTTTTCTCAGTACAATAATTAATAGTAATTTGAGAGGAATCGGTTGAAATGAAATTTATAGCTTCTGATATAATATGGAGTAGAGGGAAAAAAAAAGAAGGAGGGGATAAATAGTACCAAAATAACAGAACACAGACAGTCAAAAAAAAATTATATTGGTAAACAGAAAACAAAAATATGATAGACTGATATATTAGCAATCATAATAATTACAAATGAATTAAACTCATCTGTTAAAATCTGGAGTGTATAAGATTGATTTTAAAATTAAAACTAAATTTTATATGTGCTTATAAGAAACACATTTAAAACATTAGGACACAGAAAAACAATGAATATAAAATATGAAATATACATGAGGAAGATACTAAACAGATTAATAATATCCTTCAAAATACAATTTTAGCAAATGTATGGATAAAAAGCAATGTTAAAAGATAATTTAGAGGAAGATATTTGAATAGTAAGTTCATAGGCACCTAATAATTCATCTGTGAAATACACAAAACAAAACAAAAAAGACAAAATTACAAGAATATTTCACCATGATATAAAAATTTAATACAAGTTCTCCAAAAGTTTTAGATGAAACAAATGATAAACTGTCTACAGTATAGAATATCTGGATTATAATTTGATGTAGTATATTTAAGTAATTTCCTGTGAACAACAAAAAGAAAGTGTTTCTTTTTATTTTTCAAACATTCATAGAACCTTCACTAAGGTTGAGTATCATAAAAGTCACAAAGAATATCTTATCAACTTTCATTAAGTTTTAATCATCAAGTCATGTGCTATGAAAAAAATGAAATAAAATTAAATATTACAAAGAAAAATATATCTAGATACTAAAATTTCATGCCAGAATAGTTCAACTTATCATTAATATTTCATTTCTTTTAAATTATTAAAGTTTTTTAAATTTTTTTAATGTTTACTTATTTTTGAGAGAGAGAGAGAGAGAGAGCGTGAGCAGGGAGGGGAAGAGAGTGAGGGAAACATAGAACCTGAAGCAGGCTCCAGGCTCTGAGCTGTCAGCAAAGAGCCCAATGCAGGACTTGAACTCACAAACCATGAGATCATGACCTGAGCTGAAATCGGACACCTAACCGACTGAGCCACCCAGGTTCCCCTAAACTATTAAAGTTTTAAAGCAGGTATAACCCAATTTTTGATTATGGGTATGTTTGCAATTTTATATTATTATTTGAAATTCTATCTCTTTTATTTCAATTACTGTTTAAAAAGCAACAACCCTGATAATCATGAGCATGCTAATTAATGTAACAGTGACATGGTATTTCACTTGTCAGACTGAAAAACTGACAAAATTCAATATTGAGTATTGGCAAGAATGTAGAAAAAAAGTGCACTCTTGCACACTCTTATACCAGTGAAGAAAATAGACACTATGAGGAGCAACATAACCATAATCTAGTGAATAAAAATGCTCATTTCCTAATATTCAGCAATTCTGCTTTTTCATATACTTTAAAGAACATTTTGTACAAGTACATACTGGCTGCATTAAAAACTAATCAAGTGTTGTCTGCAGTGTTGAGAAACTGGAAACTGATTTATCAATAGGAGACAAGTGAATAAATATTGGTATATCTATACAAAGTTATAGTATACAGCAGCTAATAGGAATAAACTGTACTTAACTATTAAATATATAGATGGGTGTAAGTATATCTGTATGCATGTATTATTTTCTACAACCTTTCTGAAAGACAAAAGTTGAAATAATGAATCCATTATTGTAATTTTGACACAAAAATACATATAATATATGTGCATGGATACAGATAGATGTATGTAGAAAAATTAAAATGGAAAAAATTGGACAGAAATTGTGAAAGGATTAGCTCTTAGAATAGATAAAAAACATGGAACGAGATTGAAGTGTTTGACAAAGTGGTCGTTTAAATGTTTCATTAGTATTTAAATAATATACACGCTTTATTTATTCTTAATTATATATATGCATACACTAGTAGTGAGTTTTAGAGAATATGGGTGTGGGAAGAAATAAAAGTAAACATGACAAAAGTCTAAAGAATTAATTCTTGGTGCTGACAATATGGGTGATTATTATTTTATGGTTTGTGCTTTTCTGTATATTTCAATATTTTAAAATAAGAAAACTTAAATCACAACATTTTATAAATAACAAATATATCAACAGATTTTTTTAGGACAAGAAGTTTTTTTTTAATGAATTATAGACAGTAAATTCTATTTTACTTTAGGAAGGTAGAGATCCTCTTAGGCTGGTGTTCTGATATAGTTTCAATAATGAGAATGTGCTGTGGTTGGAATAATAGGTGGACATTTGCAGATGAAGAGAAGGCATGTAAGGCATCCTGAATGGAATCGTCTAAAGGGGAAATAGCTAGGTATATTCAGAAAGCACTAAGTAGACTAATGAGAGGAACATATAGGCATATCCAGATTAAGAGGAAAGATGGATTAGGCCAAAGTTGGCTGGTACTGTCTTATCAGCAATACAGAAGAATAAAATATTGCAGACCAGAAAGATGCATAATCTGCTTTAGGGAGCAAATGAAAGGAGGATTATAGAACAGTTTTCTTGGTAGGAAACCAAGGTAAGGACTCATAAGGTAAAATAAAAACCAAGGCCTGATTACTGAGTGAGAATATCAGTTTACTTAGAAGAGAATGAGGAAAGCATCTGCTTAATGTGGTGTCTTCGATTTCAGGTCTTGCCATTTACTTGCTAGGTAGATACTCTTGTTAGCCTAACCAATGCCCAATCTCAAAGCTTTTCTTTCTTGCCTTTGCAAGTCTCTTACTGTTGATTGTGCTCATGTGACACTGTTCTTCCATATGAAACATAAGTGGAATTTATTGGGCGCTTCTGTTGAAAATTTTGCTTCCTTGATAAAAAGAACTTTTTTTTTTTTTGGCTGATGTTGCCCCTTTCTCCATCCTTCCTGTGTCAAATGCAATATAATGAGCAGGTATCACTTTAGCATCTCTCTTGCAACTGTCAAGAAAAGGCCAAAACCTCACACAGACTCTGGTACTGACATCATTGTATAACCTAGGCCAGGGCTATTTACTTCTAACTATGAGAGAAAAATTAGCCTCAATTGATTTAATGTATTATGATCAAGTTTTTATATTTGTAGCTGAAAGCATTCCTGATACATTTGTTATATAGCCTAAGAAGTTGTTTAAATGCTCCAAGTCTCAATTTCCTCATTACTTCATGTGTGCATTAAATGAGATAATAAATATGTTGTGCTTAGCTCAGTGCTTAATACAAAAATTGCTTAGTTAGTGGTATTACTCATTGTAGTCATTGTGAAAATAAAACAAAGTTGTTAAAAAAGGAATTGGTGGCAAGGCAGATATGAGACTGACTGAGGTAATACCACTTCCTGTATTGCTCCTGCTTACAAATAGAGATGGTCCCAAAGTAGCAGCTAGACTTAGCTTAGAGATAAGGGTAAATGGATTAGTCATCAAGATTGGATGGATATAGTAATAGGCCAGTGAATAATTATTCATATAAAGTGAAATATATTTTGATATATAGTCAATACTCCCATACCAATGGTGCGTACCATGTGCCCTGATACCTTCTGCATAGCATGGGTTAATCTCACTTGGCCTGGATAGACCCCATACTTATAACCGCAGCTACTTACATATAACTACAGCTACTTATAACCAATGCTATAGAATCTATAAGAAAAATGTTCTATAACCACAGGTTTCTTATCTTTCCATGAGTTGTATTAGCCTATCAGTATTGCTATATAGTATAGTAATAATATTGGATTTATGATTTGCACCTGGTTTGGTAGAACCTGGCTAGGGGCAGGGTGGGGAGGGAGATATGGTTTCAATGGTTAAGGAAAGTCACATAGTCAGAATGTGTTACCAGTTCACTATATGAGACCAACTACAAGCAGAGGTTGCTTTCTAGTATTGAGGTATGAGGTAGCAGTTTGAGACCTTCACACAATGTGTTCTGTGCTGGTTGAACAGTAGAAGAACAAAGAAGCCTGCACTGGTGTCTCCAGACACTTTATATTTATTTTTTTTAAGTTTATTTATTTTGAGAGAGAGGGAGAGAGTGTGAGTAGAGGAAGGGAAGACAGAGAGGGAGAGAGAGAGTCCCAAGCAAGCTCTGCACTGTCAGCTCAGAGCCCGATGTGGGGCTTAAACTCATGAACTGTATGATCATTACCTGAGCCAAAATCTATAGTCGGATGCTTAACTGACAGAGCCACCCAGGCCCGTCTCCAGACACTTTTAATGCATATTCTACTACTGCTGTTGCTGTACCTTTACTCTTATAAAGCTATTTCCAAGTATAAACTATGTGAGTCCAGTGAGTCCTTTCAATAAACATTTAAGATCATTAGTGGGTAATTAAAATGTATGCTTATCATTAAAAGATGTTATATTAAGAATTATGTCGTATTTGTAGTTTAAATTATTATGGTACAAATACTATAATAAAGTAATCACTCATCAAGTTCCACCACCAATAGTTTTTAAAGGCTCTCTTCACATTTTTTTATTTCTCCAGGAATAAAAAAACATCTGCCTTGAATTTTGTGTTAATCAAAGACTTAACCCTCCTCTAGAGTTTTGCTACATTTGTATGTAACCCTAAAAAATATTATTTAGAATTTGACTGATTTTGACCTATGATGAATGAAATCATAAAGTATGATTTACTTTCTGACTTACTGTTTTTCTGCTTAATATCATGTATTTGAGATTCACCCATGTTGTTCTTTTCAGCTATAGTTTTCTTTTTAATGTTTTATATTCCATTGTAGGAACATAACCATAACTTGTCTATTCTTCTACTAACATTTGGTTTAATTCCAATGTTGCGTTATAACCAGTTGTCACCATTAGTATTCTTGGCTGTGACTCAGAGTTAGACAGATACTAGAGTTCCTCTAGGTACACACATAGAAGGGGGATTTCTGAATTACAGGGTCTACACATATTTAACTTTATGAGTTTGTGCCATAACCTAAGGTTGTAACCAATCTGAACTCTTACTAGCAATTAAATCTGATTTTCCATAAGTGAGCTATTTGTGTTAAGTATTTGTAGATTCTTAAGGAAATTAGTGTGTTTGTAGTGTAATATATCTTGAATAAAATATTGGTAATTTCTAGGACCTAATATGTTTGTATACTTTTAGGTATTTATTTAGATTCATATATTTGTATGCCATAGAAAGCAGTGAACTTTCAAAGTAAGTTGGAATATTTTACATTCAATACGAAATTTTTACATTTTAATGTTTTTCTTTTTTTTAAACCATAAAAATCGTATATTTTTGTTTTATAAAGTATAACAGGAAATACGAGACTGACGGAGACTTATCAAGATACCTGCTTTATGCAAATTTTATACAAAACCTTGTTTTAAGAACCATAATGAGTATATTATTTTAGAGCAGCTGGATGTTCTGTGTAAATGGGGTTGTCTGATAAGCAGCATCTTATGACTTAAAGATTCATTATTGTTCTTTATCAAGATTAGTATCCCAGAATCTACCTGAATGCCATGTCTGAAAAGTTATGGTTTAATAATAAATGTCAGACGTAGCATCAGGAAAATTAAAGGATTACATAGGCCGATTCCCAAATATAATCCTGGGAAAAATCATGTAAACTCTCTGACCACTAGTCCCTTTACCCGTAAATTGGTAATCTTCATTGTGTTACTCTTAGCTAAGGGAAATCACATATAAGACAGTACTTTGTAAACTCCAGAACTCTTCCCTAAGATATCGTCAGGTGCCTAATTAACTATTTTTGGTATAAGTCATGGTTCATTGCTGTGAACAACATAAGATGATTTCCCTAGAAGAGGAATTTATGTAAAAAAGTGTTAAAAAAAAAACCCAAAGTATCATTGAAAAGGGCAGAAGAACCTGAAGAAAAACCCCAACTCATGCGTCAGAACTATTTCAATGATGACACCACTTCCTCCCCTTTTGTATCCTAGATGCCCACATGTCTATTTCTGACAGGAAGGGTATCAGAGAGTAGACACTGCTACCAACACTGCCAACCCCTGCCTCTGGAAAAACAGATTTAGGTGCTGCCATTTCTGTGGGGCTCTCTACTTCTTTTGCATCACTAGCTGATGAATCAGTATCTAGGGTGGTTTTGGTGCTTGACCAATCAGGTGCCTGCCTCAAAGTCACAAGGAAGAATAGAAAAGAAAGTATAATATTTGGAACAAGGTCTTCAATTAATGGGAGTTAGGTTGGGCTGGGTGGCCAAAAGCAATGAGTAATGCCCATATGTTTTCTTTACTTCTTCCAGAAAAATTGATAAAACAAAAGTGCAGAAAAGTATCTGCCTAAAGTCACAGAATTATTATAGGACAGACATATGAATTGAAACATGCATGTGCCCTGACTTCAAGAATACAACCATCAAACTATTCTAAATCGTTTCAATAAGAGGTAAGCCTGCTATGCTTACTTCAGTGTTTTTTTTTCCCTTAATACCTGGGGACTGAGGAATAAATTGGATCTCTTATAACAATACTGATGTCCTAGAATAGTTAATGATAAAGCTGTTACTTCAAAATGAAACAAAACAAAACATGGTGTTTTTCCTGGTTTGTATGGGTGAAGGTTCTCTATGTTTTAAACTGTGCACTATGTTATAAATACTGTATTCTGTCATAAATCAAAGAGAATGGAAAACTGTATTATGAAACTTCTGTGCTGCTGAGATGACAGGACAGATTTGTCCATTTAAATAGCACTCAAATCTGTCTACATTTCATTGACCTCTTTCCAAATATAAAGTGCTGCATAAATTTTTAATGATAACAACAGTGACCTAAGTTACTGTAGTCTAATGGCTTTCAGTTTTAAATGTTGATGGTGTAAGTCCAGTTCATGAGAGACTAGTGCCTATACCATGGAAACCTTGGTCACAATCAGTACTAATTTGCAGGCTAAGCAGAAAGGCCAAGGTTTGACTGAAGAGGCTAAATTCTCTTCTTTTTGTGACTATTCCTACCAGCTTAGTATTAGAATTTTCAAGATACTCACTTTAAGCAAATGAATATAGTCACTTTATACAAATTCATGTTTAGGCGTGAGATAAAGCATGACAGATCCAATTTGCATTGAGAGGACAGTTTTATATATTGAGTTGGGTTTATGGTTGAGTTACAAGACCAACGATGATCCAGGACCCAGGCTGTTCTAACTGTAGGCAGGTCACCGAACCTTTGTGACCCTTAGTTACTTTATCTATAAAACAGGATGATAGTCCCTGCTGCACAACTTGATCTATCTCAAAAAAGAAAAAAAAAAGAAAGAAAGAAAGAAAAAAGAATGAGAAAGCACTGTGATAAACTGCTATTCAGATGTAAATCACTAGTGTTATTGTCTTTTAACTTATTGTTAACTAATTTGTCACACAATTTGGTAGCCCTACCTATAGTGGTTTGAAAAATTTTGAGGAAGTTTGTGAAACTCGTATCAATTCAATCACCTCAGCATAATCCTTTTTTTAAGCTTTACTGAGGTATGATGGACAAATTTGTGAGTATTTAAAGTGTGCATCGTGATGATTCGATATATGTATACATTTAGAAAGAATTTGTCCCATATAGTATAGTTAACTAATCATCCATCACTGCACATATTTATATATAGTTTGTTTGTTTTCACTAGGAACAATATTACTTTTAATTTGGGGGAAATGCCGTGAGTCTTCTTGACTCTTTTTTCATGGGAATTCATTGTTAACAAACAGTGATAGTTGGGCTGTTACCACTGAAGGGAGGATGCCACTCTTATTATTCAGCAGAGTTCCACAATTGCTACTTGGTTTCAGCATTGCCTAAATACAGCTGTTAAATTCACCAGCATATCTGAACAGTTTTACCTGAAATTCTATCTGAAATCCATTCATTTTCTGCATCTTGTCTCCATGCATCTACTCTTTCTCACTTTAAATACATTCCTTACTCATCTGCTCTTGAAGTCTTTTATAAAACAATCAAATCATATTTCTTGCTGACTTAAAAATATCTAATGGTTTCCATTGCATTTAAAATGAAATCCAGGGGTGCCTGGGTGGCTCAGTCAGTTGAGCGTCAGACTTTGGCTCAGGTCATGATCTCATAGCTGGTGAGTTCGAACCCCAAGTTGGGCTCTGTGCTGGCAGCTCAGACCCGGAGCCTGCTTCCGATTCTGTGTCTCCCTCTTTCTCTCTCCCTAACCCATTCACGTTCTCTGTCTCAAAAATAAATAAACATTAAAAAAAAAGAAAAAAATAGTAATAAATAAAATGAAATCCAAACTCCATGTGTGCAGAATGTGATAGCTGCCTCCTTCCACATTTATATATCATGTCATTCTCTTCTCTCTGAATTCAACCATCAAAGGCTTTCTTTCCTATCTTCCATTTGGCCAGCTCTTTGCTGCCTCCAAGGATTTTGCTGATGCTTGCTCCTCTGGAATACTCTATGCCCTTATTTTCACAAAGTTAACACCTCAAATTTCAAGACTCAGGATAAATATCAGCTCTTCAGAAAGGCTTTTCTTGACTATCCTACCTACCCCCACCCGCATGTAAATTAATTTATTTATTAATGTGCTTTGGGTCTGGCTTCCCCATTAGAATGAGAGCCGCATGGTAGCAGGGGCCATGTTTATCAAGATCATGAATATGTCTCATGCTCTTAGCAAAAAGTCTGGCACATAATTTCTGCTCATTATATATATTTGTGGATGAATGAAAAAAATATATATATATATTTGTGGCTGCCTGACTGGCTAGCAGCTTGTCTGAATGGATGATGTATTAAAACCTTGCCTCTCTGCCCAAAAAAATGAAAACAAATAAATTACTTATCAATTAAAATATCAATATTATTCCTGAGAGTCGGTATGTAAATTAGAAGTTTATTTTAAAAACATGATTTCCCATTCTAGTTTCATGAATTATTTATCAGTTATTTTAAGTGATTTTGGTAAGTATCTATTCTGAACTTTTTGAAGAGTACCTATCTTCAGAATATTGATGAAAGAATGAATAGTATTGTTATGCCCAGAATTCGTGATCCCCAAAGACCACCAGGGAGCCGAGTCCGATGCAAAAGCAAAAAGCAAAGAGCCTTTATTCGAGCTAGCTCGAGTTCAATCCCCTACCTGCACCGATGCAGTGGTGAGATACCAGAGAGAGAGAGCATGTGTTTTGAAAGCACAAAGGTTTTATAGGGGTCTAGGGGCAGTTGGGGGGGTGATGGTTGTGGCCTTAGCCAATTGGCTGGGAAAGGGACAGAGTCCCCTTGTGCAGGTTGCCGGGTGTGGTTTGAACTGAAAGTTTGAATGGGTGGGTGAGCGGGAAGTTACTTAAGGGGAGGAGGCGTGGTCTGAGGTTTGAACGGAATGGTTTTCCGGGAAAGGAGGCCATGTTGGGGATGTAGTCACTCAAGATGGAGGACACAGAACAAGATGGAGGTGGCTGGCCTAGGTCCGCTCTTTCAGTATCCAGGAAGTAGGAGGTTTGAAGTACATTTTAGAAGTAGCCCACACCTCAATTCATAGCCTAGAAATCTCTCTGTGAAATCTGACCTATTTAATTTAATCATACACAATTCCATTGACAAGGAATTATTTCCTAAAACATTGTATTCCATTTTTTAATGGCTCTGGTTGCTGGAAATTTCTTCTATTTTTCTGAGCCAGAACCTCACTTTTTACCCTCCATTTATTGCAATTCTATAATTTTTTTAGTCATAGAAATTAGGTTAGTCTGTTGATGTACAAATCCTTAAAATATTTGGAGATAGACATGTTAAATCCTCCTTATCTCTTTCTTCTAGCTAAACATTATCTTTTCCTTATGCCAATAACCTCCAGATAAATACAGAAAATAAGTTTAAATCAACTTTTTCCCCTATATATCTATAGTGTAAAGAATCACATTTTAAAGTGAATAATGACTTTCAATGCATTTCTGCTCTATATTTGTGATTATGATTAAATGGGGAATGTGTATTGCAAATAAATATTGATAACTTCAATATATAACTTTAAAATTATATTATGTATTATTTTGTTTGCTTTAACCAAGTTTCCATATTTGGGACAAAGTTAGGCGGTTCTTTGAACTAGAGTTACCATAAAATTATTTCAGTTATGCAAGTTTTTTTAGGTTTATAGATAATGCCTAGATAAGCTACCACTGCAATTATATTTTCCTCATGAATAGCTGAACATAATTCACTCTTTTTTATTCCCTGTCCTATCTTTTCCTGTGTATATGGACATATATATGTATTCACTTGAAGGAAAAAAAAAGGGGGAAATTAACTTTTAAAATTCTAGCCCTATATAAAGTAACAAACCATCTCTTTGCTATTTACTTGTGTTAATAATTTTAATCAAGAAAATCCAAGTATTAATTGTGAATTTATGATGACAGTAGGGTAAAAGAACTATCTAGAAAATATATGTAAGTCATTTCATAATTTTGCTAATTTTAAAGTATTATCTTTGCAAAATATTAGACACTATAGAATCTAGTTTGAGAGTAACATTCTGTACACATTTCCATGAAAATTTCATCTGTTATAAAAGATTATCATATGAAGATAACATAAATCTGCTGTAAATAAAAATACAAAACCAAGGAGTTACATATATGTTTCTTGAAAGTTTAATAAAGTTTTTTTCTCATTCATTATTAATATCTTTGGAAAAATAGATTCTTTGATAAAACATCAACCCATGTTAATGAAACAAATTTGAAAATGTTAAAACTCTTACTATAAACTTTGTATTTGTATAATTATAAATGAACGGAGTCTATTAATTTGAAAAGAGATTATTACTCTAGCATTCCTGACCCTATATACTTTTCCAATTCTTTTGAGTCTACTTTGCTGCAATGATTGAAATAAGAATGGGTATATGGGGCCTGGGGGTGGCTCAGTTGGTTAAGTGGCCTTGATCTTGGTTCAGATCATGATCTCACAATTTGTGAGTTCAAGCTCTGCATTGGGCTCTGCACTGGCAGCTTGGAGCCTGGTTGGGATTCATCCCCTCTCTCTTTCTTTCCTCCTAACCCCCCTCTCTCTGCCCCTCCCCTGCTCATGCACATGTGCTCTCACTACCTCTCTCAAATAAATATTAAAAAAAAAAAAGAATAGACACATGACCTAAACTGAGCCAAAGTTATTTTTGCTGATATTTTCAAGAATGAAATTATTTTTTTCCTTGGGATAGCTACAGGTGACCATAAATACCACAACATGGAGAAGGTCTGCCTTAAAATCAAGCCAACAGGCTGAAAAGGTGACAGATGAAAGCTCTTTAATTTACCAGTTAAAGAGGCCAACCATTTCTTTACATATTTGCATTAGTATATGTTTGCTTTTTGCCACTTGTACTGAAATAGTCCTGACTTTTAGAGATAATATAATTAGTTCCTATTTTAATTTTTTATGAAATAATAAGAAAATTAGAAAATTTCCTACTACATTTGGATCTCATTTTGGGAAGATATACCGTAGATGTATATGTACCGTCATTAGGTAGTATACCATAGTTTAACTCTGACATAGCTCTCTACATGCTTAACTCAGTGATTTATACAGAAAAAAAGACTTATTTTTAATTTATGTAATCAAATATCAACTGATATCCTCTTGTGCTCTGAGATTTGAATTAAATTGGCTGGATGTCCCTGCTCAATATCAGGTGAGAATGCCATGTGTTCCCTACAAATTTTGTCAATTCTTTATAACCTTTGTCCTCAAGGTCTCTATTCTTTTTCTGTTAATCTTTCAGTTTCCCTTATCTCACTTTACATGAGTCCTTTGTTTCATTTATGCCTATTTACACTTGTAATTCAGGCTTTTTATTTTAATTTCACTCAAACCTCTCACACACCACACATAGCATAGCAAGCTTTTAACGGTGTGGAGAGAGAGTTATTTGCACTGCAGCCAGCAAGTTATTACTGAATATGTGTTCCCAATAGTTAGATCTTTATGTCTTGTCCAGAATTTGCTTTCTCTTTTCTTTTTCTTCTCTCTCCCCTTCCCTGTCTTCCTCTCCCCTCTACTCCCCTCCCCATCCCTTCCCTCCTGCCCTCTCTCCTCCTCTCCCCTTCCCCTTTCCTAATTCCTTTTCATTTACTCTGCAGGGTATTTTGCATTTCTTTTTCCTCCTTTCCCAACTCCTTCCTAAAGGAGTTCGGTTTGGCCAAATAACAGCCTTCTGAGCTCTCAGAGGAACTTTTTAGGCCCTCAAAGTAACGTTTTTACCCTCTCAGAGTAACTTTTTTCCCCTCTTGCTACATTTTTTAAAGATGCTTAAACTGTAAAGGCTTTCCTTTCATTCCGTACACACTCTTCTCTCATTCCTCATACCAAAGTATTTTAAGTAAAGTGGCACAGGAAAAGAAAGGTGATCTCTGCTAACTAAAAAAGGAAGAGATGTAATACCATGTTCCCCACGAGTGGCCACACAGATGGAATTTCACCCTGGGCAATCCAACTTGCAACCAGTGGTTAAGAGGCACACAAGTCTAGTCAATATTTGAGTCATGCCCCAATTCTCTCATGAGCAAAGGCAGTAATTTAAAAGTGCATTGGTTAATATGTAAACAGGAAACTTATTTTGGGAAAGAGGGAAAGTTCAGCTGTGTGACAGAATGGAAGTCTCACTCTATCTTTCTGGATCATTTATTGGAAAACCAGACTGTTTTCCCATAAAAAAATTTGGGCTGAATAAATAATATGGGAAATTAAGCAAATCTTTCAACTGGCTGATTCTCAGCGTTATCATTCCAGAACCAAAACTAAGTTCATTTTTGAAACACAAAGACAGAATACTGCTTCAGTGATGTTTCAGGTGATCTCTGTACATGTATACCAGCAGGATTCTTCTGGAGGTAAAAGCAATGTGGATGAGATGATGATATTGTCGAGTATTTGTAGCAACCTTGTGTTGCCAAAGCTACCTCTGTAAGACGTATTCCTTTTACCATGAGCAGGGTGTAATGCCAATATGTTTTCTTTTCCAATCTTGAAGGAACACTAAGAAAGTATCTGGAAAGCGTTCTGAATTCCACGGAACATGAATCTGTGCTATGACCTCCCTGGGATTTACTCACACAGAATAGTACTTCTTTTCAGTTGTCTCTCAAATGAGTTGCCTTTTTTCTTTAATTTAAAATTATATTTTTATTTTACCAACTAGTTTTAAAGTTCCTTATAAGGAGCCACTGAACTACTTAAACCTTTCAGAACATTGACTAGGAAATTATTTGATAGTATAAGTCTGTAGGAATCTCTTTTATTTGACCACTGGAAAAAACGAAAGGAATAGTTCCAGCCTTGAACAGCATCCCATGGTAATAATCATGTAAGAAGAAATTTCCTTCAAGTTTAAAGCCAAACAGGTGGAAGCTGTCAGGACACACTAGCAACGAATCTGAGAAGCTAATTCCAGCTCAATCTTTTCCATTAATGCCCCTTTGCCCACAATCTTATTTCTGCCTGAACTGTTGCATGAGATACTGAACACAGCTGTGGATCAATGAAGTCATTTACAAATCCACCTTGTGGGTAAGATAAATGATAGATTAATCTAAGTTCCCTGGGGCCTTTATTTTTGGAACATATTTTAATGGTGAATGAAATCCCTACTGGAGCTTCCTCAAATAATTGCCTTCTTTTTCTCTTTCCTAAATTTAATGTTTTTGTTGTTGTTATTGTTGTTAACATTCAATTACTGTTTCCAAGGTTCTATAAGAGCTATCTATGAACATTGGTTTTCTGAGTCTAGCCATGGGTCTTTCCTATCCAAAGATGATAGGTACAGACTTTATCATATGGATGCTGATTCTAAAATAATTTCACAACTAATTTTCTTTTTCAGAGCTATGGGAAACACAAGTCAATTCCAGCACTTGATTTCAATAAAATAAAGCTAAGGATAATATGTATAATTTGTAGTTAAAGATCAAGAGAGAAACAGAGGAGAGAAAATTTTGAGATAAAGTTAATTTTTTAACTAAGATTTTTTAACTATTCTTTTTAAGGAATCAAACTTTGGGGTAGTTATGAAAATGAAATTAAAACAATGAAGTATGACTGCTAGATTGATGTCCTCATTCTTTGTCAGTCCTGACATAATCTGAAAGTTTGATGGTAATGATGGTGGAATTGGACTGTTTGACATGTATTATCTTATTCAATGGTCAAAATAATTCTAAGAAATAGGAGTAATGTCCCCACTTTGCAGATGCGGATCTGCGCCTAGGAAAAAGAACTCATACAAAGTCCCACACCAATATGGTATTTCTATTTTTAATTTTTTCAAGCAACTTTATAGTGTTTTCCACAGTGGCTGTATCAGTTCCCACCAACAATGCACAAGGGTTCCTTTTTTTTCACCAAGACTTGTTATTTCTTGTCTTTTTGATTTCAGCCATTCTCACAGGTTTAAAGTGATCTGTCATGGTAGTTTCGATTTAGATTTCCCCGATGATTAGTGATGTTGAGCATAATTCCACTTCTGGGTGTTTACCTAAAGAAAATGAAAACACTAATTCAAAAGGATATACACACCCCTATGTTTGTTGCAGCATTATTTACAATAGCCAAGACATGGAAATAACCTAAGTGTCCATCGGTAGATGAATAGATAGTGAAGATGTGGTACACACACACACACACACACACACACACACACACACACACTGGAATGTTACACAGCCATAAAAAGAATGAGATTGTTTCATTTGTGATGACATGGATGGACCTAAAGGGTATTATGCTAAGTAAAATAAGTCAGACTGGAAGAGGCAAATACCACATATATTTCACTCATATCTAGCATCTAAAAAACAACGGAAATGCATAAACAAGCAAAAAGCAGAATCAGACCTGTAAATACAGAGAACAAACTGGTGATTGCCAGAGGGGAAGGGGCTGGGTTAAATGAGTGAAGGAGAGCAGGAGGTGTAGACTTCCAGTTATGAAATGAATAAGTCATGGAAGTAAAAGGCCCAGCATAGGGAATATAGTCAATGGCATTGAAATAGCGTTGTGTGGTGACAGACAGTAGCTACACTTGCGGTGATTAGAGCACAACATATAGAGATGTTGAATCGCTCTGTTGTATACCTGAAACTAATGTAGCATTGTGTGTCAACTGTACTGAACTTCTAAAAACATTGTTTATTTAGAACCAGTCACTTTAGCGATTGTGTTTTATTGCTCTTCATTGTGAAAATAAAATGAATTAGATAGTTACTGATAGTTGTATATTCACTGAAATATTGAGGAATGAAAAATAACATTTTCCATGCTGCATTTGTTGATACATGTGTAATTGTTTCTTCTCAGTGATGAAACTACACAGTTGAGCTCTTTGGAGACAAGATAACAATTTTTGGTGAATTATTATAGTCAGAATAGGGAGAATGTTTGATTCTTAAAATTTATGTTATTGACAGCAAAAGAAAATAGTTGAAAATAAGTTTACATTTGAATATGCTTAGTGTTTTATGCATTCTAACGTATATAAAAAATCACTAAAGTACTTGTGTTTCACTTTACAAGCATTTACTAGTCGTGGCTTATAAATTGTTTTTGAAAACTTAGGGGTAACCAAAATGAATTAGGATTATTATTGTCATAATCAGTACTAATTAGACTCAAAATGTAGGACTATGATCGGGAAATGCATAATAGTAATAAGATTCTAAGAATTATGCTATGAAATATTTGGAAAATTATAAGGAAACTTTGTACTCTACACTGATCATAACAATATGGTAGATGATGAGAGTAATCAAAATTCCTTACATATCTCTGAAGAAAAAACTCAGTTCCATGAAAATTTGTCCATTTCTCATATTCTACTTAAAGTTATATATTCAGGAAATAAAGAAAGGTTTAATATCAAAAAGATCTGAATGATGTCTAAAGATCTAATCAAAAAAGAACTAATCCAATTCTTACACATGAAGAACAATCTTATGCTTACAGTATTGAATTCTGAGATCATCTTTTGTTCATGCTTATTTCATTCATTAATTAAATTAAGTGAAATATTAATTTTAAGCTAACTCCACTCAGGCACATTGCCCTGTCAATTCTGAGAGAATAAAAGCAAATGTTTGTCTTGGATATCTGGTCAACTGAGAAAAGATTGTATTTGGTGTTAAAATTATTCACATACTTGCCAAATTTTCCATTTCCCTTATTTGGTAGGCCTGACCTTAGGTTGTGGCTCTGGGACACATCTAGACTGAAATATAATTTGTTCAGGCCCTATTTTGTCAAGAGTGCTCCTCAACTTATAAACTGATTATATACGGTTTAGTCCTATACTAGTAATATTGTATTGGGAAGAATTATTTGTTTATTTGAAATTTTAGGAAGAAAATAAAAAGATCATTTGAAAATGGCTGAATCATAGCAAAGAACAAAATATTTATCAATATATTAAATCCCTTGAGCATTATTAGTTGTGTGTGTGTGACCGGGTGCGGGTATACTATATTACACACACACACTGCCCCTGCCCCTGCCCCGCTCATGCTCTGTCTCTCTCTTTCTCAAAAATAAGAAATAAACATTAAAACATTTTTTTAAAAGTAAGCAAGTATGATACTCATGTCAAGATTGTCTCCTGATCCTTGTGTTCTATCCTCCTTGATTGTGCAATGCATGCTCATGCCATGCTCTCTTCATGCTAATCCACACCCCATAGGAATAAGAGAGGGAGAAGTCACTCCCTTGTATAGTAAGAGGCCACTCTGTGTAAAAGAGGTCCTATGGTTAATATAAAAACAAACAAACAAACTTATCAGTATTCATTTGCTGTTGATCAAAGTTGGGGTTTAATTTTTCACACATCTATATCAAACTATTGTAGCTATTAGTAACTTATCAGTATTCATTTGGTGTTGATCAAAGTTGGGGGTTAATTTTTAACACATCTATATCGAACTATTGTATCTATTAGTATTTTAATATTTCTATTACTACATAAATCTCTTGAGTTTGGGAAAGCTGTGTCTTCATATGTTTCTCAAACTTTATGTGCTATAAATCACTTGGTAATATTGCTAAAATGTAGATTGATATTTAGTAGGTATAAAATTTGTCCTAAAAGTTTGCATTTCTAACAAGGAGATCCCAGTGCTGCTGCTCCTGATATACATTCTGAGTATCAAGATCACATGTGCACTCAAAACAGCTCTCTGTTGCTGCTACCAGAGAACACCCTTTCCCTGTGCTTCCTGTGGTGAGTGAGCAAAAACGTGTATGTATGTGTGTGTAAGAAGGATATCAATAAGAGAAAATTATAACTTACCCTGGTTTTTCACTTCTGCTTTGTGTACTAGCATAAAATGTCTTGCTCTATTATTCAGCAATTCATTTTCCCATGAAGCAACATCTCCTCTGGATAAAGCAGGTTGAGGTGTTACCATTCAGCCATGTCATGCTACAAATATTCTGTGATTCATTTACTTGATAGTCATTTATTATGGAGTACATTTTAGAAAATATATTGGGCAATAGCTATAGAGTGACAAGTGAGATTTGATCCCTTTATTCAATGAATTCACATCTAAGTGGAAGGGACAGACATGATAAGGAAAATAGTAGTATTGAGTTAAATACAAAGAACTATATTAGCACAGTGGAAAAGTTAAAAACTGCGTATATGGGATTCAGGAAAGTTTCACAGAGGATATGATATTATTCTGAGACCTGATGAGTAAGGAATAATATTCAGGTAGCAGAACAATAAGGAGCAGTCTTCTTTGTGGAGGTAATAACACTTGCAAAGAGGCACTAAAATGCAGGTGTACTCAAGGAATCACAGGTCACTCAGGGTGATGGTGGGGAGTTGGCCAAAGGCAAGGCTAGAGAAGTAGGCCAAACATCAAATCGAATGGATGATTTCTAAGAAAGATGAATTTTTATTTCATAATATCAAATTATGCAAATGAAAAACAATGGATTCTGAACTGAGCTGGTATTAGTGAGGATACTGAAAGATACTCTAGAGGTGGAAGTGACAGGACTTTGTGGTAAATTGGACGTTTGTGTAAAACTGAGGAAAGAGATGGTTTTCGAATTTCAAGTCTAGTTAATTGGGTGGGATATAATGGTATTTGTTAAATAATTCCATATATATAAATGCAGGAACTATTTTGGAAGTAGTGATAATGAGTTCATTTTTATCTTGTTGAGTTTGAGCATTTTGTAGGAAAATCAGACAGCTATGTAGCAGGCGGTTGAAAATATCTAGCTTAACAAAGTACATATGGAATCTGGAAGTTGTTTCTTCCCATTAACCTGGAATACCTTGAGTCTTTGTAACTCAAAAATGCTGCTGTGGTGCATGACTCTGCTGGGCAATATATAATGTCAACATTCATAGTAGTTCTGTTGAGTTTCTTTAGAATTTGAAGAGACCAAAGGCTAAGATTATAATAGTTTTTTTCATAACGTCATGTAACAGCAAGTGTAATTAGCTATTAGTCCAGTCCAGTGCTATTAATAAGGAAAAATAATTTAAGCTATAGGCGTTTTCTCATGCGTTTGATATATGTATACACTTTGAATGTTATTTTAGAATTTACTTTTTTGTTATAAGAAAAAAACGGGTTTAACATTTCTTTTTAAAAAACACACTCTGAAATATATTGGCTTTTTGACACTTAATCCTGTCTAAATATTTTTAGACCTCGTATTTCAGATTAGTGGTTTATATCGTGGTATCAGGTAGACTAGAGAATATTAATATATGGCATTACTTGATCATAAATAAATAGGTGAGCAAGAGTGGCAGTTGACCCCAGCTAACAATGACCAGGTGGAATGAAAGCTCCTAGCAATTCTGTTCCTTGACTCAACTTTTGGAAGGTGGCTCCTCAAATAGTAAATGATAGGTTTATATGGATATAGTAGCTATACTATTTATATAAGGGCTTCTGATAAAGTGTGACTGCTAAGGTGACTTCATTTAGAATTGAAAGGAAATTGAAAATGGGAAAGGCTGCAGGTAAAATTGGATATTTGGGGACAAAACACAAGGATTCATACTAGTAGTGAGCTGGTAGCTTGTCTGCAGTCATCATGCAAAGCAAAGAATTATCATAGCTTGCGATTATTTTTATTTACAGACACATCAAACTGATGAGATGAGGTTTACATTTGCTCTACTTCTTTGTTTCCATCTGACTGTCATTTCCTTTCAAGATTAAATAAGAAATTTATTGAACTGTAACATCAAATGCTTATTAGTAAATTACTGGGTATTATATATTTATATTTATATATTTACACATATACTACCTAAATCTGCCACCAAAGCTTCTAGTAACTTTGTATAACTCTGCACCATTAATTTCTTCAGAGTGACATTCTGATGTGAGCTGAACAGATGGAATTGCAGGATTGTTCTAGCAAATTTATCATAAAAAATGCATCCGACACCTGTGTAATTTGCCTAATCATTTTCCTAATAAGCTCCCACCATTAATTATGCACGATTTCCACAATGCAATCAAGATAAAAGTAAATCTGATGACTTAATACCCTTCAAAATAATTGGTTCACCCAACACAAGGCCTCCTTTGCTTTCCATAGCCATTTTAGTTAATTAGAAAAAGGGTGCACCCTGTTGGAGTCAGCAGAACGGAGGCTGATCGCTTGGTGGGAGGTAGACCTGCTGGGTTTTTGGGCAGGAGTCAAGGATATTAACTCGTGAAAGAAAAGAAGCGAATTTTGCCCCTTCCTCTTCTCTTCTTTCCTTCACAGTCCATCCCCCCCAACCCTGCAACTTCCCTGTCTCCCCCACCCACCCCAGTAGCAAACAGATGCGATTAGTGTTCTTCAGCCATCAGAAAACTGACTGCAGGACTCTGCGGGTCTAATGAGAATCAACTTTTCCGAGGCTGCTGTCTTGCGGTGCAGTCCACCTGTCACATCATTAGGTGCAGCATGTGCCTTGAATTCACTTTGCTAAATGAGATTTACAGGCCCCAGTGAAACCCATCCTGCAGCATCCCTGCTTCAATTAGCTAAAGATTAATTGTCTGAGAAAGGGAATGAAAGTTTTACTTCAACTGACCTGAAAAAAAAAAGGTAAAAAAAAAATGTATGGTTCAGGTATCCCACATAGGCCCCAGGCAGTGTGGAAAACGTGATAATTTAAAGGTGCTGCAAATTTCCTACACCTCGCCTGGATGGATGAAATTAACTAGCACTAAAAGCTGTCAAATTAAAGGTTGACTTCCAGATATTAGCACCTTAAATGTCACCGAATATTCTTTCTTTTTTTTCTTTCTTCTTCTTCTTTTTTTTTTTTTTTTTTTGGCAAACATTCATGTCAGCACACCTGCACATGCACACAAACATTTTCTTACTGCTGTTCCTGCTAACTGCTTGTTCGTGCCCAGCCTGGAGTTACTTGCTATAAATCTTTGATGTAACCATGGCTACAAAACAACTGGCAATTACCAAATTTCCTCCATTTTAATGTTACACTAATTATATTTGAATATGTTTTAATATAGATGAAGGGTTGGAGGTGGGAAAAGCTTCTCAAGAAGGGCAGAAAGGGGGGATCTTTGCTCCCATCTGCCACACGTTCCCGGTGCTAGTCAGACACACAGAGTTTCCAAGTGCAGGTATATCACCCATAGCTAGAATTTCTTAATTTCTAAGTCTTAAGGCAAATTATGGAATTTAAAAACTTTAACATTATGGGGAATGGTCTAAAGTGAGTGGAGAATTTAATTTTTATCAGTGTGGTATATGTCATGATTTAGTGCGATTTAGATAGAAGATAAGAAAACTTATTCTTAGCTAAAGTTGTTTTTAACTAACAAATAAAAAAGTTAACATTGCCAGTTTTTAACATAAGTATGGCAGCAGCAAATTCACTTGGCTACAATGGCAGATGAAACGCACAGTCACCAGGGAAGAGTGAACATCCTCCACGTTTGGGGGCAGAGGTTATCAGGGGTACTTTCATTCTTCAGTTCGCTTTTAGCATATTTCAACTAATTACAACTTGTTTCTTCCAATTTAAATTTGCAGGTCATAGCACGTAATTTTAATTAATAAAATTTCAATGCAAACATGCCTGGGAAAAATCTTTAGCAAAACAGCACGGAAATAAGATAATACTAAATATGTAAGCACAGTGAGAAAATGGAAAACCTGGCATGCCTGTACTTTGAATGTGAATTTCCTGTCACCCACATTAAGAAATTAAAAACAAGAGCAAGAAGACAAAATGATGATCTAATCAAATTTTAAAAATTCTTGAATTATTTTTAATATAAATATCATAGTCTATTGGAAATATGCATTTGAATCCCCAACTTTTATTAATGGCTCTCACCCTCAGTGTATATTTTACTGTGAGTTATTGACTAACAATAGGATGAAGCCTGAAGACTTGAAAGTTGTGTAAAAGATTGTTTCTGTTCTTTTTTCTTATGTTTAAAATATGTGTATTTTATTACTTCAATTATGCATATGCACTTGCAAATATATGTACATATGTATATATATGTGTGTAAATAGGCAATTATAAATTACATTTTAAAATTTAAATATAATTATTTTCCTTAGTAGGATACTTATCCAGAAAGTTCAGAGATTCTTATTCCAGGATTCAACTCCTCACTTATAAAATTAGACAAAAGCTGAAAAACTATGTGTGTTATAACCTCCTCCTGACCATGAGTTTTTCTATGCCTATGGATCTTTTATAGTTGAAGGTTCTCTGTTTCTTAAACCCAATAGGTAAGACTTAATCAAAGAGGATAAGACAGGAAATACTTCTCAGAGCAAAAACCTTCTTTTTTTATGTTGATAGACTTATGTGCTATGTTCTTAAAAGAATTCTTTGCAAAAGGATGCTTTATACTAGTTACCTTTATTTTTTAAATTTTTTAAAAGCTATATTCATGTTTGTTAGTCTAGCTATTAGAATTGTGATTTAAAAGAAAGGTATTATGCTCTTTGTGTCCTCTTCTCTTTCCCTAAATGCCCATATTTACATAATAATATCCAACATGCATCAAAGGCTGTGTTTCAGACTCAGTTGTAAATACTTTTTTACAAGTGTTACTTCATTTAAACCTTACCACAGTCCTATAAATTGTGTTATTTTGCCACTTTTACTGATGAGAAAAACTGAGTTACAGGTAGTAAACACCTTACTCAATACACCTTTGTGAAAGCAAGACTAGGATTCAAACCACATTCTATTGATTACACTCCACTTTGGCATGGTAAAACCCGCATCTATTGAGTTTTGTTTAAAACTAATTAGCCTAACTGCTTCCATGGGGATTTGACAAAGGTGAAACTACAATGATTTATATTTCATGGGTTTGGGTCCAAACCAATGAATGGTTGGACCAAGTACATGTGTTTGTGCACGCATGCATGTGTGTGTGTGTGTGTGTGTGTGTGTGTGTGTGTGGTGAGTGAGGAGGCTGAGGGACTTATTTGAGAATTACCACATAGATAGTTTGATATTTAATTGAATCCTGGGTGCCATCACCTCCATAGTTAGGATGTAACATCCATGGTTATGGGACCTTATGAATTTTACCACTGCTTAGGTTTGGTTCCAGCTTGTGTCTTTAACATATATTTCAGCACCATATACACAGATCCAATCTTATAAAAGATGATCAAAAGCAATACGAAGAAACTACACAATCTTACTGAGAAGCATAAAAGAATTCTGAATATTTGAATAGTTCCAGTTATTCATTAGAGTATATATTGAACACAGTTCTGATTAAAAACTTAGTAGAGATTATTTGGGTTTGGCATAATAATTTTAGAGCACATCTGGAAAATTAACTTAATGAGACCAACCATTAGCATTTTGGGGAAAAAGAATAAAAATAAAAGATATTCCCTACCAGATAATAAATCATACAAAACTGTAATAAGAAAGTGCTAATTGCAAGGAATTGAAATAAAGATCAAAAGAGCAAAATTGTCCAGAAGCAGAAAACCACATATATAAACTTGTACAGATAAAGAGGATGTCATTTTTAAAAAGAGAACCACAGGCCCCACATGGAGTCACTTGTGTTAGACCCACCAAATCGGGGTTTAATACCTAACCTAATTGCAGTTTCAACCTTCCACAGTTGTGTAATCTTAACTGGCCAGTCTGAAATTTTCAGGTTAGCACCTGTGAGGTGATCCATGTAATAAGACTCTTTTGTCCCTCAGAGGGGAGTAACCTTGTTCAAAATAATCCTTATTTTTGTTTACGACTTCCTTGCCCTGCTTTAAAAACAATCCCTTTCTGTAGCCCTTTGGAGCTCTCCTGTATTTGCTGCATGGAGTCCTGCCCCATTCATGAATTATTTAATAAAACCAATTTGATCTTTAAATTTACTCGAAATTTTGTTGTTTAGCATCATCAAAATTCATCAGGGAATAGAAATATAAATCAATAGACAGTGATGTAACAATTAGTTAATTAGTGACAATTTTATATTTATACTAAAATAGATTTCATATTATTTGAGGAATTCAGTATGTCAGACATAAGTAAAAAGGAAGAATTGATTTTGTCCTAAGGAAGAATTTTAAAGTATAGAAATGGAGCTCACAGAGAAAAAATTACAAATGTAACTACACTAAACACTAAATCTCCTATGTATTACCAAATACAATAAAAAGACTAAAAGCCAAAGTTAGTCTGGTATTAAATTTTTTAAAATTCTAAATAATAGAAAAATATTAAGACTATAAAAAAATTGAAAACAAATAACTGTGAAAGGATATTCACAAAGGCAATTCACAAGGAATAAAGCAGTTAAAGATGTAAAATCTTGTTAAACAGAAAAGTTAAAATATCACATTATCTTTCACCTTCAAGATGGAATTTAAAGAAAATGGTCATACCAAAAGACAATTAAGGGCATTTAAAATAAGTATTAAAAATAGTGTTTGCAATAATAAAAACATATATTTTAAACAAAATTTGGCAACAGAAATTAAAGTTTAAAAATGTTTATACCCTTCTATACTGAACAGTCTTGCTTCAATCATACTATCATAATAAACTAACCAGTACCTTTTGACAGAGAGTAAATAATCTAAGTCTTCAGCAAAAGAAAGAATTGTTTAATGAATAGAATTCATCAGTTTAAAAATGAAATGTTGCATGTGTAATGCATAAGAGAATGCTCAGAATTGGTTTCATAAAACTAGTATAAAACACCACAAAACATCTAATTAAACTGCCTGCGGAAGTCTGCATATATGTAAAACAGACAAAAATGGTTTAAAAATGTAGTATAAGAGCTGAGATTTGCAAACAATCTAGGTTTGGAATCCTGCCTTACCCCTTTAACTATATGTATTTGGAAGGTTGCTAATTCTCTTTGTATCCCAGTTTTCTCATCTAAAAAATGGTGATGATTACCTGTACCTTATAGTTTTATTGAGTTTAAAGTAGATTAACTATGTGATATGTTTTGCACAGGGCCAGGCACTAAGCAAGGGTGCAATAAATGTTATTTACTATCATTGTTTCTAGATGGTCGGATGATATTAGGAATATTTTTCTCCCTTTTAAAAGCTCATGAAATATTTTTATAATAACATTTTGACAAGCTTATTTTTTTAAGTTTTATTGAAAGGAAACATGTATTGGCTACTCAAAAGTGGCAGCATAACTGGGAAGTAATATGTATAGATGAAAATTCTTTCTCTTTTTTATTTAGTCCTTTGTCTATTAGCTGTAAGTCTATTATATACAATTATCTTGTTCATTTATTTATTCATTCCACAAATTGTTATTCAGTCTACTAAATACCAGGCAACAGTCTAAGTCATGGAAACATATCAATTAACAAAATATTTCCTTTTCATTACACAGCTTATATTCTATTGAAGGAGACAGAGAATTAAAAACAAAATAGAAAAACAGATCTACATCATATGCCAATAAATGCTAAAGAGAGAAATAAGTGGCAAATAAATTTTTACAATAATTGAAGAGATGGTTTTTAAGGAAAGACCTGATTAGATATTTTATTTATATTAAACTCATTAAATCAAGAAAATAAGAACTGTCCAAACTTTATAATCATATCTATAAAGCAAAAAGTTAATGTAATGGTATAGTAAAAATATACTATGAAATTTAAAAGAGATCATAACTGTATTTTTTGAGTATGCAGATAATAAATATTTTAGTAGATTTAAATGTGATTTCAAATGTAGTTTCCTCTGTGTGTGTGTGTGTGTGTGTACACATTTAGTTTTAGTGTAACAAAGCAACTTGTACACTTTTATTTTTTATTTTTTTTAATGTTTATTTATTTTTGAGAAATAGGGACAGAGCATGAACAGGGAATGGGAGAGAGAGAGGGAGACACAGAATCTGAAGTAGGCTCCAGACTCTGAGCTGTCAGCACAGAGCTCAAGACGGGGCTCAAACTCATGAACCAGGAGATCATGACCTGAGCTGAAGTCAGACGCTTAACCGACTGAGCCACCCAGGCGCCCCCAACTTGTACACTTTAAAAACTGAGCATCATCTTTCCTTTCCAGTGAAGCAAAAAGAAAATTTAAAAGTAAACAGGAGCAAAATTATAAGAGAATGTCAATTCCAAATAAGATCCTGTGGGTTCTGCTGATTCTCCCATCAAGTGGCAGGGTTCAAATTATCATTAGGAGAGAATCTTATTTTAAAAGTGTCATCTTTAGCTGCAAGGATGTCCGTTAAACATCACAATTAGACATGCCAAAGTAGAAGCCATGTGGTCAAAATGCCCATTTAACCCACCCAAACATTTCAAACCCACTCTTTGCTGACCTTCTATAACCCAATTTTTTTTTAAGTTTTTTTTCTTTTAAACAAGAGAAAGTAGACTGATACATGTTGGTAAATGCTAACTGTCCATATTTACCCAGGGATACAGTGTAATCTCTGAGCCCAATATACAGAGAAAGGAGAAAAAAAAGCTAGAATTCTATGAACTACTACACAGGAGCCTAGCACCCTCCAGCTTACAGCAGAGACAAGGGAGCAGAAGGTTTTTCTTTTTTCCCACAGAGCACAGTGGTGTTGACTCCATAAAGTTTTGTTGAGACAGGAAGAGATAAAGTGAATTTGGAACAGAAAGGGATAGAGGTTCTCTTCCCACTGTATTCTGCTCAAGGTATTTCCCCCCAAAATAAGTTTGGAACCATGGTATAAAGGAAGAGAAAAGAAATTTCAAAAAACAGGGCAAATGAGCACAAGAGGAAAAGGAGGGGAAAAAAAAAAGGACTGCAAATTGCTCCGGGGGACTGGAGATAATTAAAAAAGGAAGGCTGTAATCCATCAGTGTTCCATTAGTCATCTTCTCCTCCACCCTCCTCTCCTTCTTCTCCCTCATCATTGTTTCATCTTCTATATCTTCTTCCCCCTCATCATTGTTTTCATCTTCTTTACCTTCATCTTTATCTCCTTCTTCATCAATATCTTCCAGTCCTTCATCTTCATCATCTTCTTCATATCCTTCCCCTTCTTCATCATCCATGTCAGAAACCAAGTAGTAGCTCCTCGGTCCAGCTCACTGCACAATCTCCCCAAGCAGCCTCCTCCTCCACCTTCTCCTCACAGCGAGGGCTCAAATGTATTTTCTATTAATTTATTAAATCAAATTTTTAAATGTATTTTCTCTTTTTATGCAGCTTTTTAGAATTAAAAAAATATATAATGTTCATTTATTTTTGAGAGAGAGATAGAGAGAGCATGTGAACAGGGGAGGCACAGAATCTGAAGCAGATTCAACCTCTGAACTGTCTGCATAGAGCCCAACAGTGGGGCTTGAACTCCCATGACCTGAGCCAAAGTTGGATGCCTAACCAACTGAGCCACCCAGGTGCCCCTCTTTTTATATAGCTTTAAGTAGATTGTTAATGTATCACACACACAATAGTGGCAACAGAAACCAATAATATTTATTGAACACTTATTATCACCTGATATATGCTGAAAGCAGTCCTTAAGGAAACACTAAGAAGCTGTTGCCAGTATTATCCCTACTCTACAGAAGAGGAAAACAAAGAAGATAATTTTTTTTTCTTCCTCAAAGTACCAGTTTGTAAGTGATGGTGTTGTAACTAGGACTTGGTCTGTCAGATATCAGAATCAGTTACTTTATTGATGGGCTATACTGCTTTGGGTTGGGCATCTGAATACATACAAGATATTTCCAGTTTAAATCCTTCCCTAATTATTTTTTTAATCTCAAAAATTCAAACATTAAATCAGTCATTTGAAAAAAATCCTAGCAGATTTGGCTGCAATACAATAATTAACTGGTTCATTGGCTTTAAATGTGAATGAGGGTTTGAAATAATTCAAGTGTTAGTCCATTCAACCTAATCCACAACTTCTAGGAGGTGAAGTTCTAACTTTTAAAGGGAGAGATGAGTTACATATATTAACATGTCCTAGGTTTTTCATATAGATAAGCAGATTATATAACGGGGCAAATAAACCAATTAAGTATCTCATAATAATTTTAATAGTGTCATACTAACAACAAATAAAAATACTTATATTAAGTTTTCACCATATGCCAGTAGCTATACTTTTCATGATTGACATACATTTCTTCAAGTTCACAACTCCATGGGGTAAGTAGTATTTATCAACAAGCAGACCAAGGCATTGAAAACGTATATAGTATGGCCAACTCCTCCCAACTGCTTAACCTGGAGTCAGACTTTAAACTCATATCTCCCTCGTAGTAGTAATACTTCTAGAATGAAATCCAGTTCTAGAGATGTAGCATCATTATCTGCATAATTTTAACTATGTCCTGTTTACTTTTTTAGTACATAGACATTCCTACAGAATGTCACGCGTAGCTCTGCTAATCAAAAGGGAAAGGGATAACTCCAAGCACACTTGAAATTATATGACTTCCTTAATGGTCAGATCTTAAGCTGTGAACTAAGGTGAAAATATGACTATGTTTACGGGAGAATGGAATACATGTGAGTAGTAATGGGAAATTATAGAAAATCCTTCATTTAAGCATATCTTTTTTTACAGTGATTACTATATAACATAACTGACTTTGGTTGTTTAGATAACCGTCTGTCACAAATGTTAGGAAGCACTTACTGTTTTGGTATGAATTGGGTTGTAGTAGGCTAAATAGCATGACTATTTTGCAGGAGTATTTAATGTGTAAATTGTTTGTTCCTATAGACTTGTATCATGTTTTGTTTTTGTTTTTGTTTTTGTTTTTTTTGGAAACGTAACCAGTTAATCTCTTTTTATCTCTCTTTATTGAAGTGTATAATTTTTGCCCCTACCACCTATTTAATTCTAACTCCTATCTCTGAAGTAGACATAAATGTATCTGGTAAGTGGATATGTGATGTGCCAGTGGGTACTAGATACAATGAATAGCTTTTTATTTCCAAAAAGTACCATCCAAATATCATCTCATGAGTTCTACTTTACTGTCATTTGTTTTTGCAAAATGGCTCAATCGCCAAATGGAAATGAATTGAGAAAACCATTAAAATGGGAGCATAGGGAGTGTAGAGAAAGAAAGTAGAATGTTGCTTTCTTAATATCTAGGCTTAAATCCAATGCTTTGGTTTGCTGGTTGGCACCTTTGACCGGTACTGAGGACCCTAAGCATAAGCAAAAAAATCTTCAGTCTCAGTGTGTCTTTTACATCAAAAACAAGGCATTTCAAGTACAGTATGACTACATTCCAGTGTACTTTTGGAATACTCTAATAGGTTTTCAGATTGATTGAAAGGGTCTTACGGTGATGGACACCAAGCAGCCTTATAAAGTATGTCAAAAGTGAAGTTGAAGGAGTGGGAGAAGAGCATTTTTCTTTTAGTTTTATACACTTACAAAAAAAGGAGAGAGAAACATCACTTTCTGTAGTATTTGTTTTTCCTCTGCTTTCTTAGCAGGAAAATTTAACACGCGCACACACACACGCACACACACATGTGTCCACTGGTGACTGTGGGACTGGAATACAATTACAAGTTTCCTCACAGCAGTAAACTCTCAATCCCAGCTGTGCCTTCAGTGGCATGAGCCAGCTTGATTATGCTAAAGCACCCCTGGATTCCTTCCTCTTTTGTTTCATTCCACCCAGGGTCTTAAAGCTTAAACATTTGACATGCTTGGGCAGTTTTCTCTCTAATTTCACCCAAGCCGACTGTGCAGAGAGTTTAATGTGTAGGTGTAGCCTGTAGGTGCAAGTAGCTTCTTCAGTATTTTTCTCCCTTCAGCCATCTGAACCCTGGATGCATTCCAAGTTGGAGTGAATCTATATTATGGTAAAAAGTTAAACCACATCACAAGAGAAATAATATTACCAGACCAAACTGATGTAGATCAATATCGGTGCAGGCATAGGTTGACTTTGAAACTGCAGTTGAATGCCCTGGATTCAACAACATAAAACTGAAAGTCTCTAGAAGATCAACAAATCTTATATGTGGGTGCATTAAGTTTAGTTATGACCTTGTAAAACATGTAGTGAGAGAATATTCAGGCTAGCTTGTCCATATGCTAATTTCTCATTATTAATATTAAAGAACATATAATTATTTAATTTGGGGAAAAAAAACTCTTATAGAACAACAAAATTGGTCCCAGACTAGAATTTGGGGCATCAGCTTTCAATCCTTTCCCTTTTTGATATACTCTGGAACTCTTTGCTACTTAGAGAAAATATAGTGAAACTCATTATTACTCAAAGAGTGGATGTATGAAGCACTGTAAATAGTAAGTGTCTGGGTCATCAAGGGACCTTCTAGTATCTTTGTAAATATGACAGAATACATACCATAGACTTCATTGTATGCCTGCTCTGCTGAGAAAAGAGATTATATTGATCTTATCCTGGCATGTTTCTTGGTCATGTCAATTCCTTTGTGAGTTTGCTTGGCATTAAAACATCTATACCTCAGAGAAGTTATAGATTTTTTTGGTAGAATTTCAAACGTAGAATGAAATATTTCGGAGATGGGAAGACACTGATGGCGATTTATAGTTTTTGATTCTGTGATGTGTGTCGGGGGAGGCCTGATGTATGTATTTATGTACGTGTGTGTATGTATGGAATTTCACAAGTAAATAGTGAATGGTGTGCCAAAAATAAAATGTGTCAGAACCTCCTTTGTGCAGTGGCTCTCATCTTTTATTGGCTACCTACATACAGGGAGACATCACATGTGTAGCAAACTCTTATGTACACCTGAAAAATCTACCCCTTTCTCTCTTCCATTAAAAATAGCATATTGATCATATGTAAAGGGGATGATAGATTTCATAACAAACTTGTATAACATGCAATTTATATTTTAAGTAATTATTTGTAAACTTTGGTAATGTGAATCATATTGGCTCCTCCATAATGTATCACCCAAACCATCAAATAGTCACATCTCAGATAAGAATTGTTAAATCTTCAAGCAGCAGTAGGGAGAACATTTGGGACCATGAAGTATTATTATTTGCACTTCTTAAAATGCTTTATTTAAACATCATGATAAAAATGGGCTTGGTTCTTATAAAACTTCTCCAAGAATCATGGGTAGAGGTTCTTAGCTTCCTTCTGCGAACACTAATAGAGTAGTGACTATCACCTTGACATCATTTACACCCTCTGATTAGCCAGTTCTGGACTGTCATTCTGTCAGAGCCTCAGCAGTTAACACTGACTAGGAAGCTGATTTTCAGGCACCTGAAGTGGTGTTTTAAAGAGAATGGTAATGAGAGAGATAAATTATTCCCTGTCACAGTGCATTCGAAGTAAACTCTGTACCCACCATAGCAATGAAGAATTCCCCAACTAAATGTACAATGATCCTGATGGCAGTAATCTAGACACAGGTGAAAATTGACTGGAGACTCAGGAGGAATAATATTAAGTTATTATATAAAGAAGAAGGAAAAGAGGTTCAGAGAAAGAAAGGAAACACAAGTCTTAGATTTAATTCTGAGATTAAGATGTGTGCCTATGAGAAATGACTTAACTTTCCTAACTTTTCATCTTCTCTTTGGTAAATGAAAGTGTTGGGCTAGAGCTGCAAATCACAATCTACTTTAAGAAATGTTGATTAATAGATCATGTAAGAATAAAGGTTTACTGGTAAAATGCATTTGCTAAACTCTGAATGAAACACACTCCACTGTGAGTCTGTATCAAAATGCATTATAACAAGGTAATGGGGGTAAACTATCTTGTCATAAGTTTTGCCTAACCCTATAGTTTTTGACTCTGGCTGGCTATGTGAAGCACCTGTGGAGTTTAAGGAAACACTCAGTACCCCCCTCTACATCAAATAAATAAGATTCTCCATGGATGGGTTCTGGGAATCAATAATTTAACAATCCCTGCCCACTACTACCTGCTTCAGGTAAGTGAGGATAGTATTAACCTTGGAAGCCAGAGTGGGGGGCCTCATCTAATCAGTTGAAGACCTTAATATAAAAAAGATTGATCTCCCCAAAGGAAGATGAATTCTGCCAGTAGTCCACCTACACCAAAGATTTTGGACTTGCCAACTTCCACAATCACATGAACCAAAATCACATGAACCAATTCTTTAAAATCTCTCTTCCTTCCTCCCTATCTTCCTTCTTTCCTTCCTTTCTCCCTCCCTCCCTCCTCACCTTTCTTTTCCTTCCTTCCTTCCTTCCTTCCTTCCTTCCTTCCTTCCTTCCTTCCTTCCTTCCTTCCTTCCTTCTTTCCAGTTTCTTCCTCCCCTCACACTTCCACCATCACCAAAGAATATCCCTTGATAACTTTGCTCATTTTTTTCACCAGCATAAGGATTATATATCAATCTGATTCTGCCATGAAAACCAACCACAACTCTTTGTTACAATTATGTAATAGTATCACTGTTGGAAATATCTCTCCCTTGAGATCTATTTTTATTTTCTGTACCATGGGTAAGCATAGTTTTTCTTTGAAGGCCAGAGTTTAAACATTTTAGGTATTGCAGACCATAGGACCTGTGTCGCAACTCTATCAGCTCTGCACCTGTAGCATGAAAGCAGCGGCAGACAATATATAAATGAATGAATATAGGTGTTTTCAAAGAAAATTGTATTTGCAAAAAGAAATGAGTCAATTTATGTACAGAATGCAAACTATGCTCCAGATCATATAAGTATTGTTCTTTAGGTTTCTACTAGGTCTAACTGTAATGTGTTTAATTATCAGTATATGAATCAGTACCTTTATATACTATGGTCCTGTTTTCTCTATTTCCCAATACTCAGGTAATTCTGTCATGATATCTAATATTTACCATGCATGTAGATTTTCTTTTAATAAACTCTAAAGGTTTTATTCTTAATTCAATCTGAACTTTAAATAAAATACTAACTTCTTTAGTACATTTAAATCCTAACTTCTTTAGTACATTTTTCTATTTATACTTGTACTTCTTAGTAGTCTTTTGGTCTCATTGTGGATTTTCTTCAGATTCTTTCTAATTCACAGGTGTTATATTATTTCTTTTCCACTTGTTAATAATTTTCATTTTTATAATAAGATTTAAAATATTCTGTAAAAAAGTTATCTCTTCTATTTTATAACATTACTTTCTAAGTCTTAAAATTAATTCTGTTTGAAAGAATATCAGCTTTTAGATCATGTTTATAGATTTTAACTCTTCTCCTCCCTATCAGATAACACATCTGTTCATGTAAATATGACAGTTCATCATCAGGTATAGTTTTGTGGCTTCAGATGAGACACTAAAAAAAGAAGGGAGAGAAATTTTATTTGATGTTTTAAAAAGTACATTTCATGGCAAAGTAAATTCAGCCATTGTGTATTTTTTAAGACTTTTATATCCCTTTTCTTAAAGGCCATTGGTCTCTATGAACGTGAAATCAATGGAAAGTTTTACTTTGGCATAAACAAATATTCCCAGTATTAATCAACATGTTTCATGATTTCTTGAAGGTAATGTTGCAGAGAAATCAGAGACCAGTGCAGTAAGATGTGTACTAGCTGTTATTCAGAAGTGAAGCTACATATTTTCAAGAATGTAGATTACATAGAAATTATTACTAAACATGTCACGAGCTCTACTAAATGGAATAAACTCTTCTAGTGTTATTAAAATAATTTCAAATTCTCAATACTTCAGACCTCAACAAATTGGGTATTAAGTAAAATGACTATAGAAAACAACTTGGTTTCCACTTTAATCTGTTTATTTGCTCATTTATTCATGTTCTAAATTTGGGTATACTTGACACACAATGTTACATTAGTCTCAGGTATACAACATAGTGTATTAACATCTCTGTATGTTATGCTATGCTCACTATAAATGTAGCTAAAATCTGTCACTATTCAACACTATTACAGTATCATTCACTATATTCCCAATGCCCTTTTATTTCCATGACTATTCCTTCCATAACTAGAAGCCTGTATCTCCCACTTTCCTTCACCCATTTTGCCCATATCTTTACCTCCCCCTTCCCGCCGGCAATCATCAGTTTGTTCTTTATAGGTCTGATTCTGTTTTTTGTTTGTTCATTTGTTTTTGTTTGTTTGTTTGTTTGTTTTTAGGTCCCACATGTGAATAAAATCTTACGGTATTTATCTTTCTTGGTCTGACTTGTTTCACTTAGCATAATACCGTCTAGGTCCATCCATGTTGTCACAAATAGCAAAATTCTCATCCTTTTTTTTATGGCTGTATAATAACCAGGTATGTGCATGCACGCGTCCACATGCGCATGCTTATGTACCACATCTTTATCCATTCATCTATAAACAGACACTTGGGTTGTTTCCATATTGGCTGTTATAAATAATGCTGTAATAAACATAAGGGTGCACATATTTATCCAAATTAGTATTTTTTATGTTCTTTGGGTAAATACCCAGTAGTGGAATTATTGGATGTGTACAGTATTTCTATTTTTAATTTTTTGAGGAATCTCCATGCTGTTTTCCACAGTGGTTGCACCAATTTACATTCCCACCAGCAGTGTACAAGCATTCCTTTTTCTTCACATCCTCACCAACACATGTTATTTATGTTTTTTTTTTTTTGGAGGGGGGGGTGGTTGTTAATTTTTTGTTTGTTTGTCTGCTTATTTTTTATTTATTTTAGCCATTCTGACAGGTCTAAAGTCTAAGGTGATACCTCATTGTGGTTGTGATTTGTATTTCCCTGATGATTAGTGATGTTGATTGTCTTTTCTGTGTCTACTGAAAAATGTCTATTCAGGTCTTCTGCCCATTTTTTTAATCAGATTTTTTTGTGTGTGTGTTGAGTTTTGTGAGTTCTTTCCATCTTTTGGATATTAACCCCCTATCAGATATATCATTGGCAAGTATCATCTCCCATTCAGTACGTTGCCTTTTTGTTTTGTTGCTGTTTGTCTTTGCTGTGCAAAATCTTTTTATTTTGGTGCTGCCCAAGAGTTTTGCTTTTGTTTCCCTTGCCAGATGAGACATATCCACAAAAATGCTGCTATGGGCCAGTGTTAGAGAAATGACTGCCTATGTTTTATTCTAGGATTTTTAGTATGTTAATTTCACATTTAAGTCTTTTATGCATTTTGAGTTTATTTTTATGTATGTTGTTAGAAAGTGGCTCAGCTTTTGATAAACTGGAGACAAAATCTGATATTTAAATTTATTTCTTGTTCTAGACTAGTTTTTCCAGTTCATTTTTTTCTTTTTGGTCATGAATTTTATCAAAGTATAGTTTACATAAAATAAAACACACTTATTTTTTTTTCATTTTAAAAGTTTTAATTTAAATTCCACTTAGTTAACATGAAGTATAATTTTAGTTTCAGGAGTACGCATACTGTATTTCAGCACTTCCATACAATACCCAGTGCTCATCACAAGTGCCCTCCTTAGTTTTAAGTATACAATTTGATATAGTTATATAATCTACTATAAGCGCTACCCCAATCAAGATACAGAACATTCCATCTTGCGAAAATGTTCCCTCCTGCTTCCTTGGCATCAATTTCACTCTTCATACTGGCCACCATAAATTTTTGATCTGATTGTTTTTGCTTATTCTAGAACTTTATATCAATGAAAACATATAGTGTGCACAAATTATGTCTGGATATTTTCATCAAAAATATTTCTAAACGTCATCAAAGTTTTTGCATGTGTAAGTGAATTGGCTCCTTTTAATTACTTAATGTGTTTTCATATATAAAGTGTGTATTATTGTGGTTAATATATAATTGGATATTGCTCTTTTTAATGCAGTCTAATAGTTTATCTCTTTTGGTTCGTGTGTATAGTCCATTGACACTGAATAAAATTATTGGTATTGTATTTGTTTTTGTCTTTTATTGTTTCCTTTGAGATTACTTGAATATCTTTAGTATTCTGTTTTATCTTCTGTACCGATGTTTTGTTAAGTCACTTTGTTTTATGGTGAGTTAATTCCTACTGTGTTTACAATATGTGTTTTCAGTTTATATAATGTACTTTCAAATAATATTATACCATATGCATAGTTCTAGAAGAGTGTGTCTTTACTTCTCTTGTCTTTTGTGTTATTACTGTCACATATTTTACTTCCACAGATGACATATCTTGGAACTCAATATCTTGGTATTATTTTTTATCAAAACACTTATTTTTTAGAAGATTAAAAAAAACATGAAAACCCTTTATATTTATACATATAATAGGTAAATGTAACTTTTATTAGTTTCCACCAGAAAACATTTCTTCAACTGAAAGAAGTTCATGTAGTGCAGGTTGACGATTTCTGTATACTTTAAACTTTTGCCTGTCATTAAATGGCATTGTTTTGCCATAAATTTTGAAACATATTCCTGTGTATAGAGTTCTAGTAAAACTATTCTGTAGTAAATTAAACGTTCCATTCATTGTCTCTGAATACTCTAATGAGTATTAAGTGGTCATTTTAATTTGTTTTCCTTACATGTAATGTGTCTTTTTTTCCTATGTCTGCTTTAAATTTTTTTGTTAATCATTTTATTCAATTTGAATATGGTGTGTGCTGGTGTAATGCTGTTTGGGTTTATTATGTTTCTTGTATTTGTGGATTCATATTTTTATCAAATCTGAAATTTTTTAGCTATTAGTTTATTTATCTGTCTCTCCCTTCCTTTAGGATACTCCAATATTATAGACATAAATACATACACATATTTTTATTATATATTATACATATATTGGTATTATATATTATATATAATAGTTTTATATTTACGTCATATAGTATATATGTATTTATGTTAGACTGTTTAATATTGTCCATTAAGGCTCTGTTGTTCACCTTTTCTTTTTTCTCTCTTTATGTTTTAGTTTGAATAATTTCTATTGCCATATTTTCAAGTTCATTTATGTCTTTGGGAAAAACTAAGCTCCTATTTAGCCAATTCAAGCCAGATAATACTATTAGATGTTAAGTTTCATTTGACACTTCTTTACAGTTGTCATTTTTCTCATTACAATGTTATGCTTCGGTTTAAATATCTCTATATAGTAGTAGTAGAAGTCTGGTTTTTTATTAATTTTTTTTTAACGTTTATTTATTTTTGAGAGGAAGAGACAGAGTACGAGGGGGAGAGGGACAGAGAGAGAGGGAGACACAGAATCCGAAGCAGGCTCCAGGCTCTGAGCTTTCAGCACAGAGCCCTACGCGGGTCTCGAACTCACAAACCGTGTGATCATGACCTGAGCCGAAGTTGGAAGCTCAACCAACTAAGCCACCCAGGCCCCCCTGTTTGTTTGTTTTTAAGTAGGCTCCATTCCCAGTGTGGAGCCCAACATGGGGCCCAAACTCACACAATCCTGAAATCAAAGCGTTGGATTGAGTCCAACGCTTAACCTACTGAGCCACCCATGTGTGCCTTTTTTCTTTTTTCTTTTTAAGTTATTTTCTGCTAATTGAATAATCCCTATAATTTCTAGTTCTGTTTCTACTGACTGATTTTTCTCCTTGCCGTAGGTCACATGTTTTCAACTTTTTGTCTATTAAGTAATTATTGATTGGATCCTGGGCATTTGAATGTTAATCATGGTGTCTTCCTTAAGTCGTTGGTATTGTCTGGTAAGCCATTAATTTAGTTGCCAATCACCTTCATCTTTTTGAAACTAGATTTTTTACTTTGTTAGTGAACATCTAGAGTAGCCTTAAATCTTCTCTTTAATGTTTGTTATCAGGCTTGACATTTCTAAGGTGTCCTCTGAAATTCCTGGATGCTCAATGAAGTATCTTTGAAGCTGTAGGATCTGAAACACATCTCATTGGATGTGATCTTGTGAACTCAGGTACTAGTTTGCTGTATTGTAGGTCTTTACTCATTACTTTTCTTGCCTGGCTTCACAGAGTGTCAGCCTTTGTATGTTCAGTTTAATATTCAGCCAGAGGTTGAAGTGAGATTCTTTTGAAATTTCTGGATATATCTTCCTCTGTGTAGCCACCACTTTTATGGTACATTGCCCTATAAATTCTAACCATCTTAGCCTTCCTTGTCTTAGAAAGGTTCTCCTCTTGTGCTTAGATTCTCTTCCCCTGAACTTTGGCCTGGATAGTGTCTCCAAAAAGAAAGTCTGGATATTGTAGGGTATTTCATTTATTGTTCTTCTCTTAGAATTCAAGCTCTGTGCTTCCTGCCTAATATCTGTGAAGAGATTTTTTTTACATTGTTTGTCTAATTTTCTAAAATTTTTGTTGTCTTGTTTTATTTTTAATAGCAGTTGGGCTAGTCTATCACCAGTGATTCAATCTTGGCCAGAAGCAGAAGTCCTGTCACTGTTTTTGTTTGTCTGTTTGTTTGTGGTTTTTTGTGTTAGGCCAACTTTTTTCTCATGGCCATTGCTTGCTAATACAAATTGTGATTTTTTTATATTGTGCCACTTCCCAAAGATGTTTTATCATGAAAACTGTGTGTGACAGAACTCCTATATACCTCACCAGACTCCAGTTTTTTTGAAAACATAGGTTAGGAAACACTAATTCAATAGCAAAGTCATTATTGTCAGTGTTTGTGCATAGGACTCATTAAAATGAGTGGAAAGTCTCAAAAAAATCATTTAGAAGTTAATACCATTTGGGGCGCCTGGGTAGCTCAATAGGTTAAGCATCCAATTTTTGATTTTGGCTCAGGTTGTGATCTCATGGTTCATGAGTTTGTGCCCCTCATCGGGCTCTGCACCGACAATGTGGAACCTGTTTGGGATTCTCACTCCCTGTCTTTCTGCCCCTTCCCTGCTCTCTCTCTCTCTCAAAATAAATAAACATTTTTTGTAAAAAAGTATTATAGAAGTTGATACCATTTAATTTCTGCTTCATTTAGGAGTTTGTATTAACTATGTGACCTGCTTTACAAAAATAATGTAAAAAGTAATTGGCATAATAAATTGTATGATTTCTAAGAGGTATTAAAACATCTTATTCTGCTATGGATGTTAATATGCTCTTAGAATCTTTAAGTATTTACACTGTTTCTTTTTACAGCCATCACTTCACACATATATCTTTTTATGTGTGTGAGAGACTAAGATCTATTCTTTTAGCAAATTTTAATTATACAATGCAGTGTTATCAAATATAGTCTCAATGTTATATGTTATATCCATAGACCTTATCCTGAAAATTTGTACTGTTTTACCAAGCCCTTCCTATCTCCACCACCTCTTGGGCCCTGGCACTTTTCTACTCTCTATTCTTGTGAGTTTGACTTTTTCTTAGGTTTTACTTATATGTAATACTAGGCTGTATTTGTTTTCCTCTGTCTGGCTTAATTCACTTACTATAATACCCTCAAGGTTTTATCCATGTTGTTACAAATGGCAAAATTTCCTGATTTTTCATGGCTTTATAAAATTCCATTGTATATATATACCACATTTTCTTCATCCATTCATCCAATGACTGACACTTAAGCTCTTTCTGTATCTTGGCTGTTATGAAAAATGCTATAGTGAACATGTGGGTGCATCCTGTTTTTATTTCCTTTAAGTATATGCCCAGAAATGAGATTGCTGGATCATATGGTAGTTCTATTTTTAATTTTGTAGAAAACCCCATACTGTTTTCCATAGTGAGTATACCAATTTACAGTCCTACCAAAAGTACACAAGGGTTCCCTTTTCTTCACAGCCTCATCAACACTTGTTATTTTTGGGTCTTTTTGATAATAGCCATTCTAAAACTTATAATGTGTTATCTCACTGTAGTTTTGCTTTTCATTTCCCTGACGGTTAGTGATGTTGAGTACCTCATCATATACTTGTTGTCTATATAGATATCCTCTCTGTAAAAATATCTATTCAGTGTCTCTGTTCATTTAACAATTGGATTTCTTTTGCTATTGAATTGTGTGAGTTTATTATATATTTTGGATATTACACTTCTATTAGATATATGATTTGCAAATATTTTCTCCAGTTCTGTAGGTTGCTTTTTCATTTTGTTGATGGTTTCCTTTGCTATGCAAAAGGTTTTAATTTGATGTACTCACACTTGTTTATTTTTGCTTTTATTGCCTTTGTTTTGAGTGTTAAATCCAAAGAGTCAGTGCCAAGACTGATGTCAAGGAGCTCATTGCCTATATTTTTTTCTAGGAGATTTATAATTTCATGTCTTGAAACCTTTAATTCATTTTGAGTTGATTTTCGCATATAAGATAGGAATCCAGTTTCATTCTTTTTCATGTTACTGTCCAGTTTTCCCAACACCATTTATTGAAGACACTGTTCTTTACCCATTGTATATTCTTGATTTCTGTGTTGTAATTTAATTAACCATATATGTGTGGGTTTATTTGTAGCCTTTCTATTCTGTTCCATTTATCTATGTCTGCTTTAATCCAATACCATATTGTTTTGATTACTATAGCGTTGTGCTATAGTTTGAAATCAGGAAGATGATACCTCCAGATTTGTTCCTCTTCATCAAGATTTTGCTGACTATTCAGTATTTTGTGGCTTTATAAAAATTTAGGGTTGCTTTTTCTATTTCTGTGAAAAATGTCGCCGAACTTTGATGGGGATTGCATTTAATCTGTAGATTACATTGAATTTGCAGATTGCTTTGGTAGTACAGGCATTTAACAATATTCTTTTAATCTATGAGCATGGATTTATTTGTGGTATCTTCAATTTATTTCATAAATGTCTAATAGTTCTCAGTAATACATATCTTTTACTTCATTGGTTAAACTTATTTCTAAGTTTTTTATTATTTTTGATGCTATTATAAATGAAATTGTTTTCTTAATTTTTTTCTTGATAGTTTGTTATTAACTGGGTATAGAAATGCAACAGATGTTTGTGTATTGATTTTGGATCCTACAACTTTACTGATTCATTTATCATTTGTAAAAGTTTTTGGGTGAGATATTTGGGTTTTCTATATATAATATCATGCCATCTGCACATGAAGACAGTTTGCTTCTTTGTTTTTAATTTAGGTGAATTTGTTTCTTTTTCTTGCCTAGTTGCTCTTTCTAGGACTTTCAAAACAATATTGAAGAAAAGTGGTGACAGTGGGCATCCTTGTCTTGTTTCTAACGGTAGAGGAAAAGCTTTCAGCTTTTCAGTGTTGAGTGAAATAAATCCCACTTGATTATTGTGTATGATCCTTTGAATATTCTGTTGAGTTCAGTTTGCTAATATTTTGTTGTGGATTTTTGAACTATGTTCATCAAGAATCTTAGCATATAATGTTCTTTTTTGGTACTATCTCATATAGTTTTATTTTATTATCAGGCATAAAATGTTTGAAAGCGTTTCCCCTCTTACATGTTTTGGAAGAGTTTGAGAAACACAGGTATTCTTCTATAAATGTTCAGTAGAATTCACCAATGAAGCCACCTGATCTTGGACTTTTCTTTGTTGAGAGATTTTGATTACTAAATCAATTTCCTACTCATGATTAGTCTGTTCAGATGTTCTATTTCTTAATGATTCAGCCTTGGCAGATTGTGTGCTGTTGGCAATTCATCCATTTCTCCTAGGTTGTATGATTATTTGACATGTAATTGTTCAATTAATCTATGATCTTTTTTTATTCCTATAGTATCAGTTGTAACATCTCTCCCATTTTTTATTTTATTTGAGTCCTCTTTTCTTTTTCTTGTCTTCTATTCTTTTTCTTGATGAGTCTAACTAAATTTTAGTCTATTTTGCTTATTTTTTCCCATAACCAGCTCTTAGTATTTCATTTATTTCTACTCTATTTTTTTATTTCCTTCCTTCTGCTAACTTTGAGTTTATTTCTTCTTTTTCTCATTCCTTGAGGTGTATAATTAGACTGTTTTTTGAGATATTTCTTTTTTCTTAATGTAGACATTTATTGCTATACATTTCCCTCTTAAAATGGTGTTTGCTGCACCTTCTGTTTTGTTATATTTCCATTTTAATTTATCTCTTTCAAGATATTATTTGGTTTCCCTTTTGATGTCTTCTCTGAACCATGGTGCTTAACCTTCACATATTTGTGAATGTTTCAGGTTTGTTTTCATGTTTGTTTGATAACAAATTTTTGGTACACTATTCTTTTTCCAGAAAAGATTTATTTTTTCATTTAGGGCATCTAACTATAAACTTTATTTTCCATGCTATATTACTTCAATTTTCCCCTTTTGTTGACTCTTCTTTCCTTTAATACTACTATCTTTCATTGAAATCTGCAGGTAAACTTTAACTTCTTCTGATATACTCAGAGTTAACAGAGGTTTGTGACCTTTGACTGAAGACTTTATCTGAGTCAGTAAAAAATGCACCATCTGTAAATAGCTTGTAATATAATCACTGAAATGGAAGAAATTGGAGGCTAATTTAATTTACCAGAAAAGTCTATAGTGTGTGTGAAATATGTAAAAGAAAGAAAGCAAAGCACAAAGGTACATCAAATCAATCACTTCAAAAGAAATTTAAACATGTTATTGTACTCTGTTAATGTCTGTATGTTGGTACTGACTAATGCCTACAGCCAGAAAGAATAATTTGAAATTCTACTAATATATACTTTCTTTTTATTTCCAAATAAATGTTTTAGTCATTAATCTATGGAGAATATAACCATAAGCTAGAGGTCATCTTATGGAGATGGTAAGCTAAATAAGTTAACATTTTATACCTAAATAAGTCATTGTTAATTTGGTTGAACATATATAAGCCACAGGAGTATTCTTTTGTCCCGTGGGCCTATGGTATATCTTAAAAATAAATCTTCTTGGGAGCTCCTGGGTGGCTCAGTTCGTGGTTGAGCGACTGACTCTTGATTTCTGCTCAGTCAATGATCCGAGGGTTATGGGATCCAACTCTGTGTTGGGCTCCATGCTGAGTGTGGAGCCTGCCTTGGATTCTTTCTTTCCCTCTGCCCCTCTCTCCTGCTGGCACTTTCTCTCTAAAATAAAATAAGATAAAATAAAATACAAACATAAAGTAAAATAAGATAAGATAAAATAAAATATATCATCTTGGATTCTTTTTACAGGCACACACTATTCTTGGCACTTATTTCCTTCTTTAAACAATACTCAATAAAAAGACGTATAGGGTACATTTTTTTCTTGCTAAGTATTCAACTTATGGAATATTGCTCCATCCTACAAAATACACATGATCCAAGTGGTTCTGTCAATCAAAGTGCCTCATCTCACTTACAGTCAAACAGTTGGGCATGTGTCCCAGTCAGGAATAACCCATAGACTTAACCCTGGCAAGCTCAAATAGAGTGTCTTCCAGGGTTTCTGTATGGGCATGGGAAGAGAGAAATCTCTTTCCCTTTTTACCTGCTACAGTTGGTGAGCTGGCAGGTTTTGAATGGGGATGACAATAGATATATTTCCTGCCATGTGGAGATAATATATCTGCTGAATTAAAGCAACATGAACGAGAAAATAGAGCCAAAAGAAGGATAGAATGACCCCAGCATTTAAACCTCTGAAAACAGCCATATCTAAGCCAAATCAGTGACTGAACTCTCCAGATATATAAGTCAATATTATCTCTGCTTTATGTATTTTCAATTGGTTATCTGTGAATTCCCACAGAAATTCTTGACTGATACAAGAAGCAAAGAGAGACAAAGCTCTAAATTCCATTTATGATTTATGATTCTATAATGTTATTTATATTAATACATATGCATTTCTATTACTGATATTTCATGGTATATTTTTCACATCCATTCATGTTTCATTCTATTCTAACCACATGTTCTATCGGTACAAATATTGTAAGTTGCAGTCTCATAATCTCAGATTTTAAAAACCAATGTTAGTCTTTTACTTTTTCTTTATTTACTTATATATCCGGACTTACTTTAACATCTCATATGATGTTTCTTGTTTACTGTCAATTTATTTTCTTGACTTTTTTTCACTTTTTCTATATGATATTAGATTGATAAAGATTTCTATACTCCTATAGAAGTTAAGAAACTTGTCCAAGGTCACACAGTTATGCAGCATGAGAATGGGATTTGGAAAAATGTATGGTTTAAATCTAGCATTTTGACACTTAATGATTAGATACCAGTGCTCCTAGGTTGTAGAAGGAAAGGTATCTTCCCAATATACTACATTTGCAGTAGAGATGGAAACTTAAGGAGAAGCAAAATAAATGGTAATAATTTGAATTGATTGGATTTTAAGAATGATTAATGTTAAAAGTAAAAGAAGGATACAGGATGACTGTAGAACTCTTGCTTCAGCAACTTGGTATGTGTCTTTTTTTTTAAGTTATCTGGGAAACAAATATAGAGAGGAGGCAATATTTTTGTCTATGTGAAATCATCTAAATGGAAAGGTTTGCTAGGTCATTTGTAGAAAATGTCCAATTCATAAACTGTTTGAGCTCAAATTTAAAAATGCATCATGTCTGAACATCTGTAGAATCCATGGATTTAGATAAGGACATTTAAAGTTACTGTATAATAAAGTAAAGCCAGAAAAAGACAAATAGTGATACTATAAGTGAGCACATAGAAGATTGTTGAAAAGTTTCAATGAATTAATAGATGCAGAGCACTGGAAATAGCACCTGATGTAGAGTAATTGCTAAATAATGGTCAACTAACAAGTATAATAATGATGGTGATGATGATGATAAATAATATAAACATACTTTATTGTACTCTTTAGTTTACAGGACACACTGCATTAGGTATAAGTTCAAAACCAGTTCTTAGAGAATAAATCCATTATTTACCTCATACAGTATATACTCCCCAACTCTCACTTTGAGCTAGGAAGAAATATTTAGCTCAGTACCCCAACTATGTTTGGCTTGCAATGAAAAGGGAAATGAATACTAGTAAAGTGATGATAAGAAATATTTCTCTCACAGTGATTTCTCAGCTTCTGCAACAACTAAACTAATTTCTAAGGCTGCTAAAATAATCTTAGATAAATAGTGGGAAGTTTTATATAGTAGCCATATAAATTTTCTCCCACATAAAGCAGAGTAAGATTTATCTCTTAACACTTTTTTTTTTAACATTTCATCAGTTTCCACTGGTATAATTTGGTCATGTTCAACTATATGTGAAAAGCACTTTTTCCTTCTTTCCCCAAACACATCTTCACATAGTAAAGGTGAAATTTGTGTATCCCTAGGGATTTTATATAAAGAGAGAGGTGGAAGGAGAAGTTGAAAGGCAAAGAGTAAGTTCAAATTGTCAAGCCATGTGGTCTGTCTGAATTTTACTCAGGGGATCACCCATTCTTATTGTCAAAAGCCGAGAAATCTTGGGAAAAAGAAAGACAATTCAAAAGTGATGGGAAAGTCCCAAGCCAAATGGTGAAAATAAATGATAATATTTTACAAGATGTGAAGCAGTTTTATTCCAAAAGGCTTTTTGGAACAGTTTCTCAGGTAAGCATAGTTTCTGACTTAAACAAGCTCATAACACTTGAAATAACACCAGAAAGAAATGGAATTTCTGAACTAAGTTTAATTTTAATTTTATTTTTAAAGAGAAAATTTGTATAATAGTATTTCAAGTCCAAATACAAATTATGTACATGTTTTATACTCACCTAGCCCCACTCCAATCTTAATTTTCTTTCATATATGTCTTAACTGATTCTGATATATATATTTTTTCTGTTATTTTTGGGAAAATGATGCTATAATGAACCAAATAACATTTAAATATCATTTTTAAATGACACCTCATTCTGACACCCTGGAATGGTAACCAAGTACCTGCTCTGCATTGTATGTTGAACTGAAAATAATATCTTATTAATTGTTGTCTATAAATTACTATGATATCTGCTTTGCAGATAGAAAATAAAACTTCTGGGTTGCCTGGTTGGTGAGTTCAAGCCCCGCGTTGGCCTCTGTGCTGACAGCTCAGGGCCTGAAGTGTGCTTAGATTCTGTGTCTCACTCTCTGTCTGCCCCTCCCTCACTCGTGCTCCGTCTCTCTCAAAAATAAATAAACATTAAAAAAATGTTTTTAAAAAGGAAAGAAAAGTAAAGAAAACTGCTTAAGGCCAAAGAGTAATAGAATTAGGACTGAGATCATCATGCTTTAAAATTCAAATCATTCTTCATTTATTATATCAAATTCTTCTTGATTTAGGGATTTTGCATGTCACCATCAGGAGAAATCATCTAAAAAATTATTAAACTGGGTAGGAACTGAACTGTAATTAACCAATTGCTGGAGGCTAGTGTGAACAATTCTGAGAGTCAAAAACTACAAGGAGACCCAGGCATAGGAGGACTTCACAATATTATGAAATTTACCTCCAAGAGCTCAACCAGGTTCCCATAGTAAATGTGGGAGAAAAAAACCCCTCCTGTTTCTGGCTGAAGTAAGAGTAACAATTTTGAAATCCACCAGAGAGAGCACTCTGTTAACAAGGCCTGCCCTAAGGGGAAATGGTTAACTAGAGCCTAAGCAGCTGGGGTATTAGCGGAATGGAATTGAGGCATTATCAGAGCCAAACTGACTGGGGGGGGGGGGGGAGGAAAATACCCAACTCTAGCCCATTTTAGCCTTTCTGCTCTGCCTAAGCAGGAAGAAAAGAAACACAGAAACACATGTCAAGTTCACAGTCTTACTAAATGTCTGAGACCTAATCATAGGACTATAGAATACATCCCCTACCACCAAACCTCACCTCTACATCACTAAAAGCCTATTTATGATAGTTTATCTTACCTAATACATTATGCCTGGCTCTGAAGAAAAAGTTAGAAGGTATATCAAAAGGCAAAGAACACAATTTGAAGAGATAGAGCAGGCATCTGAACCAGACGTGGCAGGGATATTAGAATGATCAGAGTGGGAAGTTAAAACAACTATGATGAATATCCCAAGGACTCTAATGGACAAAGTAGACAGCTTGCAAGAACAGATGGACACTGTCAGAACAGAGATGGAAATTTTAAGACCCAAAAAGAAATTCTAGAGATCAAAAACACTATAATAGAGATGAAGAACTAGGCAAGATTGAGGAAAGAATCTCTGAGATAGAATATATTTAAGTAGAAACCTCAAAAGGCAAAGGGAACAAAGACTGGGGGAAGAAAACAAAGAACAACAAAACAAAACAATATATCCAAGGACTGTGGAAAAGTTTCAAAAGTGGTAGTATATGAATATGAGAATACCAGAAAGAGAAGAAAGAAGCAGAAGAAATATTTGAAAAAACAATAACTGAAAATTTCCTGAAATCAATGTCACACACCAAACCACAAATCTGAGAAGCTCAGAAAACGCAAGTAGGATAAATGCCAAATAAACAAGCAAACAAAACTCTACACTTCGTCATATTGTCTTCTCACTACAGAAAATCAAAGCTAAAAATATGAAAGATAGAAAAAAAACCCTTACCTATAGAGGAGCAAAGATAAGAATTACATGCTACAACTCAGAAAATGTGCAAAGAAGAGAGGGGTGTGAAGTACTTAGGACTGAGAAAAGAAAAAAAAAACCACCAACCTAGATTCTGTATATTGTGAAATACCCTTCAAAAGTGAAGGATGAATAAAGACTTCCTCAGACAAACAAAACTTTGACAATAGACTTGCCTTGTAAGAAAAGTTAAAAGTTTTTAGAGAGATGTAAAATAATGTATGTCAGAACCTCAGATCTACATAAGGAAAGAAAGATAATTGAAGAAGGAATAAATGAAAGTAAAAGAAAAATATATTTTTCTTATTCTTATTTGAGCTAATAATAACCATTCAAATCATAAAAACAACAAAGTATGTATGCTCAGGTATATATGTATGCATACGTGTGTGTGTGTGTGTGTGTGTGTGTGTGTGTGTATATATATATATGCTTATATATGTATATGTATACAAACGTGTATATATATATATATATATATATATATATATATATGCTTACATATACATACATGTAAGTGAAACGAATGACAGTAAGCTACAAAGGACAGGAAGGAGGAAAGGAGGAATTAGGATTATTTTGTTATAAAGTACCCATACAATCCATTAAATGGTATAGTGTTGTTTGAAAGTGGACTTGGATTAGCTGTAAATATCTATAAGAATTTGTATATTCCAAATTCTAAGACAACAACTGAAAAACAAAACAAAACAAAACAAACACATGAACCAGTATACTAAGAAAGCATGAAAAATGGAATTATTTAAATGCTCAATTAAAAACACAAAAAAATTCAGAGAAAAGAGTGGAAGGAAAGAATAAGAATGAAGAACAATGGCAACAAATAGAAAAAGTAACAGATATGGTAAATATTCTAACTATATCAATAATGCCTTGCATGTCAATGGTTGAAAACCATCATTTAAAAGACTGAGATTGTCTGAATGAATCAAAACCAAGACTTAGCTATATGTTGTGTACAAGAAATCCACTTTAAATATAAAGACAGATAAAGGTTAAAAATCAATGAAAGGGAAAAAATATGCCATGCTCACACTAACCAAAAGATAACAGGAATAGCTATATTAATTTCAGACACAGTAGACTTAACAAGGAAGTTATCAGGGATATAGGAGGGCATTATGTAATGAAAAAGAAGTCAATTTTCCCAAGAAGACATAATAATTTTTGATGTGTATGCACCTAACAACAGAGCATCAAAACATGCAAGGCAAAAACTAACAGAACTAAAAAGAAATTGATTAATTTACTATCATAACAGGACACTTCAACTCTCCTCTGTCCACAATGGGCAGATCTGGCAGGAAGAAAATCAGCAAGGATATAGTTGAACCGAATGTCATCATTAGTCAAATGGAATTTTAGGATATCTATAGACTACTACATCTAACAACAGCAAAATTTACATTCTCTTCAAGCTCACATGGAGTATTCGCCAAGATGATCACATTTTGGGCCATAAAATACACATTTCAAAATTTAAAAGAATAGAAATCATGCATTGCTCTCAAAGCATAATAGAATTAAACTAGAAATCAGTGGCAGAAAGATAACTGGAAAATCCCAAAATATATAAATTAAACAACACTTATAAATAAATGACACAAAAGAGCCACAAAAGAAATTTCAAGAGAAATTCAAAATATTTTGAAATAAAAATGAAAACACAATTTATTAAAAAAATGTAGGAGTCAATGAAAGCAGTGCTTTGAGGGAAATTTATCATTAGATGCATATATTAGAAAAGAAGAAAGATCTAAAATCAATAATCTAAGTTACAACTCTAGGAAGCAAGAACCAAGACAAAGAAGAGTAATTTGAAATCAAAGTAAGGAGACAAAAACAGTAATATGAATTAGAGCAGAAATCAATAAATTGAAAACACAATCAATAGAGAAAAATCAACAAAACAAGTGACCTATTTGAAAAGATAAAAAAAAATTGATAAGTCTCCGCTAGGCTAGCTAATATAAAAAAGAAAGGACACAAATTACTAATATCAGAAATGAAAGGGGACATCAATGCAGATCCTGTGGACATTAAATGAATAATACTGTGAACGATTCAACTTGATGTCCACAAATTTGATAACCTAGATCAAATTGAAAGGATTTCAATTCCTTGAAAGACAATATTTGCCAAAACTCACACCAGAAGAAATAAACAATCTGAATAGACCAATATCTATTAAAGAAATTGAGTCAATAATCAATAACCTCCAAAACAGAAACACCAGGCCCAGATGGATTTGTGATGAATTCTACCAAACATTTAAGGATGAACTTTTACCAATTCTCTGTAATTTTTTCAGAAGATAGAGGGAACAATTTTAAAACTCATTCTAATAGGCCATCATTACCCCAGTGCCAAAACCAGACAAAGATATTACAAGAAAAGAGAACTACAAACCAATGTTTCATGAACATATATTTAAAATTCTCAACAAAATGTTATCAAATTGAATCCAATAAGGTATTGTAAGAATTATACACCATGGCTAAGTGGGATTTATCCCAGTTATGCAAGCCTGGATCAACATTTGAAAGTAAATTTATGTAATCCACCTCATGATTTTTTCACAGGCTAAAAAAGAAAACATGCATGATCATATCAATAGATGCAGAAAAAGGCATTTCACAAAAGGATCCAACACATATTCTCAATAAAAATTCTCAGTGAACTAAAAATAAAGAGAAACTTCCTCAACTTGATAAAGAATGTCCATAACACTACAGCATTCTAAATGTTGAGAAACTTGAAGTTTTCCCACAAAGATCAGGTATAAGGCAAGGATGCCTCCTTTCATTATTCCATTACAACATCATACTGGAAGTTCTAGCTAATGCAAGAAGACTAAAAAGGGAAATAAAACATATGCAGATTAGAAGAAACACATAAGACTGTCTTTGTTCACAGATAAAATGATCCTCTGTGTAGAAAACCTAAAAGAATTGACAAAAATCCTAGAACTAATAGGCGGTATTTATCACATGATTGCAGGATACCAGGGTAAAATACAAAACTCAGATGCTTTCCTGCAAGCAATGAACAAGAAGAGTCTGAATTTAAAAACACAATGTCACTTAACATTAGCGCCAGAAAAAAATGCAATTCTCTAAGTATATATCTGATGAAACATATGCTACTTACATGAGGAAGATGTGTGGAGGAAAACTGCAACTCTGATGAATGTAATCAGAAAAGAACTAAATAATATGGAGCAGTATCCCACATGGATAGGAAGACTCAATATTGTCACAAAATCAATTCTTCCCAATTTGATTCATAGATTCAAACAATCCCAGACAAAATCTCAGCAAGTGATTTTGGGGATATTGACAATTTGATTCCAAAGTTCACATGGAGAGGCAGAAGACCCAGAATAGCCAGCCCAATGTATATAGAGAGAGCAAATTTGGAGGACTGACATTACCTTACTTTAAGACTTACTATTAAGCTATACTAATCAAGACAGTGTAGCATAAGTGAAAGAAGAGACAACTAGATCAATGGAATAAAATAGAGATTGCAGAAATAGCCTTATGTAAATATAGTCATCTGATCTTTGATAAAGGAGTGAAGCAATATAATGAAGCAACATAGTCTTCCAATAAATACTGCTGGAACAACTGGACTTCTGTATTCAAAAATGATTCTAGACATAGACATTATGCCCTTCACAAAAATTAATTCAAAATGGATCACTGACCTAAATGTAAAGCATAGAACTCCTAGAAGATAGTATAGGAGAAAACCTCAATGACATTGGGTAGGGTAGTAACTTTTTAGGTACACCAAAGACACAATCTATCAAAGAAATAATGGATAAGCCAGACTTCATTAAAATTAAAACTTCTTCTCAAAGTGTCAATTTCAAGAGCTTGAGAAGATGAGTCACAGCCTGGGAGAAAATATTTACAATAGTTACATCTGATAAAGGGATGTTATCCACAATATATGAAGAGTTTTTGAAACTCAATAATATGAAAACAACCCCCTTAAAAATGGTCAGTAGCTTTGGGGAGGGAGCCAAGATGACAGAACAGCATGTAAGTTCTTTTTGCATCTCAGGTCCATGAAATACAGCCAGATCAATGCTCAACCATCCTGCACACCTAGAAAACTGATTTGAGGATTAATGCAACATTCTGCACAACCTGAACCACAGAACTCAGCAAGTACGCCACACAGAGAGGTGAGCTGGGGGAGAGAGAAGCTGCAGAGGACAGAGAGCTATTTTTGCTTGGGGAGAAAGGATGGAGATGGGGGTAGAGTATGGGAAAAACAACCCCCAAAAGCAGCTGGAGAGAAAGTGGAAAAGTGGAAACAGCCATAGAACTGAACTAAAAATGGAGAGAGGAGAAAGGAGAGGGTTTAAATCCCATTAAGATTCTATAAACAGGGGGAGCTCAGAGTCTGAAACTCCAAGGATCAATACCTGGCAGTGCTCTGCTGGGAAGGGCGAATCCCCAGGAGCAGAGTGAGGTCCGGGGATCCTTGGGCCACACGGAGAGGGGCGGTTCCCCTGCTGGAAGGAAATTTGGTAGAGGCTGTGCAGCCAACCATTCCCAGCAGACCCCAGAGAACAATCACATTCGCTGGTGCTGGAACAAGGTCATTAAGGGTGAAGACTGGTACAAGATGTGTATTGTGATTTTCCATAATCCCTGAAATGCTGCTGCTACACGATTGTGTGAACCTTTTCTGGGGTAGGTTGGCACTCAGCTGCAGTCTCTGGGCATTGGCAGCAGCTCAGTCCCATGTACATTGCTGGGTCCAGCCCAGTGAGACCCTCCCCAAAGTGTCTGAGCAGGTCACGGCCGCAGTCTCTCAGAAGTGAGGGGTCAGGCAACATAGCCACATCTGAGATAAAACTCAGGAGGGAGGTGCTGCCTGGCAACCTGATGGCTTGGTCACAGATAGTGTAAAAGAGGGGAGTGGACCAAAGCAGGAGATAAAGGATGGGTGTGCAATTGCTTATCTGGGAAACAGAGTTCCGATACTAGAGACTGGGTAGCTGGGTGACACCATTTTCACCCCTCCTGCACATGCACATACATACCTACAAGCGCCACAACAATCCACCCCAGTAAGCTAAGCAGCGCCATTTAGTGGAGAAGAGAACTATTAAACTATGCCCTGCCCAACTGGGCCAACCTCGCTCTTCAGGAACATGAAAGTCTCTCTGCCTGCTTAGTTTATGGATTATAAAGTGCTCCATAGTTTGACTTCTAGGAAAAAACATAATTTCAATCATATTTCAGTCTGTTTGCTGGTCCATTATTCAACTTTATTTCTTTTTTTTTTCGTTTCTTTTCTTTTTTTTTTGAATACAGAAAGAAAAAAACATTTTTATTCTCAATTTTTATTAAAAATATTTTTAAATATTTTTCTACTATATGTTTTCTACTTTTTGGTAAATTTTTCAAATTCTATTTTACTTCCATCATTTCATTTTATTCTATTTCATTGTATTCATTTTTCAAATTTTCAAATGTTTTCTTTTTTTTCTCCCCTTTTTTCTCTAATCTATCAAGCTCCTTTTAACAACCAGACCAAAACACACCTAGGATCTAACATAATTTATTTGATTTTTTTGTTGGTGTGTGTTGTTTTTAACTTTTAAATTTTATTTATTTTTACCTTATTAAATTACTTTTCTTCCTTCAAAATTACGAAACGAAGGAATTAACCCCAAAAGAAAGAGCACAAAGAAACGACAGCCAGGGACTTAATCAACACAGATACAAGCAAGATGTCTGAACCTGAATTTAGAATCATGATAATAAGAATACTATCTGGGGTCCAAAATAGATTAGAATCCCTTTCTGTGGAGATTAGAAAAAAAAAAAGTGAAAACTAGTCAGGATGAAATAAAAAATGCTAAACTGAGATGCAATCTTGAATGGGTGCCATGGTGGCAAGAATGGATGAGGCAGAGCACCAAATCAGCAATACAGAGGACAAACTTATGGAGAATAAAGAAGCAGAAAAAAAAAAAAAGAGGGAGACTAAGGCAAAAGAGCATGATTTAAGAATTACAGAAATCAGTGACTCATTAAAAAGGAACAACATCAGAATCAGAGGGGTCCCAGAAGATGAAGAAAGAGAAAAACAGGGGTAGAAGCATTATGTGAGCAAATCATAGTGGAAAACTTTCCTAACCTGGGGAAGACCCAGACATCAAAATCCAGGAAGCACAGAGGACTCCCATAGGATTCAACAAAAACCGACCATCAACGAGACATGTCATAACCAAATCCACAAAATACTCAGTCAAGGAAAGAATCATGAAAGCAGCAAGGAAAAAAAGTCCTTACCCTACAAGGGAAGACAGGTCAGATTTGCAGCAGATCTATCCAAAGAAACTTGGCAGGCTAGAAAGGAGTAGCAGTATATATTCAGTGTGCTGAATTGGAAAAATATGCAGCCAAGATTTCTTTATCCAGCAAGTCTGTCATTCAAAATAAAAGGAGAGATTAAAAGTTTCCCAGACAGGGGTGCCTGGGTGGCTCAGTCGGTTAAGCGTCCAACTTTGGCTCAGGTCATGATCTCATGGTTCATGACTTTGAGCCCCGCATCAGACTCTGTGCTGACAGCTCGGAGCCTGGAGCCTGCTTTGGGTTCTGTGTCTCCCTTTCTCTCTGTCCCTCCACATTCATTCTCTGTCCCCCCCTCTCTCTCTCTCAAAAATAAATAAACATTAAAATTTTTTTTTAAAAAAGTTTCGCAGACAAACAAAAATTAAAGGAGTTTGTGACCACTAAGCCAGCCGTATAAGAAATTTTAAGGGGGACTCTCTGAAGGAAGAATGCATGAAACAAAACAAAAAGAGACCAAAAGTAAGAAAGAGTAGAAAGGAACAAATAACACCACCACAAACTCCAACTCTACAATAAACATAATGGCAATAAACTCAATATCTTTCAGCACTCACTCTAAACATCAGTGGACTAAATGCTCTAATCAAAATACATAGGGTAACAGAATAGATAAGAAAAAAAGATCCATCTATATGCTATTTACAAGAGACCCACTTTAGACCTAAAGACACCTTCAGATTGAAAGTAAGGGGATGGAGAACCATCTATCATGCAAATGGGCAAATGGTCGACAAAAGAAAGCCAGAGTAGTCATACTTAGACAATCTAGACTTTAAAATAAAGACTGTAACAAGAGAAGAAGGGCATTATGTCATAATTAAGGGATCTATCCAACAAGAAGACCTAACAATTGTAAGCATTTATGCTCCAAAGTTGGAAGCACCCAAGTATATAAATCAATTAATCACAAACATAAAGTAACTCTTTGATAATAATAGTAGGGGACTTCAACACCCCTCTTACAGCAATGGACACATTATCTAAACAGAAAATCAATAAGAAAACAATGGCTTTGAATCATACACTGGACCAGATGGACTTAACAGATATATTCAGAACATTTCATCCTAAAGCAGCAGAATATACATTCTTCTCCAGTGCACATGGGATGTTCTCCAGAATCGATCACATACTGGGACACAAATCAGTCCTCAACAAGTAAAAATAGATTGAGATCATACCATGCATATTTTCAGACCACAACACTATGAAACTTGAAATCAACCACAAGAAAAAATTTGGAAAGATAAATACTTGGAGACTAAAGAACATCCTACTCAAGAATGAATAGGCTAACCAAGAAGTTAAAGAGGAAATTAAAAAGTATATGGAAGCTAATGAAAATGATAACACCACAGGCTCAAAACCTCTGGGTCTAGAACAGGCAAAACTATGGAGACAGTAAAAAGATCAGTGATTGCCAGGGATTTGGGGCACAGAGAAGGAGGGATGAATAGGTGGAGCACCTATCTTAGGATATTGAATTTTTATAGGGTATTGGATTTTTAGAGTACTGAAAATATTCTGCATGGTACCATAATGATGGATAAATATCATATATTTGTCCAAACTCATAGAAAGTGCAGGGGATGTGGGGCGCCTGGGTGGCTCAGTCGGTTAAGCCTCCGACTTCAGCTCAGGTCACGATCTCACGGTCCGTGAGTTCGAGCCCCGCGTCAGGCTCTAGGCTGATGGCTCAGAGCCTGGAGCCTGCTTCCGATTCTGTGTCTCCCTCTCTCTCTGCCCCTCCCAAGTTCATGCTCTGTCTCTCTCTGTCTCAAAAATAAATAAACGTTAAAAAAATTAAAAAAAAAGTGCAGGGGATGATATGCATATGTGGGGGAATGAAGTATGTGGGGAATCTCAGTACCTCTTCCTCAATTTTTCTCTAAAAAAAATTTAAACTTCTGTAAAAATAAATTCTTCGTTTAAAACCTTTAAACACATCTTTCTTAAAACTTTATTAAACACATCTTTGTGCATGACACTTTATTAGATACTCAACACTGAAAATTATACAGGAGAATCTTTAGGCTTTGAATGTTTATAATATAAGAAAATATATATGCTGGATGCATATAGAAATAATGTAGTCAAATAACTGGAAAACACTGAAAAATAAGCATTTTAGACATAAACATCATGGGTTCATTTTAAGGATGACTACTGAATACTGATTTCTTTGAATTTCATGTTTTATGTTGCTACTGGTTTAAGAACACCATAAACATATATAAGGTCAGCCATGAAAATTTTCATGGAGCATGTAATGTTGGTATGATCTGGAACATGTTACATGCTTAGTATTTCCATTATTGACATTATTGTATAGGGAAAACAGTACATAGAGCAACTTGAAAAACATTATTTGTTCCACTAGTATATATAGAAATTGACTTGAGAATCTTAAAGACTGATTTGTACTAAGATGCCCTAGTATTTCTTTTTCTTTCTATGCACCTTGTTCTTTAATTTTTCTCTTTCTTCATCCATGTGGTTTGAATGTCAACCTTGACAGAAAATAGAGCCAGGGACATAAAAAAAAAAAGCTGCTTTGAGATTGTTACTTTTCAAGTAAGTCAGATACTTTTGACATGTGGCTGTTATGAGGCAAGAGCTGTCATAAGAGCTCTGACCTCACTCAGTCCAGCTGGGTGGCTATTTCCAGATAGAAATCTCCCCCTTGGCATCTGCATGGGTCTCAGTTCATACTTGGTAATCATACTCTTGTCTTAATAGCTTTTTAAACTTGACATTTCTTTCATATATTCTGGAATCATAATTTTTCTGTAAGTAAAATATATATATATACACATATACATACATATATATACGTATATATATATATACGTATATATACATATATATATATGTATATATATGTATATATATGTGTATATATATATATATATAATTGGAAAGAGAGGAGACAAAACGTCGTAGAATATTTTCAGATAGAGTAGTAAGTTTAACTTATTCCCACAACTATAGCCCTCATATGTTAACATTTCCTCAAACACAAACACTCATTGAATTATTTTTCTCATACAGAGCTAATTAATTGTATGACATAAAGAAGATGGGTAAACGTGTAAGGAATGTGGAAGGGAAGAGTGGTCAAGATTGAAAGAGTAATGTGTTCCATTTTATTCTTTATGCCCAGACCTAATGACAGGTTTTAGACTGTGAATTCACATGTAGGAATTTTATGTATTGTGTCAGGAACTTACTGTCTACTAAAAAAGCTTAAGGAAAAAAATTGAGGTCAAAGTAGATGCAGTAACAGTAAGAGAAAATAACTTTGGTATTTTTGATGAATACTGATCAGAGAACACTTGAATAAATTGGTTTAAAGACTCCTGAACCCGGATGTGGTGGCTAGGTTTTTTAAGTTGACCTCCTCCTTAAGATTCCTGTCCCCTAGTTATTCAATCTACGGTAATCTAGGTACTGCTATGAAGGAGCTTGCAAATGGAATTAAAGGATATTATGGAATTAAATTTGTTATAGCAACAGTGGTGGGTGGGGGATAGGCTAAATGGGTGATGGGCATTAAGGAGGGCACTTGTTAGGGTGTTACATGTAGATGATAAATCACTAAGTTCTCCTGAAACCATTACTACACTATATGTTAACTAGTTTGGATTTAAATAAAATTTAAAAAAACAAGAAAAAATACAGGAGACATTCTTCATTCTCAGAAGAAAAGCTCTGATAAGGGAGTCAGATGGACATAGAATACAGTCAGTGTATTGAAGCCGATGACATGCTGTCCCACTGATGCTAAAGAGAATCCTAGAGGGTTCAGAAGCAGTGGCTTCTAATGATTATCTAGAAAGGTAACTGTTAGATATTATAGAAATGGAGGTGTGCAAGATGTGGCTTGGTTGAGACTCATGTCCAATGCAAGAATAATTTTTGCCAGCACTGAGAGGTGATTGGTCACCTGGCCCAGATCCTCTGATTAAATCTATCCTGCAAAACTTTCATAAAACAAACGGCTATAAAGGGATGGTATCAAATCAAGATGGAGAATACAAAATCCAAAACAGGTTCTTTAGTTAATGAACAGAACATGTTGGATGCAGAAGGTTTGAGAGGCAAAGATACCCATACTTCTCTGAGGCTTCATGGAAATATTCGAGATTGAAAGGTAACTTGCTTGAGAGAAAACTTATTCCACTTATGTTTTAAATGAAAAAAAAAATGAGTTTAATAACATTTTTGCTTGATATCCTTATTCAACTTTGCCAAGATTCAATTTGCATATTTAAAATGCAAGCATTTTAAGTGTAGTTTGGTGGGTTTTAAGTGTACTGAACAAACTCACATAACCATACCCCAATTAAGATATAGAACATTTTCATGAACCCAAACAGTTCCCCCATGAGTTGCAGTCAATCCCTGCCACTTCCCACCCAGAAACCAAAACTGTAGATTAAAACTATAGATTATTTTGAGGGCACTGGGGTGGCTCAGTCGGTTGAGCTTCCGACTTCAGCTCAGGTCATGATCCCATGGTTCGTGAGTTCAAGTCCCGCGTTGGGCTCTGTGCTGACAGCTCAGAGCCTGGAGCCTGCTTCCAATTCTGTGTCTCCCTCTCCCTCTGTCTCTCTCCCCCTCACGCTCTGTATCTTTCTCTCAAAAATAAATAAACGTTAAAAACATTAAAAAAAACCCATAGATTAGTTTTGTTTGTACAAACTTTATGTAAAAGGGCACATATAGTATATACTCTTTGAGACCTGGATTTTTGCACTGAGCAAACTGTTTTTGTGATTCTCTGTAGTTTTACATGTTATCAGTTGTTTCTTCCTTTTTTACTGTTTTATTCCTTTCTATTACACTGAATAACTGTGCTGTCTGTTTATGGGTGAATATTTGGGTTGTTTCCAACTTGGAGTTATTATGAATAGATAAACTATGGGCATTTGTATACCAGGTTTTTGGTGATCAGATTTTTTCATTTCACTGGGGTAAATATTTACTAGTGGAATTTCTTGGATATATTGCAGTAACATATCTTTTAAGTCTTACTGATTTTGAGAGAGAAACGGGAGGGGTAGAAAGAGAGGAAGAGAGAGAATCCCAAGCAAGCTCGGTGTGGTGAGCTCAGAGCCCAACGGAGCTCAATGTCTGTAACCATGAGATCATGACCTGAGCCGAGACCAAGAGTCAGATGCCTACCCAACTGAGCCACCCAAGCGCCCCATGCAATAGCATATTTAAAATTATTAGAAACCAAAACACTTTCCCTTTTTAATCTTTTTTTAATTTGTAATGTTTATTTATTCTTGAAAGAAAGAATATAAGTGGTGGAGGGGCACAGAAAGAGGAAGACACAGAATCTGAAGCAGGCTCCAGGTTCTGAGCTCTGAGCACAGAGCCTGATGTGGGGTTTGAACTCACTGTGAGATCATGACCTGAGCAGAAGTCAGAAGCTTAGCCAACTGAACCACGTAGGCACTCTGAAACCACAACACTGACAACCGTGGTTGTACCTTGTTAACACTCCCACCAGTTAAGCATGAGTATCATTTGCATCCTCACCAACAATTGATATCATTATCTTTTAAAGTTTAGTCATTTGTGTACCACTATATGTATAGTGGTACCACATTGTGGTCTTAATTTTCCCTTCCCTAACTACCTTATGATATCAAGCACCTTTTCTCATGTTTAGTGGTTATTCATATATCTCCTTTATAAAGCATTTTTGAAATATTTTACCATTATTTTTATGGAGATATTTGATTTCTTATTATTTAGATATAATATTTGTTAGATATTATTAATACAAGTACTTTGACACATATATGCATTGAGGATATTTTCTCCTAATCTATAAATTGCCTTTTTATTTTATGGTAGCTTTTGATAAGCATGTTTTTAACTTTGAAGTCAAATTAATCATTTTTTTTTCTTCTGTGGTTACAGTGCTTTTTATGTTATCCATTTAAGTAATTATTTTTTACCTCCAAATTGCATAAATTTTCTCTTATATTTTTGTCCAAGGTTGTTATAGTTTTAGCTGTTATATTTAGAACTATGATCCATTTGAGTTAATTTTTATGAATGGTAAAATTTCACTATTTTTTCCATAAGACATTCATAATGCTCTAACATCATTTGTTGAAAAGATTCTCCTTTCCCTGCTGACTTTGACTCATTTGTTGAAAATGATAGGCTATATACATGCATTTATCTGAAGACTCTATTCTATTCCACTAATCTATATGTATCCTATATTAAAACCACATTGTCTTGGTTACCATAGCTTTATATTAAGTTTTGAAATTAGAAGGTGTAAGTCTTCCACAAATATTCTTCCTTTTCAAGATTGGTTTTTCAGGTCTAAATGATCAGCACTGCCATATAAACTTAAGAATTGTTTGTTAATTTCTATATAAAGGTCGTAGGGATTTGTTAGAATTTTATTGTATCTATTGACCAACTTAGCAAGAATTGATGCCTTAAAAAATTTGAGTCTTTCTATGCAGGTATATAACATTTAACTTCAACTCTTTAGGCTCTCTCTAAAATCTTTCTCTATAAAAAAGGTGTGTATCTTGCATATACTTTGTTTACTTTATACCTGATACTCTTATAAAGACTTTAAGCTCGTTTTTATTTTCAAAATGATTTTGCTTGGAAATAAAATTTATTTGTAAATACTGTCCTTGTATCATTTGGCCTTGCTAATTTCACTCATTAGTTTCCTGTTTTTATTTTATTAGTGAATTTTAGTATTCTCCATGTACACAATCATATCATCTGCAAATAAAGATAATTTTATTTTTTGGACACATTTTATCTTTTTTTCCCATTTTATACTTACTAGAAACTAATATAATGTTGAATATAAGTCAGTTAGTCTATACTGAATTATATTGACTGATTCATATATTAAAATACCTTTACATTTCTATCATAAAACTGACTTGGTCATGATGTACTTTCCTTGTATATAATGCTGACTGGATTTGCATTATCTGGACGTGTTAAAGTTTATTTGTGTTATTGAGGAATATTAGTATTTTTTCTGATAATATATTTGACTGAATTGGAAATATTCTCTACACTTAAATGTTCTGAAAGAGTTTCTATAAGAATTGTAATATGTTTTTATTTTATTTTTTAATCAACAGAAATTACTAGTAAAGGAATTTTACTGGAGATTTTCCTATCTTTTCTTTCTTTCTTCCTTCCTTTCTTTCTTTCTTCCTTTCTTTCTTTCTTTCTTTCTTACAATGTTTTGAATTATTATTACATATCATTTAGTCAAAACAGGGTAATACAAATGTTCTATTTCTTCTTATGCCATTTTTGTTAATTTGTGTCATTCAAGAAATCTTTCCATTTTCCCTAGTTTTTTAACTAATGGGCAAAATCTTTTTCACAACAGTCCCTTATATTTCAATATCTGTCAGCTCTCTAGTGATGTCCTATTTTTCAATCCTGTCATTGATAATTTGTGGGTCTTTTTCCTACTTTTTCTTCATCAGCATAGTTAGAGTTTTATCAATTTCAGTGATCTTTTCAAAGACAGTACTTTTGGCTTCATTGATTTCTTTCTGTATTTTGTATTTTCTATTTTATTGTTTTCCAATTTATGTACATTTTTTCTTTCTTTAGCTAAATATGAGTTTAGTTTGTCCTTATTCTAACTTTTTAAGGTTAAAATTTAGACAACACAATTTTAACTAATTGCTCTTTCCTAACATAATCATTTAAAGGTATAAACTTTCCTGTAAGCACTATATGGGCTGCATCCACAAATGCTAATGTCTTGTTTTCAATATTAAATTTGAAGTACAGTACTTTCTAATTTCCCTTGTTTCTTCTTTGGCACATAGTTTTTTCAGAAGCTTAGTTTCTAAACATCTGAGGCTTTTCTAAGAAGTCATTTTGTTATTGATTTCTAATTTAATTCTTCTATGAAGAATAAATGCTTAAAAGGATTTCAATTGCTTGGTTTTACTGAAACTTGTTTTATGGTCCACCATATGCACTATTTTGCCTAATGTTCCGTGCATACTTGAAAAAAATGTGTATTTCACTGTTGTTGGGTGTAAAGCTTTAGAAATGTCAGTTAGATCATTTTGCTTACTAGCCTTGTTCACATTTTTTACTGATTTTCTCCATTATTAATCTATTGAATACTGAGAAAGAAACATGAAATAATTCAACCAAAACTGTAGATTTGCCTCTTTTTATTCCTATCCATTTTTCATGTATAATGAGCCTATGTTATTAGGTGCACACATATTCAGTATTGCTTTATTTTCTTAAAGAATTGCCTACTGAATCATTATGACATGACTAAAAGAATCCCTGGGAATGTCTAGAGTAACTTTATGCTGTGATTAGTTTATTTCTACAAAATGCTGTGTATGTTCCATGGGGTCTCTCCAATCTGATTAATTAAACACAGCAGTTTCCCAACCTAAGAGAGTTCTGAGAGTTTTCCATCGTATGGCTCTATGATGCTTATACTTCCTTAATAGTTATTATTTACCTGGTCCTATGGAGTCATTCTATGTATGTGAAATTTAGTCAAAGAATCAAGGTAACCGTTATGCAGATCTTTGGAACTCTTTCTCTAAGTAACTTCTTTTCAGTAGTCTGCCTTCCACATACCCACTCTCTGAGTCTCGCTAATCTTAAATTTCTACATGTTCAATTCAGCGTAGTTATGAACCTTTGTTTATGATACTTCTCCTTATGCCAGGGTCCAGTAATTAACTCCATTCAGAAAGCTAGGGCATGTTCATAGAGTTCATCTGTTTTGTTTTGTTTTTCTCTAAAGGTTTATAGATTTTTGCCATCTACTCTCCAATAAGTGGATTGTTTCATAAAAATGTTTCCAGTTTTATAGTTGATTATGACTGGATAGCAAGTTTCATATTCATTAATTAATCCATCATGGTTGAATGTAGGACACATTGCATTTTGAAATACTATAATTTCTGTTTCCTAGGTTAAAGTAAATCTATCTTCTTATAAATTTTATCCAGTACTCTATTCATTTCCCCCTAGACTTCTCTTATATTACCTTACTTTACATATTTACAAACAACACTGAAGTATGAAATGAATAGTATTTTTACTTTGTGTCTATTAATTGCATCAGCCAAATACTTGGCTAACCCATTTGTGCTCATCATTATGCTCTAACGCAGCAGCAGTTAGCCCTATTTTAAAAAGAATTTCAGAAGCCCTTACTCATTTTGCTCAATATTTTTAAGTCTGTTTTCTCCTATTTATAACATTTGCTTGCCCTTTATTTATAGTATGTTTATTACTCCATTCAAATATTTGTTATTATATAAATCCATGGAAAAGAAAGGTTACCTTAAAACATTAATACTTTCAGAGGTGCCAGGGTGGCCCAGTGGGTTAAGCACATCTGACTCTTGATTTTGGCTCAGGTCATGATCCCACAGTTGGTACAATTGAACCCTGCATTGGGGCTCTGCACTGATAGTGTGGAGCCTGCTTGGGGTTATCTCTCTCCCCTTCTGTCTCTGTCCGTCTCCCACTCCCTCAAAATAAGTTAAAAATAAACTTTAAAAAACATTAATACTTTCAAAGATATATTCTAAGCAATAGAGATGTGGATCATGGGTAAAGACTAAAAACATGGGAAAGTTACCATATGAAAGAACTAGCATACTCCAACTTGTCACAAATATCCTAAGGAAAATCATCATTCAAACAAATCACACCTGTTGTAACTGGACACATCAAAATTTCTTTAAGAATGTGGAAGTCAATGCTGTATTTCAAAATGGCATTTGCCCACCTCTTCCTCTTCCCACCTCTTAGGGAAAAAAAGGAAAAAAAAGAAAAAAAATGGCATTTGGTTAACATGTACAAAGAATGCATTTTGTTACACATCGATGTTTCTCATTATGGTGATATAATTAGAGATAGGAATTTCTTCTGGAAAAGTCTCTAAAGCAAAATTTATGGTCTAGTTTGGAAATTTTATACGATATGCCTGAACAAAACTTAAAAAAATGGTAATTTTCCCATGTTTTTAGTTTTTACCCATGATCCACATCTCTATTGCTTAGAATATATCTTTGAAAATATTAATGTTTTTTAAAATTTATTTTTAATTTATTATGAGGGAGTGGGAGAGGGACAGAAACAGTAGGGGAGAGAGAGAATCCCAAGCAGGCTCCACACTATCAGTGCAGAGCCCCAATTCAGGGCTCAATTGCACCAACTGTGGGATCATGACCTGAGCCGAAATCAAGAGTCAGAGGCGCTTAACCCACTGGGCCACCCTGGCACTTCTGAAAGTATTAATGTTTTAAAGTAACCTCTCTTTTCCATGGATTTATATAATGACAAATAATAACAATGATTAACGTTTATCAATAATTCCTTTATTTATTTTATGTTAAGCATTTTACATACAACATGAGTTTAAGTTACTGTACTATTTCTTCATTGGTGTTTTAACCTCTTTCTTTGGTGAATTGAAAATCTTGCTTAACAGTAACTTCTAATCCTCTCTCCTATCATCATATTTAGCGACTTAAATGCTACATTATCAACATAACTAATACCTGGTCTTGCCTCCTTCATATTTCCCATTTCAATACCTACACTGCTAATATTCACCAGCATTTCAGCATTTTGGATCTCAGCAACCTCACAATCTACATGCTTCAAAAAAAACCTCAAAATTGGACCCTGTAGTAGGACCTACTAGAATCAACTCTTTCTCACTCTCTCTTTCTCTCTCCCTCTTTTTATACACACACATACACACGGTGCATCTATGCAATACAGCATCTTTTTTACATACCACAATAACCAAAGGATACATTGAGAAGATGCTGTATTTGCTTTTACTGCATTATTTGGTTATGAATAAAATGGAACATTGATTTGGAAAGCCTAGAAGAAAATTGGAAATATGGATCTTGAACTTCATAAAAAGACTAAAACTGTACATATGCATTTGTATTAATCTATTTACAGATGAATGTTAAGGCTCTCAATTAAAGTTTTCTCCTTTTTTTTCTTTTTTTAATTCAAGAAGAATACATTTTATTTTAATTCATTTCATTTTAGTGTGGATATTTTCTTCACTTTCCTTTTTAAATCCTGATCATAATTATCAATATTTTCCTGAGTATAATATTGGAGAAATATTTAAACATATCCAACTTGCTTATTAAGTTATTTTTTACAATTATTTTGCTATAATTTTGTAATTTCTATCGTTATTTTTTTAAAGTTTTAATTTAAATTCTAATTAGTTAGCATGAAGTGTAACATTGGTTGCAAGAGTAGAATTTAGTCATTCATCACTTACATGTAACAGTGCTCATCATAACAAGTCCTCTCCTTAATACCCATCACCCATCTAGCCTATCCCCTACCGACCTCTCTCCTCAATCCTGTTTCTTCTCTATTAAGAATCTTTCATGGTTTGTCTCCTTCTCTCTCTTTTCCCCCCTCCCATATGTTCATCTGTTTTGTTTCTTAAATTCCACGTATGAATTAAAGCATATGGTATTTGTCTCTGTCTGACTTATTTTTCTTAGCATAATATACTCTATCTCCATTCATGTTGTTGCAAATGGAGAGATTTCATTCTTTTTGATGGCTAATATTCCATTGTCTATATATATATCACTTCTTCTTTATCCATTCATCAATCATTGGACATTTGGGCTCTTGCTATAGTTTAGCTGTTGTTGATAATGCTGCTATAAACATGGGGGTGCATGTGCTTTTTTAAATCAGTATTTTTTTATCCTTTGGCTAAATACCTAGTAGTGCAATTGCTGGGTTATAGGGTAGTTCTATTTTTTAACTTTATGAGGAACCTCCATCCTGTTTTTCAGAGTGGCTGCACCACTTTGCATTCCTACCAACAGTACTGAAGGGTTCTCCTTTCTCCACTCCTTGCCATTCTTTTCGAATGCAGATGGAACATTTTCCAGAATATATCACATACTGGGTCACAAATCAGGCCTCAGCAAGTACAAAAAGATTGAGATCATACCATGCATAGTTTCAGACCACAATGCTATGAAACTTGAAGTCAACAACAAAAAAAGTTTTCTTTTTTTTTTTGATGGTGTATTTTTCTTTACTAACATAATCATTGTCATTTTGAGTTCCTGTAATAAGTTAAGAGCTATTAAAACAATGAATATCTGATGGTGGTGTGGGCTGTAGTTGGGATTACGTTGTATCAAACATCGTGCTAATCATGCATTCTACCTCATTTAATTGTAAATCAAATTTAAGCTTCTGCTAATCTAAAAACAGCATTATATAAAGTAATCATAGTTGATTTTAATTGATCATAGCTAGAATTTTAAATATATTTATCTGAATACATGTACATTTGCATTTTATTTATATTAAAGTAAGTATCAGCAACATCATAATATTATTTCTCCATTAACAATTTCCTTATTATAAGTTACATTGTGAGGCCCAATATTCAAATTACTGTTCTTTTTTTTTCTTTTTCTAGAGATTATTCTTAAGGGATGTAAATCCTGTATAACTGGAGTTTAGCAGTCTGTATTAATTAAAAAGCTCTGATATGTTTTCTGAGGTGTGATTTGCTGTGCTGTATTATAAGAGTTAACATTTTTTTTAATTTTAATAAACTATTAAGTATGTAGAACATACACTTATTGAAAAATGCCTCTGTACAATAGGACAAAAAAAAGTATCTAACTTCTACTTGAAAGATATGGACTCCAATTAACTGACGTAAAGGATTTTTTACCATACCAGACTCCAAAAAGAAAGACACCAATAGAATATAAATTTACAATCTTGACATTATATTTTCAGTTACTTTGTGAGTAAAACTAATATCCATTGAAAATCAATGTTAGATGCAGTATTTATCTGATTCTCTTTTTCAATTGCCTCTTTTTGATGATTTTTTGTCATACAAAAGCTATAAAATGGTGGAATTGTTTTGACTCTTCATTATACCTAATAATCAAGAATATCATACAGATGAATTAGACAAAGGTTAGCCTTTATTAAAGGTTATGAAAACCCTGCTCTATCAGAAGAAATTCCTGAGATGTCTTAACAGGAAGCTAGCTAATCATGGATAGTCCCTCCCTCTCTCTCTGTCTCCCTCCGTCTCTCTCTCTCTCTCTCTCTCTCTTTTCTCTACAAGCATTTTGGGAAGCTTTTGTGATAGGAGTTGAAAATATATTTTACGTGATCAATGCCAAGTTTATTCTGTATCCAAATGGTTTGTTTATGGGAGATGTAGAGGGAAAATATTTCTTACTTATGAGTAAAATACTGTAGTGATCCAAAAGATTCCACCTCTGTTCTTCAGTGATGCCTGCAATTCCTTTTACAGTAAAAAGCTTTTTAATTTCTAACTTGAGAAGCTTAAAGGAGCTTAACACAGATTTGAATGTACATTAAGCCATAGCACAATCCCCTTTCTTGGTTCATGGTGGAAGTTTAGAAGGAAAGAATAAGTGGACTTTGACTATTAAAAAGTCGGGGGTAAGGGGTATGGGTGCCTGGGTGGCTCAGTTGGATTAAGCTTTCAACTTTGGCTCAGGTCATGATCTCATAGTTCATGAGTTCAAGCCCCTTGTCGGGCTCTGTGCTCGGAGCTTGGAGCCTGTTTTGGATTCTGTGTCTCCCTCTCTCTCTCTGTCTTTCTCTGTCTCTGTCTCTGTCTCTCTCTCAAAAAAAAAAAAAAATAAATAAAAATAAATAAAAATTTTTTAATTAAAAAGGGGGGGTGAAGAATAACAATTGGACTTAAATTTTGCCCAATTCGAGTGCGTACTTATAATTAGCTCTGAAAGTTATTTGTCCCAAACTATTACTAATTTAACTTTGAACAGGTAAATAAGGATAGCATTTTCCTTTCAGTTTTACCTTTGCTGATTTTGTGTAGAGTGGCACAGAAGTTAGTGACATGCCCAGCAACTAGCTGATCCCTGAGAGCTGAGAACAGGGAGCCAAGAGGAGACTAGATACGATGAAGGCTATTAACTCTCTTCTTTCCAGGTTACTTTCTCTGGAAGCCCTGGGGCCTTCCTTGGCCAGCTGCTCCTCTTAACACTCTCTCCTTCCTCATCCCGCACAGGACAGCGGTGATGCATTAATGGCTCAGTGTTGGGAACACCATGGTGTGCATGACGGTATTCAGAAATCCTTATCCTCACGTGCTTTTGCTGTGCAGTTTATTTTTGAACAAAGGACTAGAAACGAAAATGTGGATGTGAGTGCAAGAGAAGAGCAGGGGGTGAAAGACCACTTTGTAGCAAATGAATTACATTCAACGTCAATTTTTAACTAATTCTTCCTGGGGCTATTAAAAGAGCTAGTGTTACATAGAGTCACAAACCAGTCCCCAGAAAATGAGTATCAGTGAGAGATCCACTTCTAGGCATAAAGCATCCTCTTTAGAGAAAATCATTCTTGAAGTCCGTATATTAAGTTTGTTCTTACTATTCTGAGGCAGGTTTTAAAAATATAACAGAAAAGAAAGAAAAGCTGTTGGATTTATCCATTTTAAAGAGGCCATAAATTGGCCTCCTGCTGATGACAGAGTACTCAGCAGGGGAAAAAACAACAACCCCCCCCCCACACACACACAAATAATAACAACAACAAACCCTTCACAACCAACAATAGAGATTGCTTCATTTCAGTTTCCTCTCATATGTAGGGTCTTGCTTTATATTTTAGCCCCATAATACGTTTATTAGAAGAAAATCCAGGATCATTACCAAATAACTGAAAAATAAAAGCCTAATGCATGTGGGCACAAAATAGTTTTTATACTTTCTTTGCCCTATTAGTTGTAATATAAACTTTTCTGTTTACTCTTTTTGCTCCTCCCTTCTTTCATTCTTTCTTTCCTTCCTTCTTTTGTTCCTTCTTTCTTTCTTTCCTTCCTCCCTTCCTTTTGAAAAGACCCTATTCCTAGCTGTGGAAAGTATTAGGGTAAGCTAAATTTACTTTCCTTAAATAACTCATACTAATAGTTTTCATTTATTAGCTTTTGCTTACCTTTAACATGAGGTCTTACACCCCTAATTCTATTGCAATATACAGTGATAACACCTACTTTATTTGTACCAGAAAGAAGAGTCTCACAAAAGTGCCTTTATTTCCACAGTTAACTAATCTGTGTATTAGTTGCTTTGTAGAAACTTCTTGGAGGTGACCTCTTCAAGATACGCACATCTTGCCATCAACAATCCATAGGAGAGTTTGAAATGGGGTGTGAGAACGTGCAACATTTTACTCAGTGTCTTGGGAGGCACCATTATCATGACCCCTTAAATTTACTGTCTTTGTAGACAACTTGCTATGGGAAAGGGGGACTTTGGAGTTAACTCAGCAGCTTCCGCAAATGAATGTTCCATGAGAGTATTACTGCAAACCCCAAGAGGGGACATTAGTCTAGCTCTTCATTAGCAGGGGTGAGAAAAAGCTGTCCTCTGTGTTCCCGGATAGGCAGACTCTATTCCAGTAGGAGTTTCTCTCTGGAATTCAATTCTCTGAAATTCTTAGTGCTCCCAAAGTCAAACTTGGCTTTAATGGAAATGGGATAAGGGGAATCTGAAAATGTCAAGTGCAGAGTTTTATTTTTCAAGGAGACTGTGGGTTTACAAACTGGAAGGAAAAAGAAACAATTCCTTTAAGCAGAATTAAAGTGCAATTGTAGAAGTCCAATGCATTACTATTTGACAATGTGCACTAACTGATAATGCCACCCACTTGACTCATTTACCAATTTAAGGTTATTTTGTAATCTCCCTGTGAGCTTCTCAACATAATACAACTCTGAATGTGCGTGCATGTGCATGTATGTGTGTATTGCTCCAAAACAGCAAGTAACTTCCCACGAAGCTTAAGAAAATCTAACAGCTCCTTCCCTTGCCCCTTTTATAGCAATGATATTTGTATAGAGGAAATATTTTTCCTGTTAAGTTTTAGTGCAATGTGTGGATGAACAAAGTACAACCAGTATTTCAAAAGCACGTAAAGTTTCAGAAAATAATTAAAATCAGAGGGGAATTATTGATGAAATTGCTAAAAGTATTAAACTTGTTATAGAGTAAAAATGAATCTGAGTAGGAAAAACTTTGATAATAAAAGTATTAAAAAGATACAACTGGACTTACTAATCTATTGCTAAATTTAAAGTGAATACCCATAGAAACTATTCTAAAATAATTTTGTCTTGTTCTACCACTACAAAAATATACTGATGATAGTGAATCATAATGCAGAATGGTTTCCCTTTACTAAACTTTTAAGTTCTTTACATTTTAGAATTTTGAATCTATCTAATTTATTAGACTCATCCTATATGTACTAATTACGAGAGATTTTGATTGAGACTTCTGTCTATATCGAAGATGGATATTGTGGTGAGTGCCAAACTCTAGTCAGTCATTTCCTGTTTTACGACACTTGTAAAAGTAGCCTTTTGAATGAATAAAGCACAGCATTGTGAAAACCTCCAATAGTGATCTGTCAGGAAGCGTTATAAAGTGCCTATTCATTGTTGTGCTAGATTTTGCCTTTACAAAGCAATCTGTATAAATTGTGTGTTCTAGAAATTTAAAAGTGAAGAGATGAATTGCCACATTAATTTACCATTTTGTATTCCATTGAATATTTTTAGAACTTTATAGAACATATAGCTTATGGTTTGAAAAAAATATTTTATAAGGTCAATTTCATAAGGCCCTCCTGGCTCTGGCTGAACAATTTTTTTTATGTTTATTTATTTATTTTTCAGAGAAAGAGAAAGCACAAGTAGTAGAGGGGCAGAGAGAGAGGGAGACAGAGATCTGGAGAAGGCTCCAGGCCTTCTGTGTCAGCACAGAGCCCCACTAGGGACTCAATCCGCGAGATTAGGACCTGAGTTGGTGGGGTGCTTTACTGACTGAGCCACCCAGTTGCCCCTACCTGAACAATTCTAAGAGGGGGAAATTCATTGCAACATGGGAAAAACTGATCCTTTTATGAAGAGCTTTAAGAAGTCTTTCACTTCCTTTTTTTTTTTTTACATTTTTTTTAATGTTTATTTTTGTGAGAGTGAACATGAATGGGGGAGGGGCAGAGAGCGAAGGGAACAGAGGATCCGAAGTGGGCTCCACGCTGAATAGCAGTGAGCCCAATAGCTATTAATTTCTAAGCCTTATAGCCCATTAGTTTCAAAAAGCTGAGAACTTACCCTTTGGTCCTTTTCTACCATATAATTTGTTGGTACTTCTAGAAATCTCTATGCTTCTCTCTTTATTCTATATTCTTTCTCTTTCCCAGTCCCACTCTCTTTTTTCTCCTTTTAGTTATTTGGCCTTTGTGGGTTTGTTTGTTTGTTTGTTTGTTTGTTTGTTTTGACCTGGTCTTCACTGGATTGGAAACTTGATACTGTTTCTTCCTGACTTGGGTTCAACTTCGTCTCTAAGCACTATTTACATCATTCCTTCCATAATCTTAGGATAGCCCCATCCCAATCACATACCAACCTGGTTGAAGGAATCTGAAGCAAATCAAAGTACAAGCATTCTAGCTTTCTCAGAGAGATTATTGAGCAATTATTCCATGAATTTCATGTCTGGGACTGAACAGAACAGTGACCTCGGTATGCTGAGATTTTGTATCTGTGGCAAATTGTGAATCATTCAAGCACAGTGGAGAGGCCTACATGCTGAGATTATGGGTATACTTCTGACTGTCCATGGACAGTCTTCTCTGCCTCATATTCTTGTTTCTCTCAGAAGCTTTCTATTTAAAAAGTTCATTTCCAGGTTTGGAGGGTTCATGCATCAAAACATTGCCCATCAGAGTATGAGGATCTAATTCAAAGGAAAGTTTAAGTGCAGAGGATGCTGTAGCCACTGGTATCATAGTAGCTTTTAGACCTAGAGAAATTCACCAGTGCTGGAGACCCTCCTACCTTAGGAGATGAGTATATTATGACATAATAAATTGCAAGCTGGAAGGCCCAATTTGCACCAATACCCTGAGTGGATAATGTCTTTCCTTTACCTATGCAGGTTTAACTACTGTGAGAAGACTATTGGGACATCCATTTTAGCATTATTGAGGTCTGCTTCTGTGACTCTGAGCAAGGGATGAACATAATGTTTAAAAAATTTTTTTAATGCTTATTTATTTTTTGAGAGAGAGAGAGAGAGAGACAGAGTGTGAGCGGGGGAGGGGGAGAGAGGGAGACACAGAATCCAAAGCAGGCTCCAGGCTCCAAGCTGAAGCCTGACGCGGGGCTCAAACTCACAAGCTGTGAGATCATAACCTGGGCCGAAGTCAGACACTCAACTGACTGAGCCACCCAGGCGCCCCGGGATGGACATAAATATTATATTGAGGGTATGAAGGAGGGCAGAATTACTGACCCATATAGGAACAAGAAGGGAATTAGTGACATCTGCACATTTGTTTCAAGAAAGCTTCTGATGGATTCTACATGATAAATTTATGTGAATCCCTAGAATTCCTAGCTTTTCTAAGCAGGTGACTTAGCTCCAGATAGAGGCTGCTGACGAGAACGTATCTTTTTGAGGTTTCTACTGAAGACTCCTATTCACTGGATGAAGGGTTTACTTCAATGGAAAAATCTAATGGTCTTCACCCCCTCACTCACTATAGTAACTAAACAGAACTCTGATCTGTGGGTTTCTACTCTATGAAGTTATTAGAGACTTAATATGATTGGTAGTTTCGAAGGTCAAGCCATGGTACATTGGACCCATATTTCTGCCTAACCTTGGACTGAGTCCATAGGCATAAGCACTGCTGATGGATAGTCCCAGGAAGAGGTAGGGGTTTATTTCCAGGGTAATTATCCCATTTAACCACTTATAGTAGAGCAAGTTGAGATGCATGCCACTTATTTTTCATTGTATACGGCTTCTTCTATCCGAAAGTCCACCAATTCGGATTTCATTCCCATCCACAGTTCTAAGTATAGACTTTTCCTTGATTTTTTTTAGGCAGCCACATAACACTGTGAGTTTATATTGTTTGGGGAAAACTAAACCACAAGTACTTTTTGTGTAATTTTATGTTAATTAAAGTCTTCATGTAACCTGCACTTGTGAAATCACTTTTCTTTTTTAAGTAAAAATTTTATATTTATTATAGGTCTAGAAAGAGGAGATATTTGGAATCTGGACTCAGTCACCTTTGAGCCATCCTTTTCATATCTGCCTTCTGTTTACAGTCTGTTAATTATGGTCATTTTCCTTTTTTTTACAATTATTTTATTCTCTTCCCAATGAATTTTGTTTCCCCACACCCCCCACGTTTAAGAGTTAGCTGAAATGTATTTATTGGCACTTAAGATTAATTAGAAAAGAAACCCTCAATTGTATTCCTTGTGATTCAAAAAACAAACACAAGGCTCTTGAGGCTTGGCACTGCTCTATTGTAGACAAAATGGATTTTGATGTAAGGTGCCAAAATCAATTCTGCATAGCCCTGCTCCAGGGTGGCTGAGGGGAGATGGTGTGGCAAAAGTAGGTTGGTCTTACTTTTCCACAAGTGCAGATTTATCTAGTACCAATATTACCAATAAATGTCTCCTCTCAATACCTTCACAGTGGCACCTTACATAAAGACACACTTATCAAAAGAAACATGACTGAAATATTTTTGACTGTTCGTCTGAGTACAATGAAGAGAAAAATGGAACAATTATATCAAATGAGAACTATCAATAAGCACAATCTTACTTGGAAAGTCTACAGCTTTCAGTCATGGGACTTTGGGGTCAGAGCTATGCTAAACATTTGCCCAATTTGATCATTTCCCCCTTTGGACCCAAGCAGAATAATTTCATGAAATGGGAATAAAGTATTTCTTCAAGATATTTTACTTAAAATATATTCAAGATGACAAGGATTATATAGTAGAACTCTTACTGACAATTACCAGCATACAGATGATTCCTTATGAAAAGGTAATATACTTTAAGTACACTAAAAGTACTTTCAAAACTGCTAGCACCTCATGGGAAAACTTTGAAGAGTGCATTCAGAAAATTCTATTTAGCCTATATTTGGTTGCTTTCATTTTTCTATTCTTTATTGGTAGGGACAATGATATAATTCTCAAATATTCTAAAGGTCTCATATGTTCTGTAACTCCTTCCTCTTATTCTATAAACGCTAAATTTGCTCCACTCTATACCATCCTAAAATTAAATTTCTTTTTCAACATTCTTTTGCAATCAATTTCTACATAAAAATGGGAATTCAATGACATTTTGCATTATATTTTTTAAAAATCACAACACCTGTGTTTTCTTTTAAATTTTTGTATTTTGTACTTTGTATTTTTTTTCCCTTGGCTAGCATTTCTTCAAAACCATTAATGCTTTCAAGAAGATATTGTGTATAACATTAATATCTAACACAGTACCTAAAACATAGTAGGTACTTAATAAATGTCTGTGAGTATGAATCATTTGGATTATAGTTTGGATAGCCTTTGTCAATAAAATGATTACAACTAGATTTTTACTTGCCCAGGCCACATTTCATGTTACCCATCAAATTCTCTTTAAATAAGACTTCAATATCTGAGTAATAGTGTTAGATTTCTATTGCAAGTTGCTGTTTCTTTGGACAATGATACTTAGATACTGCCGTTTATCTCTCATCAGAGAATAGAATCTTTCTTTTGAGGGCCTTATCACATATGCCCTGGGCAAATAGCCAAGTTGCTTTGCTAAATACTTTCAAGTTCTTTTGATCAATAAAAAACAAACAAACAAAAAAAACAAACAAAAAACACTTTATTTAGTAAAAAATGTAATTAATGTGTACACAATCCCCAAAATCACATTAACTATCTTATTCTTCCTACCATTTTTGTTATCTTTCATCCTACTAAAGAAATGACAAATTTGATTTATTCTTTAGTGGATATTCTCAGGTTTTGGTCATAACCATAACTCGTAATGAAAACCAAGTAAAGGAATTGATGTTTAATACACTACCTGATTTCCATTGAACCTATTGTTTTTTTGGTGTTTTTTTTTTTTTAAGACCTTGGGCATGTTCTATTTTTTTTCAATTCATTGGGTTGTCAAAAGTTAAGGGCAATGACTTGACAAATCATCCTCAGTAGAAGGTGAGTTTATGAAACATATTTACTTTCATGGTTTCACATAGTTAAAATAAAGGAAGAGATGCATAGTTTATGGCCTGTTAGAGCAGTAAATGTGTTTGTGAAAGCCATTTTTCAAAGTGTTTTTTTTTCCCTGTGTGGCATATATTTAAATTCTAAGATCCAGAGTCCTGTATTTCTAATTTCAGCCTCTTGGAATTAGATGGACATAATAGTTGCCAACACCATGTTCTATTATACAGTTACTTACTCTACTTGTACAATGCCAACATCTAATCTTATCCCTAGGATAAATTAGACTCTAAAATAACATGCCAGCTGTTTTCATTATTTCAGACTATTAAAGATTGTGTAACTTTATTTACCTATCTATGTATTTATGTAACTTTTTATTGAATGCCTTCCATGGACAAAGTACTTTACTGGACATAAGGAGCATTGGCATAGCATTTTCCTCAAGACTGAAGACAGACTTTCACTTAACTGCTCTCAAAGAGCATAGTTCCTAGTAGGAAATACCACTTGTTTGATAGATAAAATAACAGTAAAAATTACCATAATGTTTTATTATATGTTGTGTGTATGTGTTCATAAGCTCAAATACAAGAATTTTAATTCTATTTGTTTGAAAGATTTGTTGATTATAATAAAGCTCTATTCCACCAAGATGGTAGAAATTTAACCTCTGTAAGGGCTAAGTTCCCCCCGACCTTCTTTTCCAGGGTTTCATTTTTGTTCTGGGAGGATTTATGTAGTAGCAGAATACTGCTGGGGAGTGGAGGTAGGAAGGCCCTTTAATCTTCCATCATGCACTTCTGCTTGAGAAAACCTGAAATATATATGTCTTAATATCTATATGTTTATATAGATATTCCAGCCAATAATAATAGATCAAATTTGGAAATGTCTTATGACCTTCTTGTTTAAGGCAGTTGCTTTCTAATATTCCTGCTTTGGGAATGGCATTGTCTCATCTAAGAGCGCATAATCCTAAATAATGTAGATTTTACCAGTTTCATTTAGTTTTATTATATTCAAAACTACCTGTCTTGCTCCACCTATATACTGGAAATTTGCATCTAGAATTACCATTTTTTCCAGTAGTAGCAGTAACAGTAGAAGGAAAAGTAATGAAAAGCTAACTAATATTATTGAGTCCCATTACTTGGTGCTTTATCTACATTGTCTCTGCTAACGTGTCTAGGTTTCTGTCACCTCCCAAGAGACCTTTGCCAATACTGTTTCTTAAAGCTGGTGACCCATCATCTGTTTTTGCCTAACGCCTACTACTCTTCCTTTCTTTTTCAGAGTAGATACCATTCTCTAAAAAGCCTTTCTTGATTCTTTAAGACTAAAATAAGTCCCCTTCCTATATTATTTTTGTATACTTTGTACCAGCTGCTATCACAGAACATATGATATATAAAATTATCTGTCATTTCAACCAGACAATAAGCTCTTTAAAGGGATATACATTTTTACTGCCTATTTTTTTCTTCCTCCCCAGTGCTTGGGACAGAGCTAGGATAAAGGATTGAGTAACATCCTGGACGTATTTTTCTACTTCCAAAGGCAGCTGCAACTTTTTCTGTCACTTAAAGTTTAAATTTTAATAAAATAATATGACCCATTTAGTGACCTTCAATATTTCATGATGCTCATGAATCACATGTAGGGTTCCTATGAATTCCAGTCAGGGTGACTCCTGCTGTGACCTGGTCATACATGGAAAACAGATATCTAGAGAGGGGGAGCTGGTCTGTTTATTCTAAAGGAAGAGGATTTGCAAACTTAGCAGCAGTGCAAGTAATACCACAGCTGAATGGCCAAACACCACTACAAAGCACGTATTACCACACAATGACGTCCGGTCCCTGACAGCATGTCAGACAATGAGGGCAGTGGCCTAGGTCCTCCAGCCAGGTGGAGCACCAGCATATAGGGTGTATATACTGTGCTAAAGAAGACTGTTCATCTCCTTCCCTCAGCTTCAGGAACGTCCAAACCCCCACTTCTGATAGCTTTCTTCTGACACTCACAGCCACTTACTCCATAGCTAATGATATGTGTAGATTAAGAACAACACAATTATTTTCCTCACAAGTTTACAAATAGACTTTCTTTTCTATAGCATATGCAGTATGTTGGCTAAGCTCCAGGGCTCAAAAATAGTTAGGCCTCACTGCACACAATGTCACTTGAAGCTCTGGAAATCTGTTTTCCTTAGTTCATTCCCTTCCTTTCCTTCTGTCCAAACATTTCTGCTGTCCACTGTGCAAACAGAAGAGGCCATAGGCCTCAACTATCCTTCTGAAATTGTCCTCTGTCTTGCCTTAACTAAATCTTGTCTTCCTCCTGAGGACAATAATTTCTCTATGATCTTCTCTAGTGGTGGTATTCATTTTCTCAGACATCAGAATTTAAAGGAGGATTGTATCAAGTACAGTACAGGTTCTAGAGCATTCTTCCATGACTTCCTTTTTTAGATAAAGACACACAAAAATGCTGCTTTGACATGCATACATCCTTGGGAGTCTCCTGTTTCCAGTTACCATCTACTTTCTGAATCGTACACTCCAAGCACAGTTTGTCCACTTACATCCTATCTTCCTTTCCACCTTCAATCTTTCGTCTTCATCTCAAATGATCCTGGTCTCCTGATCAGTGGCCTGACATATATGTATATACATAACACCTCTTCTTTATCCATTCATCCATCGATGGACACATGGGCTCTTTCTGTACTTTGGCTATTGTCGATAGTGCTGCTATAAACATTGGGGTGCATGTGCCCCTTTGAAACAGCATACCTGTATCCCTTGGATAAGTACCTAGTAGTGCAATTGCTGGGTCATAGGGTAGTCCTATTTTTAGTTTTTTGAGGAACCTCCATACTGTTTTCCTGAGTGGCTGCACCAGTTTGCATTCCCACCAACACTGCAAAAGAGATCCTCTTTCTCCACATCCTTGCCAACATCTGTTGTTGCCTGAGTTGTTAATGTTAGCCATTCTGACAGGTGTAAGGTGGTATCTCATTGTGGTTTTGATTTGTATTTCCCTGCTGATGAGGGATGTTGAGTATTTTTTCATGTGTCGGTTGGCCACCTGGATGTCTTCTTTGGAGAAGTGTCTATTCATGTCTTTTACCCATTTCTTCCCTGGATTATTTGGGTTTTTTTTTTGGGCGTTGAGTTTGATGAGTTCTTTGTAGATTTTGGATACTAACCCTTTATCTGATATGTCGTTTGCCAATATCTTCTCCCATTCTGTCGATTGCCTTTTAGTTTTGATGAGTGTTTCCTTCACTGTGCAGAAACTTTTATTTTGATGAGGTCCCAGTAGTTCATTTTTGCTTTTGTTTCCCTTGCCTCTGGAGACATGTTGAGTAAGTAGTTGCTGCGGCCAAGATCAAAGAGGTTTTTGCCTGCTTCCTCCTCAGAGATTTTGATGGCTTCCTGTCTTACATTGAGGTCTTTCATCCATTTTGAGTTTATTTTTGTGTATGGTGTAAGAAAGTGGTCTAGGTTCATTCTTCTGCATGTCGCTGTCCAGTTTTCCCAGCACCACTTGCTGAAGATACTGTCTTTATTCCACTGGATATTCTTTCCTGCTTTGTCAAAGATTAGTTGGTTGTATGTTTGTGAGTCCATTTCTGGGTTCTCTATTCTGTTCCATTGATATGAACATCTGTTCTTGTGCCAGTACCATACAGTCTAGATGATTATAGCTTTGTAATACAGCTTGAAGTCTGGGATTGTGATGCCTCCTGCTTTGGTTTTCTTTTACAAGATTGCTTTGGCTATTTGGGGTGTTTTCTGGTTCCATGCAAATTTTAGGATTGTTTGTTCTAGCTCTGTGATTAATGCTGGTGTTGTTTTGATAGGTATTGCATTGAACATGTAGATTGCTTTGGGTAGTATTGACATTTTAACAATATTGGTTCTTCCTATCCAGGAGAATGGAATATTTTTCCTTTTTTTGTGTGTGTCTTCTTCAATTCCTTTCATAAGCTTTCTATAGTTTTCAGTGTACAGATTTTTCACCTCTGGTTAGATTTATTCTTAGGCATTTTATGGATTTTGGTGCAGTTGTAAATGAGATCAATTCCTTGATTTCTCTTTCTGTTGCTTCATTATTGGTGTATAGGAATGCAACGAATTTCTGTGAATTGACTTTATATCCTGCAACTTTGCTGAATTCATGAGTCAGTTCTAGCATTTTTTTTGGTGGAATCTTTTAGGTTTTCCATATAGGGTATCATGTCATCTGCGAAGAGTATAAGTTTGACCTCCTCTTGGCTTATTTGGATGCCTTTTATCTCTTTGTGTTGTCTGATTGCAGAGGTTAAGACTTCCCATACTATGTTGAATAACAGTGCTGAGAGTTGATCAAAGTTATAATTTTAAATTTGAAAGCTCTAAAGGTTGACTGCTAGTACACTATCTGAAAGAAATGACGTTTAATAATTAGCAGTGCCCAGATGCTGCATGCTATCAAAGAACCCAGAAGTGAAACACAATTGCTGATCACTTAGAACGCAGTGTCCTATGGTGAAAATGCATGCCTTTAAAGAGACTGAGTTAACAGTTCCATGGTGTTAATGTCTCAAACAGAAATGTATCTGTTTGTATCCCTTTATAGGGTTAGATTAGTAAAATCAACTTCCAAAAATCTAAATATTTTCTTAAGTACTTGGTTTTCAGTTAGTTCAAGATAGTTTGTTGACAATATGTATATTATCACTTCCTGGCTCCAGAATAGAGGCTTTCCATATAGCACCACTAACTGAAAAGTAGATGAGCATTGCTAGCATTTAATAATCATTTCTTGCAAAACAAATACTACACACACATACACATTTTGTTATTTATTTGACACACACTAATAACTCCAAAAACATCTAGACACTTGCTGCTAAGAATAAACAATGCCTTTTCAGTTGTTTTATTAATTTTCATTATTGGTTTACATAGTTTTGATCATCAGGTAACTGTTCTAATATTTGGGATCTAAGGGTAAAGTACAGAAGTTTTGAGCAAGGATGTTAAGTTTTAGAAGGATCAGGGTTTTTCCCAACTTTCTGATATATATAATCTAGAGAAGAGATATGCAGTGTGATCTAATCACATTCTAATTACCATATAGGTGAATAAATATGAAGGTATTACTATGATAAGGACTTGTTTTTCTTATTTGAGCTTTTGTTATGTATATAGATTCTAAATTTTTATCTTACTAGGATATGCAGACAGTTTCTCTTTCTCTAAATTGCCTCCCTCACTTCTGTCCTTCCTTCTCTCTCTGGCTATCTGTTTATTCTGATAACTATCTATCTATTCATTCTCATATAGACATGTCTTATATAGATTAGATAGATAGATCAGAATAATATATATCAGAAATATAAAAATAGCTTTCCCTTTAAAATGTTTGTACTGTTCCTTTTTCCTCATGCACTTATATCCCTTATGTTCATAACTTTCTTCCTCTTCCTTCCCCCCTCCTCTTCCTCCTCTTCTTTCATTCTGTGATTCAGAGGTGAGAAAATATATATGGGTTAATATTTATTTTTCTTCTTACTACTTTGATATGTCACTTTTCCTCTAAAAAAATAATAGCTTCAAACTGAACAAATAATAGATTAAAAGCAGTTTTAAGGAAAGATTGACTTTAGAAGGTGATACAGAAAAGTACAAAATAACAAAATCAATTAAAACCCTTAAAAACAAAGGAGGAAACTCAGACTAAAATGGCAGGGCTAACTTCTTCATAGTATTCTTATTTAAGGCATACTGAATTTGTATTTTTGACATGATTTTCACAGAGCCAAATTTGGTTTTGAATGTTTTTAAGAATCTCATGCATTCATTTCAGCAAATTATGTAGGCTTCTTTGTAAAAAAAAATCACATAACTATTTGTATGTCTATTTATATACATTGTTGTCATCTCTCATTCTTTATCTCCTATTCCAAAGCACATAAAGAGATACACGCGCACGCACGGCGCGCGCGCGCGCACACACACACACACACACACACACACAAGCAATGATTGAAGATGTTGGGAAACCTATTGAACAACAGGTACAAAAGTTATGTATCTTCTAGTATATTTAGGGTAAACATATGATTTAAACCTCAGAAAATAAAATTGTATTTTCCATATAATATTAAAAGCACACATGTGAAAGCTTTAGGGAAGTTTCCTCATGAAAAACAATCATGACAAAAGAGTAGTTGAATGACAATATAAAAAAAAAATAAAACCAGAGAATTAATCTCTGTCTTCACATACACTAGCTGATGCTAACACAGTTGCAGAAACCATGTATTTAAGCCTACATTTTATAAAACCTCACTGGCAAAAATCAATAGAAAGCTTTAGTGGGTAGAATGTGTGTAATAGTAACAAGTAGAAAGGTTAGTGTAGAAGTTAATGGTTCTATCAGGAATAAAACAGAGTTAAAATGTGAAGGAAAGGTCTACCACAAGTGGTTCATTAACCTTTTAGAACCCTAGTGTATCCTCGCTGTGAAGATTACAACAAATCAGACTCAGACTCTCCTAGCATTTGCTAATACTCCAACTCAGCATAGCACTGTGTACATTTCTTATGATAGAATCATTTTCACTGCAATTGTATGTTACTACTAAAAACAAAAATGACAGGACTAGATTGCAGAGGGCATCAGTAAGCACACACCGTGGAGGTTTTGTTTATTTGTTTTTTTTTCCTTCTAGGAGCTTCAGACATGGTCACATTTTAAATGGGTAGCTGAACTTATCTCAGAATTCTGTTGATTTTCAACTTACTCCTAGTATTGGTTGAATATTGAAGAAGCATAAGGAATTTTTCAGACCTGATTTCCATTACTCAGAGAAATAAAATAATATCATTATCTTCTTTTTGAATTAAAAAAAATATATATTCTCTGTCCTCTGAATCTCCTAGCCAAACTGTTTTGCAGAAGGATCAGCATTGGACTTGTACTGTAACAATTCAAAGGTCCAATTATGGTAACAAAAGCCATGCTTAGAAACACATTGGCATTAACAATGATTTAATATCTTTGGATAAAATTTAGTCACAGTGTTGTCCTCATATTCTCTGTAATCACCTTTGATTATTTTTTGGCCTTAACAAAAGAATTCAAGAAAATGTCTACCCCTAATGTTAGTCTTTCCTTACACAGTATCCTTCCTGCTTCCCTTAATCTCCCTGTCCCCTCTCTCAAATCTTTCTCGCTTTCCTTTCAGCAAATTTCAGGGTAGAAGTTTAAATGAGCAGCTGCCACAGCAGGCAGTGCCAATGTTCTCTGGCCAACCAACCAACAGGGGGTACTCTTGTACAGGATGGCTGGCTTCCCCTTTGGAGACAGAACTAACCTCTGTGACAAATTCAGAGTCCACAGCTTGGAGCTGAAATCCCAGACCTCACTTTCCTTCCAAATTTTCCAGTTGGTAATCTATCCTGCTGAGCTGATTCTTTTTAAATTTCCATATAATCCAAAAATGAAGTTATTTTTATTTCTTCTTTTTTTTTTTTCAAAGAGGGGAGAATTCAGTTCATAATTAGGGGAGGAGTAGTTTTTGGATTCTATCCTCTACATGAAATCTGTTATAAATACACCCTGCCAAAATCCTGAACAGTGTTGTGCCAGTTTTGTAATAGGTTTAGTTCTCTGGTCTTTTTCTCTAAGTCCAAATTCTCTGTCATTTTATATCATTTTGTCCTTGAAAACCTTTTTCTCCCCCTCACAATTTTCTGTTTTAAAAGATGATGCGGTATGCATGTTTTAAGCTATCCCATCTGTGACAGCTGAAGACAAAAACATCAGCCTGAGTTTTGGCACAACTTGGGCCTACGTCCCGTAATCTCATTTGTGTCTGTCCTAGAACTGTCCTTATTAACCAGAATTCTTATCTCGTAGCCACAGCCGAGGGCAGCATTGTGGCTCTTTGCGCACAATTGATGCACTGGCTAAAATGACGTCCAGGTCTTTGTTAGAGCAGACACGATCTTTGGAATTGACTCTGATGTTGAAAATTGCTGAACCCCTTAATCTGTTTCATTTCTCTTGCTTGAATGATGTTCTGAACAGGGTGACTTCAGAGAACAATGGTTCTGGCTCTTTGAAATGTTGATTTTCATCTGTGCCATGATATGATGAGCACATAAAGTTTTTATAGAGTCGGTCAGTGATAATGAGGCCTTCTGCAAAGATCGCCATATTCACCCGTGTTCCTTTCACTTGCCAGAAAGCTTTGTCTAAAAACACACAACACACTTCATGGGGCCTAAAGTTAAATGAGAACTATGACTTAGATGCAGTCACTTTGCTTTTTTATAATTTTGTTGTGTTTCTTTTACATAATTTTTAACACAGAATTTCATTGGATCTTGAGTATTTGGAACCAGAAACTTTAAGTCAATATTCTAATTTTCTCTTTGGTTTGAAAGTTCCCTTTTTTTTATTGGTAAGCTTTTATGTCTTCATGCTGTACATTAAATTATAGGAAATAATTTACAATAAAGTGACATCTATAATAATGGTTAGCTCACAGGATCCACCCCTCTAGACTGTAGTCTAATTTTGTCCTTGTGGCATAAACAGTTTTACAAATTGTTGGGAAAATCATCCAAAAAAGAGTGCCTGTAAAAAAAAATAACTCCATATGACATTTACCTGTTATTACTGACACCTTACATTTGTTTATTAAATATGAATTTATTCTACAGTATATGAAATCCAGGTGTTAATCTACTATTGTCAAAGACATCACCTGAAAACCTAAAAGCTATATATCATTTATATCCTAACATATATATAAGCCAAAAATTGACAGAATTTTTAAGATTTGAAAATAGAAGCTTAATGTTTTGCTATTTTAAAATAGTTGAAGTTAGAAATATATGCTTAAAGATGTAAAAGCTATGATTTCACCTGAGAAGTAGTTTTCTTTGCACTTCCTATAACAGGAGGCCAGTTTCTTCAGTTTTCATTATTTGCAAAACCTGTATGAGTAGGTGACACTCTTAGCTGGATAAGTTTCTTATTTCCTGGTATAGAATAGGAGTAACTAAATTGTAATTCTATATTCTATGTAATAGCATGAGTCTCTCCACTTATAGCCATTCTTAATTCACTGTCATGTAATGAAAAGGAAACAATGTGTGTCTGAAAATGGAGGGACTCTGTTTCAGGGAACCTCAGTCTGTGTGATCACAGATTGCTTAAATTAAGAGGAAGAGAGAACTTCTCAATAAATTAGACTCAACAATGAGAAAAGGGATTATAAAAATCTGAAACAGGATTTCCAGATGCTGAAAGCAAGAACTGCTGAAAAGGCATGATTTCTTGCTGGTTGATTTGATTGGATAGCAGATGAACAATTTTATAACCCAAATGAAACAGAACATATAAATAAATTAGTTCTTTTTTTTAATTTGGTCACAAAATAGACTGTTAGTCTTCAAGTTTTGAAAGGTACATGTCACTTACTCTGTTCAATGAATTCATTTGGAAATTCTCCTTTTGTGATATTGTTTTATTTTTCCATGACTTACAAATGAATGAGAAATAGGCTTTTGATCTTCAGCCCTTGCATACTTAGTGATCTCTATCCATATTCAGTGTGGATGACATTCTAAACATCAGTCTGTTTATCAGTGTTCATATTCTTCAGATGAGCACAAAGACACGACTCCACTGCACAGCAATGTGTGATGTGGGACAGTGTGCTTAATCTCAGTGAGTTTCAGCTTCCTAATTCATAAAATAAGGATAACCATACACGTTTCTATTATGGTTCTTCAGATTAAATTTTATACTGTTTTCCTCTCTTCCTTCATCCCTGTTTACTATCTCTCTCTCTCTCTGTGTCTCTCTCCTCCCCTCCCTTCCTCCTTCTGAGCCCACCTTCTATCCCTATGGGTATCTATCTATCCATCCATCTATCTATGTATCTGCCCATCTATCTATCTATCATCTATTTTCTATGTATCATCTATCTCTCTACTCACCTATCTATCCATTTGTCTCCCTGTTTACTTGTTAGCACATGTAATTGGAAATATGTTGCCAATATACATACAATACAATAATAGAATACAATAGACAATAAAGAATGGGGCACAGGGCAAATAAAATATTAAAATTTAAAGGTAGTCAATAAAGAGTAAATTGATTTTTCAAAAATAAGTAAGGTAGTTCTTTTGTACTACTATAGTTTCCAATTGCTTCATTGTTTGGCAGTTTATGATATGATTGTACCTAATTGCCTATCATCATAATAAGTTCTGGGTTTGTTTTCACCATCAATTGGGATTGATAGAGTTGGCAGCGTGGGTTTAATGTACGTCATTTCGTAAGAGAGCTGTAACAGTGTCAAATATGCAAACCAGTGTAAGGCACTTTGTAAAATAGTGCATTACATTTTGCCAGTGTGGAAATAACCTTATTTTTTTTGCATTCATTTCTTTATGAAGCCAAGATCAATAGACCTACAGGTAGGCAAAATACTTTATCCTGATTTTTAAAAATCATTTGTATGGATTATAATGATGATGATACCAAATGTTACAGTCCATATAATACACTGGCTTGAACATACAAAAGAAAATTAAACACTCATTTTCAACATTCTTTAATATAGATTAGCTAGATGATTGAGTCACTCCCATTTTAATTTATAGGAAACAAAGAATAGGATTTACTATATCTCACAAGATAAAATGAGAAGTCTTAACAGATTCAAGTTAATTTTGGATTTTTTTCATATTTGGACATAATATCCAAAGTTTTGAAATTATGACTAAACTTACCTCTGTTTCAAATCCTAAGAAGTTTAGCTTCATTGTCCATGCTTCAGGATAGATTATTCAAACTCACATTTTAGGGTCAATGGGATTAATTCTTAACTATTTTTATTTTTTATTTTTTTAATTTTTTTTCAATATATGAAATTTATTGTCGAATTGGTTTCCATACAACACCCAGTGCTCATCCCAAAAGGCGCCCTCCTAATACCCATCACCCACCCTCCCCTCCCTCCCACCCCCCATCAACCCTCATCTTAACTATTTTTAAAGAAGGACATGCCTATCTTTTATTTACTAGTTCTAGAGATGATTCGGCATTGTCTTTATAAAGATCTCATGACGGATTTGGGTTCCTTGAAAATAAATGCAATATTCCAAAATCTATACCTTGATATATCCATTAATTGTTGACCTTAATGAATACATGAAACCTACTGTAGTTAAGAGACACATACACATTAAATAGGCCTGTAGTTTTTACATATGGACACCACTACTAGTTGTGCCAGACATCTTTTAAAAAAGTGTATTTTTATTCTTTCAGTAAAATACCATTAGATAGAAAATTTGACAGTATATCTCAATTTAAGTCAGGCCGAAATTTCAAGCAATAAAAATGTTCAGCATTTACCTCAGAGATCAAGGAAAAAATATTTGGAATCTTGGGAGAATTTCAATTTTGTATTCATGATGCAGACCATTTCTCTGGTTCAGACAACGAAGATGAATAAGAATCCAACTCTCCAGGTTAAAACATTTTCCTTTATTCATCTTTTATGGCCATTTATCTCTATATACCGATTTTTCAGGGTTCTTATAAAGATGAGTGGAATAGTTTGCTCTAAAGTGCTTAAACTCTTAGGAGGAAAAGTATGCTATTAGAGCAAATTATTATTATCTTTATTACTGTAACAAACACAGGAGATAATTATTTTTGAGTCAAAAAGAACAAGGCAAAGTGTGATTCTGTATTAAAAATGGCATGGTGGGTGGTAAATGGTTTTTACTTTTATAAAGAGCAATACAATAATTTTCACATTGCACTGCTTATAATATGTGATCTCTAAAGACTTTTTTTCATGTGCTCACTTTAAAAATTTATATCTTTCCTTCTCACATAAGCTTACTAAATTTTGTCCTTTGTAACACCTGTGTAGGTTTAGCAAAATTACAGGAAAGGAGTTAATTTCTTGCCAAAAATAGACTGTAAAGAATCTAACACTTCATGCATACTAATTCACTATATTATATATTTTCTTTTACCTTATAGTTTTCATGTAAGTTTGAAAATCGTAATAGTTTTTCTTTGCAGTTTTCCTGAGATAATTTCTTATTTATCCTAATGTAAAATCTGGCTAGAGACTATCCTATTAGCTCTATAGAGAAACCACTTTCTCTTTTCGTGTGTTCTTGAGCTTAGTTTTCTATAATGTATATCGGGCTTTAATTCATTGGATTTGGAGTAGAAGTAGGAAAACAATTCCATTCCCTAAGTTTGGCATTTATAGGAAAATGTCAAGTAGATTTTATAAATTAATAGGTAAAACAGTGGAGAGGTTACCGGTGTTTAAAGTGCAAAACAAGTCTCCAAGACTGTTCTTTGCCTTTCTCCCACTTTTTGGCTCTATCTCCCTTCTTGTATACAATCTTTCCTCTCTCTCTTCTGATGCCTCTATGTTTGGGTTTTAGCAGGACACTCACCTACATAAGCGTATTCTTATTGGTCGTACTCCAAAAGTCACATAGGTTTAAACCACAGGGCTTAATGAATACACAAATATTTCCTGGAAGGCAGGCTCTACCGGCTCCTTTTCAAAGATGGGAGTTATCAGTGCTAGGAAGAGCTAAAGATAAGAGGAGTAGCTAAGGGATTGAGTTATGGTATATTTCTACTTTCTTTAACTTCATTAATCACCCTGGGACATATGGCAATAAAGCACTAATTACATATAATTTTCTATTCTGTGACAGTATCTCTCTCTCTCTCTCTCTCTCTCTCTCTCTCTCTCAGATTTTATAAACAAATTAGAGACTGATTATTACTTGGTTTTGACTCATCTTCAGTGTCTGTGGAAAGAGAGTTCACAGTAAAATCATGTTCTTATAACTTCCATCTCTGACATTGTTTAATTTTAGAGCTTGCCCAGAAAAGAAATTTGATTGTCCTGGAAGTATTCATTATCAAATCTTTCTCATTTTGAAAATGATTCATGATTAGCTATCAGAGTCTTTTGAGCACCTTGACTTAAGGGGACAGACATTTGCCAATTGCTTATTGATAGTTTTAAAAAAGGAATTACGAAGTTCAGTAATTCCGAGTTTGGCAGAACCTGCATGGCACTGGCACAGTCAGCTTCATGATAATTTCTGTTCGGGGGGGGTGTAATGAAGTTTAGTGGAGTAGGGTTCTGAGGAGCTAATAGATAAGTATTCTATAGAAAGTATGTGTTGTAAGCCTCTGAACTTTGTAGTTGAGAACATAAGATGTTTGCACTGGAAAGTATAGAAATAAATTAGGTTCATTTATTCTAAATAAAATTTTTAAATCAGAAATTAATTCTTTCTGTATGTCATGTACTACTCTAGTCTTTTCATGTGCATTGTTGCGCAAAACTGACCAATGTCTCTTACTTAATGGGGCTTATATTTTAGTACAGAGAGACAATGAACATTAAGTTGCCAAATAGGTTAATTGAATACAGGGTATGAGAAGTTGGTGGACTAAAGAAAAAAAAGAGCACAGTAAGAAGTTTGAGAGTGCTAGAAGTAGATGGACAGGTTGAAATATTAAGTAGCATCATGGATAATTCTTATGAGAACATTAAATTGAACAAAAATTAAAAAAAAAAAAAGAGTGCAGGTCCAGTTAAGCAGATGTCTGGCACAAAACAGGCAAAGAAGAAGCTAGAACAAAGACTCTAAGGCAGAAACATACTTGGTAAGTTCTGGGGACAAGAACAAGTGAGGGTAGTATAATGAGTCTAGGGTATGGGGCTTGTTGAAAAAGAAGTGAGAAGTTATTGGAAAAATAAACTAACTTAGACTTTTACTCAGAATGTGCAGTCATGACAAAGTTTTGAGTAGAAAAGTAACATGATTTGACAGATTAAAATTTGTATTCCAATACAATGCAATCAAAAGACAAAGTCAAATGGGATAGTGTATCACACAAAAAGTTGTATCAATGTATCTTTCCATACCAGATTTTTAAAAAAATTCTCTGTAAATCAAATTTTTTTCCCAACTGAATCAATTAGAATCTACCTGAGGATATGACCTTTAAAAAATCTTGCCAACTTTTGTAAAGGTTTTTTTTTTTTCATTTCCCCACAGATAATCATATAGAAGTTTATACTCAAACCATATACAATGTCATTTCTAATAAAATAGAAATTGGAATAAAATGAGCCTAGATAGTCAAAGACAACCAGGACTAATCCCAGGTATATTGATGAATTATTTTTTGTTGGGTAAGGCTTGAGTGAGGATATATATGTTTAAGAAGTTCTACAGGCCATTTTGTAATTGTAATGGACTTCTGGACTTCAGTATTATTTCTTTCCATTTGCTATGTGAGTGTGTGTGTGTGTGTGTGTGTGTGTGTGGTGTCAGAGAGAGAGAAGAAAAAAGAGGCAGATGACAGATGGAATGGAATAGTCTGAAAAATACATGCAAAAATGAGCAGATTTTTAATCTGTCTATCCAACCAGGCCTCCATCCATTCATCCATCCATCCATCCTTCCATCCATCCATCCTTCCATCCATCCATCCACTATATGTTATCATGTTCATTGGAATACCAGTATCCAATATTATTCTGGAAAAATCAAGGAGGCAAAAATTATCTGGTATTATTTTCAGAAGGGATAAAGTCAGGATACCAGGATAATAAAATGGAATGTATCCTTTTATTTAATGCAGCAGAAAGGATAAATTACTAAGGAAAAACAAGTAAGACAAGTTTGTTTTCTCCCACCCTACAAATATGTGATCTTTTTGAATACATTTGTTGCTCACCTTTTTGAATACATATTACAAGAGGGACCATGCAAATCACCCAAGTGGTCAACATTCTTTTTGGAATTGTTAATCTCAATTCCTGTTATTTCACTATTTTACTTTTATTTTGAGTTTGCAAATTGTTACCTTGATATTGAATTAAAATCTGGGCACCTATCTATAGGAGATCACATGTGTGTCAGAGTAGGATACAAAGGAAACATCTACAGATAGGAACTGTTAGAAGAAATGCCAGAATATAAGTAGATGCCAAAATAATGTTTGTAGTTTTCTCTAGGGTTAGCTGAGGTCATGCCTCAGAGATTGATCAGAAATGTCACTTTTGTCACCCATGTGGCTAAGTGGATCGTTCCACTTATTTAGATATTTTTGACAGCTACCTCTCCTTTGATTTCCTGAAGTGTAGCATTCCTAAACTTATGACAATTTTGAAGTTCATTATTTAGCAAGAGAAAAATTGACAGGCAAAAATTAAGGATGCTTTTAAATTATTTTAGCTTTCTCTCCTTTATGCATTCTAGGTATTAACACCTTTCTGATGTCTTGTTGAAGCCAAAGAGAAAAAATATCCCATAAGTTGTTTTTTTAAACTTAAAAAAATCCTACACAGAATACACTCAAATTGAAAATAATTTATATGATGTTAAAACTATTCACCAGATGTTGCTTGTAATAAGATGAGGAGACAGGCCGAACATACATCTATACACAGTTAATAAATACATAGGACCTCCAAAAAGTGACAGGCATATATATTGTAAAAAGAAGAGTTTATACATATTTCTATCCTATGAACATTTTCTGTCAACATACATTCACATTGTCATGCTGGCTCTTCACAATTGCTATCTTGAGAGCTTTAATTATCTCCTAAAATTATAAGTATTTACATTATTTTGTCTCATGATTGTTTGCCACTAATATGCCACATTTTTTTCCATGTGTGGTGACAAATGGTCACTCATCATTAATAAAGTGACAAGTTATTTATCCAAGCTGTAAACACTGTGGGTTTTTAAAGCAAACTTCAAAGACTACATCTCCTCTGTGATTTCCTACAGAGTATACACATCAGTAGAGTTGATGATGTGCCTCCAGTTCCTTCTATTAAGGCTAACTGAATTATGCACTACACGTTATGCGCTTAAAACCACAGTATCCCTTTAAGAACTAGATTTGAAAATGAGTACGTAGCTAAAACATTTGCCTTTCTTTTGGGAATCCGTGTTTATTTATAAAGCAGAAAACAGAAAAGAGACAGAAATATACCTTTAGTTGATCTCACATCTCATTTATATTTAACCGTATTATAGCCAATAGTCTTATAAAATTTGTTGAAGCTTAGTGGTAGTAGGAATGACTTATTTTTAAAACTGACCTAACAATTTAGCCCAATGTCTCGGCTGGATTCTTCTTTAATATACTTTGTAAAAAGAAAATGACTCAAGTCACACAGGTCAGTCAAAGAATTTATGTGTATAAAATAGTTTTAAATATATAATATTATCTGAGCCATTAAAAAATGTATTTGGCAAACTGAGCCAATTTCCTGTAAAAATTTTCCCACAGTGTTTCCAGATTTTATATTCTGGAGGTAGAAGATATTTTAAGACACAGCAACAACTAAAGACAGAACAGTAATATCTATGTGGACTATATATAAATATTCAAATATTTTCACCTCAAATACTATATTCATAATTTAGATCTTGTTTATAGTATAGGTAATAATTCATATTTAAGCAGTATAATTCAGCCATGTAGTCAGTGATTCTACTTATAAAGTCAATAAAATATTTACTGTGAGCAAGGAGCAGATACAAAGACAAAGAAAGCATAATCACTATTATCAATGAACTTGAAATCAAATTAGTGATGTCAAGGGAAAATACTATAAGCAACTTACAGATATTACAAATGGATTCTGTAAACATGGCACATATACTAAGGCAGTGGCAATAGAAAAAGGGAAGTGAAGTATTTTAGGAGATAATTTAATAGTGAAATTGACAATATCTTGTACCTCAATAAATGTGACAAAAAGGAAGAATCAACTAGTAATGAAGTTTCTTTCTAATGTAACAGGATGGATTGACTGTGATGACCCAAAATAGCTAGAATAAGTTTGGTTGAGAATAGGGTCTGGTTTGGCGTATATGGAGTTTGAAGTATCTGCTGTTCATTTATCAGAATTTCTAATGTTCCAGACATGCAATAGAAATTAATAAAAGGCAATTGGAAATCAGGCTGTAGTTCAGAAATTACTTAGTAGTTATCAGAAAAGAGGTGGTAACTGAAACCATGGTTGACATATTTAAAAATATAAGATTACCCTTGATCGGAATAAAACTCACTAGAAAACATAATCTTTGAGCTTGCCATCAAAAACTAAATATAAATTTCATAAGTAGTGAAGGGACACAAACATTACAAAGACTAGAAATACCAAAAGTAAGAGAGTGGCATAGAATTTTTGTGATGAATAGATGATATTATCTTTCAAATATGTTAAAAATTCATATGCAGGAATAGATACAACCCTTTAAATACAAAGATGCACCCACACCTATGTATATAATACTCTTAATTCTTGATAGATGACTAAAAAATGATTTTTTGGAGGGAGAATTTTGGTAGTTTAGAGTAATCCAATTGTGACTTACTGAATGGCATTTCCTTCATTTTTTTAAACCCTATTTTGTCAATGTTTTCAAATAAATAGGCTATTTTATCATGTTTCCTAAAGATGAGCTCTCAGTTTTTATGGTATAGAAACCTCTTTATTTTTACCTTTATTTTGGAAGAATTTTTTTTCCCATCATGTGTAGAATTCTAGTTTGGCTGTTGTTTTTGTTGAGCACTTTAAATATATTGTTCCCCTGCATCCTACCTCTCATGTTTGCTTGAACATTAGCTATCTATCTCCTTATTGCTCAGTTTGAAAATATGTATTATTTTCCTCTGGCTGCTCTTAAGATTTATCTTTTTGTCTTTAGTTTTCAATAATTTAAGATGTGCTAAGGTGGGTTTTTTTTTGTTTTTTGTTTTTGTTTTTTTTTTAATAACTATTAAGGTTCTCAGAGCTTCCTTAATCTATGGGTTAGTCTCTTTCCTAAATTTTGAAATTTTTAGTAATTATTATTTGAAATATTGCTTCTTTCCTACTTCTCTCCTTCTGTGACTTCAATTATTATTATGGTAGATATTTCAATTGCCTATTATTATTATGGTAGATATTTCAATTGCCCCATATGCTTCTTACACTCTTTTGTACCTTGTTAAAATTTTTTCTGCATTCCAAATTGTTTTCTATTGCCCTGTTTTCAGTTTATTAAACCTGTCTTTCCATCTAATCTGTTTTAAAGTCCATTTAGTGATTACCAGTTATGATTTCAGTTCTTAAATTCCATTTACTCTTTCATATTACATATTAAATCTCTGATGTATATCTTTATTATCATATCCATGTATTAATCTTCATATTTAACATATTTATAGTAACTTGAGAGCTCTTGCCTGCTAATTATAGTATCTGGTTCACCTACGCTGTTTTTTTCCCTTAATTTTTGGTCTCCTGGCACAATCTGATGACTTGATTATATATATATATATATATATATATATATATATATATATATATATCCCTAGACAGGGACAGATTTGGGAACAAGCTAGGTTTGCCCATCCTCCCAGACATAGTTGGCCATTTTTTCACTCGAGAACTCAGTGCCTGATATATTCATCGGGGCATCTTTCCTTGGCAGTTTCTAAACCTTATCTCCTTGGCATTAAGAGACTTCCGTAAAACTGGGCTTTCTGGTAAGAATTTTAGGACTTTACTCAAATGTCTTCTGAATTTGGTAAATGCCTCAAGGAGATGGCCAGGAGTCAAGAAATTCAGTTCTTCAACTTGCCGTTCTCACCAGGATGTTTTCATCTCAAGCTTCCATTCCTGATATTTCTTAACCGTATGAGTCTGGACTTTCTACTTAGTAGTCATGGCTTCCTCTCCAGGCAGGGTAGACTCTTAATCCCATATCTTAAACGTGGTGTTGGCAAATACTGTCAGGGTATAGGGGCTCAAACAGTTAGCTGATTTCAAGTGTGGATTCTCTTACAACCCCATTCCACACTACTGATCACTAAAATCCTGGCTACTTCACCTGCTCTCCAAATAGCTTTTATTCAGCAGCTCTTCTTGATGTTCTTGGGGGCGATGTTCCCCCACAAGCTTCTTCATCATAGATATAAGTAGAAGCTCCTAGGAAAGCTCCTGAAAAGGCTGTTTGAAAACATGGATCGAGTTAAATACAAATAATGAATATTACATTTCATAATCCACACTTCACAAGACTGCTTTAGAATTTAAATAAAATAAAGGAGTTTAGAAAATGATTTGAAATTATGGACACATGGATGGCTTTTACCATTACTGGGAAACCAACTTCAATTGTATAATTTCTTAGCATCCAATGTTGAATTGTTCATGGAGTTTTGTTAATAAATAGTAATTATTGATTCCTAGAGAACAGAAAAATAGGTTAATATTGTGATTAGCTTGGGATTAGTTCTTTCTGTGAAAGAACTTGATGTGTTTGAGCAAAATAAGAAGGCACTCATTTGGTAAAGGTGGTCCAAGGTACAAACTAAGTTACAAATAAGTCATGGACTCTTTGACTATAGTTAAATATACTGTGTTACATATTTAAAAGTTGTTAAGAGGGTAGATATCAAAAGTTCTCATCATAAGAGGAAAAAAAGGCAACCAAGTGCTTTGGGGAAAAATTAAAGAATTACTGCAGTCATCTGTTAATTATGGACCCTTTGTATAGCAGCAGGTAAGAAGATGAACCAATTCTCTTGATTTCAAGCCTTCTGAAGAAAAGTATACTTCCTATTGTAAAGACACATGATATTAATATAGCATATAATTTTACAGAACTGAAATATATATGAGAAGTTAATATGTGGCTGTAATCTGTGGGTTTCTTTTTTAGTTGTGGTAAAGAAATTCTGAATTACCTAAGGTATTATCAAATTTATAATTCACATTTATATGAACACCTCCATCTACAAAAAAAGTAGTTAAAATAATTGCAAAATTAGTTATATCATTTTTAAAAGGGATAGAAAAATGAGGCCTGTTCTCTCCTTACCCAGAAACTAATATCCATGTCTGTGTGAAATTAGATATGAATGTCAGTAATATCTAGACACAAAACTCCCAACCAAAGGGACTACTTTGAACAAGATCAGCTATAAAATTTAACAAATGCTTCAGACATTTACAACTCTGCACAAATATAATGAAACCTATACCTAATACTTACATTAAACTGCAGATTTTGTGTTGTAAAATGCTATGCCCAATGAATTAGAAATGCCCTTATCAATCTTACAGCAAGAATGAAGATGATCGACAAAAAATCCTGTTTATTGTAAAGAATAAATAAAGTAAAACTCTTTATGCCTTAGTGACAAAAACTCATATAGTATCTTAAAATAATAGCACACATGCTACAGCCCAGAAGAAGAGTGAGGTTTTCTGATTATGCAACAAAACCTAAATTGCAAAGAAATAAAGGATTATGTTTAAGATATCACACTGTATTAAATCCTAATCCAATTCAGTGATAGGGCAATGAAAGCTTGAAAAATAAATTTTTTCACATAAAAGGCTCATATTTTGAGGTGGGTAATAGTTACTATTGACATAAGTCGTTGATTTCATATGGATTGCATTATATAGCAATTTCCCTTCCATTTTAATATAACTCACTATCAGAAAAGAAGTAGAATAAGTTTGAGCTGGCTAATTTTAAGCACCTAAGTAGAACAGAAGTATACTCAAACTAAGAATAAGATAATAAATGTGCATCAAGATACCATAAAACTATTTTCACATTTAAAAATATATATTATATATAATCTCTCTACAATATACAATATGTTGATTAAAAAAGTACCATAATACCACCTTAAGATAATTATTGTCCAACTCTGGGTATAAATGAACTAAATCAGTGCCTCCTGACCCTGGAACATAAAGTGTGAGACACTGACCAACTGCCTGATCATGCATGTTACTACTCTACTGTATTTCATTAAGAACATTGTTTATTTCCACTAACATTACATTAGTAGCAAGACCTTACCTTGCTGAGTACTGGCACTTTAAGTAACACTGCGCTAAAAGGTTGCAGAGGTTATCTATCATTTATGTCTCTACCTACAAATATCCATATAACCATATGATTTATTCTTGGAAAAAGACAAGGTACATGGGTGCAACAATTTCTACCTTTCTTCTACCCCCAAAGCCTTTCCATAAATACTACATCACCCCCTTCCCAGTCTCTCACTTACCCACCAGAGGAGACAATGTGTAGAGCCACTTATTTTTGTTAACTTTTACACAATCTATAAAGAAGACAATTTAACCAGAAAGGCTATGTTTGAAAAAAAATCACAAATATTTCTGAGAGGAGAGGAGAGAAAATAATAACTACTTAGGGTGGGTCAGAAGGCAGAAGTTTGGCTATAATGATTTTTAGAGTGTTTGGTGTTGCCAAAGAATTAGGCAATGGAGTGGTTTTTGTTTTTGTTTTTGTTTTTGTTTTTTTGAATGGTATTGGATAGGATATGAACTGGATGCCTTTTCATGCTTTTAAGATGAGAGTAAAAGTTTTCTATTCTTTTAGAATTACTGGGTAGTTGGAACTGTGGGCCTGTTTTTTCTTTTTTAATTTTTTTAAATGTTTATTTATTTTTGAGAGAGACAGAGACAGAGCATGAGTGGGGGAGGGGCAGAGAGAGAGGGAGACACAGAAGCAGAAGCAGGCTCCAGGCTCTGAGCTGTCAGCACAGAGCCCGACGCGGGGCTTGAACTCATGAGCAGTGAGATCAGGTCTGGAAGCTCAACTGACTGAGCCACCCAGGCGCCCCCCATGGGCCTGTTTAATGCCTGGCCCTGAGTCGGCCATGGAAGAACAAGGCAGAGACAGAGGATAATTTTGTGATCCAAAAAGGGCATCAGTCAGGAGGAAATAGACCAGAGAGTGGACAGAGAGAGGAAGAAGGAAAACAGTTCCAAAATGAATCCAAAAGGGACGGCAATAAAGAAGGATAAAGACATAGTGTCACTCCTTAAAAGCATCCAAATTAACCACTACCATTCCCTATTCCCTATTCACTTTTACTGTAGGACAACTAATTAGCAGCTGACACTTCACAAGCGTAAAAACCTAAACCCTTGATTTTTCCCATCTGTATTTATTCTTCTCCTGCTTTAACTATCTCAGGTAAAAGAAACTCCTTTTACCATTCACTCAGGCCAAAATGCTTGAAGTCATCCTTGATGCCTCTCTTTTTCTCACATTCCACATTATATTCATCAACAGGTCCCACAAGCTCTATTTTTACAACATACTCTGAATTTCACTGTTTCTTGTTACCTATACCTAGCACTCCTCTCTGGAGCATTGCCATAGTTTTTACTCGGTTCCCTTTCTCCTGACCTTCTGCCCTGACCCACTTGTCAGAGGGAATCTGTTAAAATATAATCCAGATCATGATGTCTCCTATTCAGACCTACTAATGGATTTTATTTTACTTAGAATAAAGTCCAAGATTCTATCCATAGTCTACAAGAGCTTACGTACGTCTTCCGCAGCTAGTTTTCCATTGCCATTCTCTGACTTTTATGTCCTCCTTCCCGCTCCTCCCCTCTATCTTCACTGTTTTTGTTACTATTTATTAATCACTACAAACAGACTTCTCAAAGCCTTGCAATAGCTATTCTCTTTGCTTGGAAAGTTCTTCCTTCAGATATTTGCATAGTTTGCTCCTTAAGTTATCATAGGTGTGTTCTTAGAATTTATTTACACCCGACACGTTATTAATTTGTCTGTTTACTTTCGTCCATTTCACACTGTAATGTAAGTTTCCTGATTCCAGGCATTTTACTTTATTGCTGTGTCCTCAGTACCTAGAATTGTGCTTGGCCCATAGTGGGTCCTTATTTAATGTAATATTGGTTAAGTGAATCAAGGAGTACCTTCACAGGACAGCAATCATTTCATAATATTGCAATTATTTGTTTACATGTAAACATAACCAGAAAAATTTATGAAGCTTGAGGCTAGGGCTTGGTTTAGAAAGGGAACTGGATGATTTTGGACTGCAGTGCAGGTTTGATTTCTGTAAAGGAGAACGGAAGAAAGAAGAATATAGTAGGAAGGGTCACAGATGGCAGTGCAGTCCCAAAAAGGTTTCAGCCAGACCAACAGGGAGTCCTTGGGCCAAAAAGGTCATTTAAAAAAAAATAATGTGTATTTATTTTAGAGAGAGAGAGGGAGAGAGAGAGAGAGAGAGAGAGCACAAGCAGGGGAGGGGCAGAGGGAGGGAGACAGAATCCAAAGCAGGCTCCAGTCTCTAAGCTGTCACTATAGAGCCCGACGGAGGGCTCGAAGCCACGAACTGTGAGATCACGACCTGAGCAGAAGTCAGATGCTTAACCAAGTGAGCAACCCAGGTACCACCAAATGAGGTCATTTAAGGGAGCCGTGTTTCTCACAGCAGTAGGCCTATAAGCTCACTGTATGCAGTAATTGGTGGGAGCAGCCTACAGTAAGTGTAGCTTAGGAGCAAATGTGATCGTAGATTCAGTACCCATGGTCATAGTCAATTAGATTTCCTGTAGCAGGAGATCTGAACAGTGCCATTTTATGGACACCACAGGGTCAAGTTTTTTATATCTATAGGTCCTATCATAGCACATGACAAATCAAGAAGCACATGAATAATATTTCCCCTGCCTAGGAGCTGCTTGCTGTTCTTTGCCTAGTGTATTCTATCTACCTTTCCAGATAAATTCAAATCCCCTACTCCTTGAACATCTTAAGGTAACCAATGGCTGTACTAGCTGGTATTAATTTGGGATAAAAAAATACTGTCTATTTAATATATGAATGTCTTGTTCTGTCATGAAATCATAAGTTCTCTGAGAGATCAACCACTCTAGATACTTCTAAAATTATTAGTTGTGTAAAACAACAGATTTATGGTAATTGTTAAATGAGTACTGAGTTAAATGTGAACTAGGTCTCTTGTCAATAAATTATCTGAAGAAATAATGTGAAATGTAGTAATAACCGAAGAATCGGGTGTAGAATAGAAGGACACTTGTTTCTATATGGCAAGCAACAACAAGAGCCAAGGTGGCAAATTTTCTGCTGGAAAAAAAAGCAACTGTACTTCTCTGAATTCAGTTTTCACTTATAGTGTGGAAAAAATGATACATAATAACAAAAATTTTGGTAAGTAGTATTTTCTTTCTGGATTGTAACTTCTGTACCATTATATAAAAATATTTCGTTACATATGAAATTGAGAGAGGAATAAATTTTCGTAGGATTTAAAAATAGTTTATAAATTGAGGCATATTTTAATTAATTTAAGAAATCTGTGATGGTTCATAAACTGAATGTGTGGCCACCTTTATTTAAAGGATGTTTCTAACCTAGAAATTAAAATTTTGGGGAAAATGTTTATATATCTAAATATGCCCATGTGCATCACTAGAAACTTTAAAATTAATTGAAAGAATTTGGTAGTAATAAATTAATAGGCTGACTGCATAACTTCAGTAACCAAAAGTAATCAAAAAGCAGCCAAATCTTTCCTTTCTTGAGAATTGTGCAAAACTGGTGAGATGTTACCAACTACATAAGCATGAAATTCCATTTGCCTAATTACTGTAATGAAAGATAACAAGGGTGAAACAGTTTACACAACTGCATGATTTATAGGTAAGAAAGAGGCAGTAAATAGAATAAGTCTTCCTTTACACAAAAGTTTAGAATTCAATAATACTTTCAAATTGAACAAAGTTATTGTTTAAAGATTCTAATAGGCTTAACTCTCCATGACAATTTTTTAAAAATTTTTATTTATTTACTTTTTAGAATTCCAGTATAATTAGCATACAGTGTTATATTAGTTTCAGGTATACAATACAGTGACTCAGCAATTCTATACATTACTCAGAGCTCCTCACGATAAGTGTGCTCTTAATCTGCTTCACCTATTTCACTCATCCCCCACCTTTACCCCCTCCCCTCTGGTAACCATCCGTTTGTTCTACAGTCAAGAGTCTGCTTTTTGGTTTGTCTCTTTTTTTTTCCTTAGTTCATTTGTTTTGTTTCTTAAATTCCACATATAAGTGAAATATTATGGTGTTTGTTTTTTCTGACTGACCTATTTCACTTAGCATTACATCCTGTAGATCCAACCACCTTGTTGCAAATGACAATATTTCATTATTTTTTTATGGCTGAGCTTATTCCAGTGTGTGTGTGTGTGTGTGTGTGTGTGTGTGTGCGCACCCATGTGCGAGTGTGTGTGTGTGTGTGTGTGTATCACATCTTTACCCATTATCTAGGGATGGACACTTGGGTTGCTTCCATTTCTTGGCTGTTGTACATAATGTTGCAGTAAACATAGGAGTGCATATATCTTTTTGAATTAGTTTATGACAGTTTTTTGTAAAAGGTCTTGAAAGATCTTCAGTCAGAAATCCACTTAGTAGACTGAGTGTCACCTACCAAATTTGTCTTGGATGCAAATCTTTACCAGTTGGCATTACGTAAATGGACTATTTGGGGTGTGTTGTTTAATGGCTAGATAGGAGTACCTATTACCCCTAGAGATATAAAAAGAATGTGATACAAGTTTCCTGAGTAAAATAAATATTCCCATAATGATTTGTTGAACAAGAGGGATCAACATTTTGATTGAGGAGTCTGTTTACCACATTGCAGATCTGTGGAACCATTTGACTCTTTTTCAGGAAAAACCTGATAAAATCTATCACATAAACAATGAAAACTTTATTAGTTTGTATCTCTTCCTGAATCTCACTTTCCTTCAAAATGCCACTGAGAAGACTGAGAAAAGAAAGTCTACCAAGAATTGGTAGATGTGTAATGTGTTGAATGCTTGTGAATCTGGTTTTCTGATCCATTATAAAAAAGTCTCTTGTGACACAAGTCTTTTCAACTGTTTTCAATTATTGTTCAACTGACCAAAATTATACCTTGCTTTGGTAGCCTGATTGGCATGTATCAGAGTATAAATGTTAAATGTCATCTTTAGCAACTTTATCTCTGCCCTACTATTCTCATTATGGACTAGTATTCATATGCAGAGACAATCAATAAGATACCAAAATTTAATACTTGACAGTGTACAAGAAAAAAGTCTACTTCGTGCTTGTAATTTGTCAGCCTTATGCTGGATCTCAGTCATAAAAATAATAGAATGAAATTTTTCCTACTGTGGCTCATTCAATTGCCATTTCTTACAAAATACAATAAAGTACTATAAGGAGAAACTCATGCAGTTCACTATCAAACTTGTAAAATAATCATTTACAAACCCTGTAATAAATCCAGACACCTGAGGAAAATTCTAAACTACATATCTCCTTTACCTAAAAACATAGAAAACTGGTTGAGAATTAGAGGTTAGGGTTTGGGGTTATAAAATTTATATAAAGATAATGTCTACATGAAATCTAAAAATTTCAATATAAAATTAAATATTTTAATCTAAGCATTTGATTTGTTTTCTATTAGAAGAAATTCAAGTTAGTATGATCATTTTTAATCTTTAGGTTTTAAAGTTACTATATAAAATCTCATATGTAGTTAATCTCATATGTAGTTTTGAAAAATTTATTTCTTATATCTACCATAGAATCTATGTCTTTAAATTAGTATAACCAAAATGGCAATAATACATTTATACATTAATTTATATATTAAAAGCTAATAATAGAATTCTTCCTATGTTATTTGTTCTTAAAAATTACAGTAGAAATTTCTTTAGAGTTTACTGTTTTCCAGGGTCTATTCTAAAGCATATATATAATTTTTAATTTTTTTAATGTTTATTTATTTTTGACAGAGAGAGAGAGAGAGTGAGCGAGCATGAGCAGGGGAAGGACAGAGAGAGAGGGAAACACAGAATCCGAAGTAGGCTCCAGGCTCTGAGCTGTCAGCACAGAGCCAGACGTGAGGCTCGAACTCACAGAGCGTGAGATCATGACCTGAGCCAAAGTCGGACGTTCGACTGACTGAGCCACCCAGGCACCCCAGCCATGTATATCATTTATATATTTTTTCATATTACAAGAATCATAAGAATTGAAATGCTGACTCCATTTTACAGATGATAAAATGGAAAAACAGAAGGTATACATAGTGAGTAAGTGAAAACTTCTAGACAGACCATGCAGTCTCACTGCAGAACCAACATTCAGAACCTGCTAATAATATATGTAATCTTTTTAATGTTATGTTGTTAGTTAACATTTTATATTTTTAATCAGGGAAAGTGACCTGTAGTATGTTAGACTTCAAATCCTGTATGATTCATGGTCAGTCAGCAGTTAATCCTATCGTCAGAAAATAATTTTCCTTTTCTATTTTTATTGCCATTGTCTTATTTTAAATGTAGTAAACATCTTTGATCTAGATTTTAGCAAGAGCCTTCTAATCGACTCGTCTATGTATTGTCTTGCTTTTATTAAAATTGTCCTCTACCACATGTTAGAGTAATCTTTCTAAAATATAAAATTGAAGGGCTCCTGGGTGGCTCAGTTGGTTAAGAGTCCGGCTTTGGCTCAGGTCTGATCTAACCTTTGGTGAGTTCGAGCCCTGCATCAGGCACTGTGCTGACACCTCAGAGCCTGGAGCCTGCTTTGGATTCTGTGTCTCTCTCTTTCTATGACCCTCTCCCACTCACACTCTGTGTCTTTCTCTCTCTGTCAAAAATAAATAAACATTAAAAAATATATATTAAAAAATTAAAAAAAATAAAATGTAAAATTGATTGTGTCATTCCCTGACTTAGAATATTCACTCCTTCAGGGTAAAAGTAATTTCCTCAGAATATTGTAGAAGACCTAAGCTCATCTTGCCCCTACCTACATCTTTGGTCTCAGCTCTCATGACTTTCCACATCCACTCTATGCAGCTATGCAGAGCAATGTTTGGATTTAGTGCACTCTGTCTCCTTGCTTCTGAGCCTTGCACTTTTTATGTCATACTTTTTATGTCATTTATGCCTTTTTCGGGCTACCTAGCACCTACTCCTCAAACTGTATCACTGTCATATTCATTATGACGTAATGTTCTAATTGTTTCTAGACAAATCTTAACTTGATAAGTGTGGTGTTTTCTTTTTTTTTTCATTTGTGTCATTTGAGTATAGTTTATATACAATGTTCGTTTGAGGTGTACAACATAGTGAATCAACTTCTTTATATATTATGCTATTCTCATCAGAAGTGTAGCTACCATCTATCACCATAGAACACTATTACAATATTATGGATTATATTCCCTATGCTGTACTTTTTATTTCTGTGTTACTTATTCCATTCCTGGAAGCCTGTATGGAGTGGTGTTTTCTTAAAATAGTAAATAGGTAATACTCTTAATCCATGTTAGATTAATGAAGCAGAACTATGCAAATTTGTTTTTAAGTACTTTTGGACCTTTTTTCCCTTCACTTACTCATTTTTTACTCCTGATATGTAGTCATCCATATAGTCAAGAGATATCACAATCAACAAAACCAGATCTAGCGATGGACAAGATAATAGAACTATCAGACAGGGATTTAGTAACCTATAAAAATGGAAAATATTAGATATATAAGCTATAGATGAGAGCCAAATGGAAAATTTAGAATAAAAAAAAACAGAGATGAAGGATTCTTTTCATGGTGTTATTAGACCACAATAGAAGAATTATCAATGAACTTGAGGGTAGGTCAAAATAAATCACTCGAAGTAACACAAAAATAAAAATAAAAACAAAGAATGCAAAGATGAATGTCCAAAGAAGGACAGAGAATTCAAGAGCTGTGAGCCAATATCAAGCATATTAACATATATGAATTGGTGTCCAAGAAAAAATCATTGAGGAAAACAGAATAAAAAGGGAGAAATATTTGAGAGCTGTGTTTGCATGGAGGTGAGATAGGACCATCATATAATGGAAGGAATGAAACCTGACTAGATAGATATCAGTAGCTATTTATTGATAGCTATAGATATAGGTATAGGTATATCCGGAGAGAGAGAGGGGTGCAAGCCAGAAGACAAACAAGCAAACAAGCAAACCAAAACTAAAACTCCAGGAGAAAACCTGTTCCTTCTAGTTAAAGGACTAGGAAAGGGGGAATCCTGACAAACAGAAAACCAAATGTCTACCTTTTGTAGCCAAAAAACAAAGGAAAAACTACTCCTCTACACATTTTCAGAAAGGAATGAATAGCTGACCTTCCATCCTACTCCTTTTACTCTGAAATAGCAGGTTACAGCATTATGATGTAAAGTGTTGTTTTGATTTGTTTTTTGAGAGAGAGACAGAGACAGTGCAAGTGGGGGAGGGGTGGAGAGAGAGGTAGAGAGAGAATCCTAAGCAGGGTCTGCATTGCCAGGCCAGAGCCCAATGTGGGGCTCAAACTCACAGAACTGTGAGATCATGACCTGAGCCAAAACCGAGAGTTGGACACTTAACTGACTGAGTCACCTGGGCACCCCCACAGCATTTTGATTTAAACCCTCTTATAGAGAATGTTGGTGGGCTGGATGAGAAAATGATCTGCATCTCTCACTTAACATAATCAGGAGGTACTCAAATAATGAGGTAGTGTTAGTGGGAACAAACAGGGATGTGATTTTCCATTCTTCCATCAGCCAGTAATTGCACTTAATAAGGGCATGCAAGGCAGGACTAGTCAGCACTTTGGTCTCCTCTGAACCTTGGTGTCAGCAAGGACATAAAAAGAAACTGACCTTCTACCTCCTTCTGCAATCAGGAGGCTGATGTGGAGGTGATGGTGCAAGGTGTGACTAGTCAGTGCTCCAGTTCTCTTCCCTTTACTACCTAGTGTCAGTAAGAACAATGGGAAACGGAGCACCCATCTTTATCTGGCATCAACTAGATGGAATGAACTGGTAGAATGTGGGGCTCTTTCTAATTTCTTTAGAAGATATTTCATAACCTAAAACAAATCCAAAAAAGTAACAATGAATTGTGGGGGTTTTAACATAGGTAGACATAAAGTGTATAATAATAGCACAATGAATGGGAAGATGATATTTAAATTACACTGTTATAAGATTCCAACAGTTATACTTTAAAATTGTATAATATATTACAGTGTTGATTCAGATAGATAAAAAGATGTATATCATAAATCCTAAAGTAACCACTAAAAATGGGCAATAATATAACAAGATAATAGTAAGATAAGTGTGGTAATATTCAACTATTTCAACTTATTCAAAAATGGCAGAAAAATAAGGGAGCAAAAGAGATGGGATAAATAGAAAACAAATACCAAGATGATAAACATCAATCTAATTATACTGATATTTATATGTAATATAATTATTTTATTAACAGGTATTTTCTGATTGGATAAAATAGGAAGATACAACTAAATTCTGACTACAAAATTCCATAATATAAAGACAGAGATAGACTAGAAGTGAAAGCATGGAAGAAGATATATCATGTAAATGCTGATTTAAAAAGCTTGAGATACTATGTTAGTACCCGACAAAGAAGATCTCAGAATAAAAACTATTCCTAGGGATAAAGTAGGACATTGTGTATAACAAGTAAGTCAAATTATCAAGAAGAGATGACGGTCTTAAATGTATATGTATCCAATAAAATAGTTTCAAAATATTCTAAGGAAAAATTGTTATACTCCAAAGGAAAAAGAAACAAAAGATAAAATTATAGTTGAAGACTTTAACATTATCTCTCTGCTCTCTATTGTGTTGATATGATAAATTGACAAAAAATAAGGAAGGTATAGTGCATTTGAATACCACAATCAACCAAATTGACCTAATTAATATTTATAGAACAATTTTCCCCAAAATATAGGGAGATACCTTCTTTTCAGCAATGTAACTCATATTTCAAGCCAGGAAATTTTTCAACAAATTCAGAAGGATTGAAATCTTACAAACGTGTTCTCTGTCAACAATGGAGGTAAGTTAGAAAGAGCAGAAAAAACAAAATCCCAATATACTTGGAAATTAAATAGCACATTTTTAAACCCACCAGCCAAAATGAAATTAACAGGGAAATTAGAATATATTTTAATAGAATGAAAATGAAGCAAACAAATAATCCTACGAATACTATATCAAACTTTGTGAGAGCAGCTAAAGCCGTATTAAAAGGGATATTTCTATTATTAACTTATTTTATTAAAAAAGAAAGTTTAAGAAACTAGAACCTGGAAAAAAGACCAAATTAAACCTAAAGTATACACACATATCTATTCATCTCTCTCTTTCTGTACATTATACATATACATATACATATACATATACATATACATATACATATACAGAGAGAGAGGGAGAAAATAAATCAAAAATGTACTTTGATATTTAAAAAGTAAACCACTGATAGTAACTTTCAAAGCCACAAAATACATAGAGATAAATTTAACAGAACATTGGCAGGAATTTTAAACTGAAAACTACAAAGTATTGTGGAGACACATTAAGCCTAATACATTAATTAATGCATTGCTAAGCCTGAGACATTAAGTAACAAATACTTTCATTAATTATATGGAGAAATATTGCATGTTAATTCTTTCCAACTTGACCTATAGATGTCAAGTGAACCCAATCAAAATCTCAGAAGACATTTTTATAAATTTGACAATCTGATCATGAAATATATTTGATATTATAAAGGATCAAGAATAGCCAAAATAATTTGTAAAAAAAAGCAGAGTTACTTAATTTCAAGACCACTCTAAAACTCCAGTACTCAAGAAGTGAAGTATTAAAGATATACATATAAAACAATCAAATCTAATAGAAGTTCCAGAAATAGACCCATACAAAAATGGACAATTTATTTTCAAAACAAATGCCAAGCGATTGCCATTAGATAGATAGAAATAGAAAGTCCTTTCAAAGAACAATACTGGAAGAATTGGACATCCAGATGGTAGAAAACTAACTAAAAATGTTACATCTTTGCACATATAAAAATTAAGGTGAATAATTATAGAATTAGGATAGCTAACACTATGAAACTTCCATAAAAAATATAAGAGAAAATCTTTATGACTTGGATTTAGCAGAATTCTTAGGACAAAAAAAATCACAAATCAAAAATAAAAGATAATAAATTATAGTTTATAAAAATTAAAACTGCTATTCCTCAAAAGATGTTCTGAAGAAAATGAAAAATTTTAAAAAGTCACATTTTTTGCAAAAAAAAATATTTGCAAAATACACATATGATTGCAAATTTATATCCTAAATATATAAAGAAAGCTTACAATTCAATATTAATAGGATAAGGTAGCCAATAAAAAATAAGCAAATGATGTGAATAGCCCCTTTGCCAAAGAAATTATTTGAACAGCAAAAATACACATGAAAATATGCACAAAATTATTAGTTTTAGGAAAATGCAAATTAAAACTGTAATGAGATACCACTGTATGCCTACTAGAAAAACTGCAATTTAAAAAACTGACAATCTCAAAGGTGCCTGATTGGCTCAGCTGAGTATCTGACTCTTGATTTCATCTCAGATAGTGATCCTCAGGGTCGTGAGTCTGAGCCCCACTTCAGGCTGCGAGCTGAGTATGAAGCCTGCTTAAGATTCTCTCTCCCTCTCCCTCTCCCTCTGCTTCTGCCCTGCTCATACTTGCTCCCTCTCTAAATAGATAGATAGATAGATAGATAGATAGATAGATAGATAGATAGATGATAGATAGATAGATGATAGATACATACATACATACATACATACATACATACATACGCACATACATAGTTACATAGATGGATACATAGGTAAAAGACTGACAATTTAAAGTGTTGCTGGAGATGTAGAACATCTGGAAATCTCCTACAATGCTGAAAGAATGCTAATCATTGTTATAGCATGAATTACATCACCTTAATTGGAAATAAAATTGCAGATATAATTAGTTAAGATGAGGTCATTGGGTTAGTCCTAAACCAATATGACTGTCCTTATTTAAAAAAAAAATTAGGGGCGCCTGGGTGGCTCAGTTGGTTAAGCATCTGATTCTTGTTTTTGGCTCAGGTCATGATTTCACAGTTTGTGAGTTCAAACCCCACGTCAGGCTCTGTGCTGTCAGCTGACAGCCTGCTTGGGATTGTCCCTCTTCCTCTCTCTCTCTACCTCTCTCCTTCTCACTGTCTCTCTCTCTCTCTCAAAATAAATAAATAAAAACTTAAAAAAAAAGAAAATTACAGAATCAGACATATAAGGAAGATGATGTAAACAGACATACAGAGAATACGATCATCTACAAGCCAAGGAGAGAAACCTGAAAAAGATCTTTTCCCTTATATCCCTAAGGAGTAACCAACCTGCTGACACCTTGATTTTGGTATTGTGGCCTCCAGAATTACGAAACAATACATTTTCTGTTGTTTAAGCTACTCAATTTGTGATGCTTTGTTACAGCAGTACTAGCAGACCAATATAGCCATTTTGGAACATCATTTGCTCATTTCTTATAAAAAAAATAAACTTACAATACTAATTAAAAATTCCACTCATGGGGGGGCACTGAGTGGCTCAGTTGGTTAAGCATCTGACTCTTGATTTGAGTTCAGGTCATGATCTCACTATTTGTGGATTCAAGCCCTGCATCAGGCTCTGCACTGTCAGTGTGGAGTCTGCTTGGAATTCTGTCTCCCTTTTTCTCTGCCCTTCCCCTGTTTGCATGCATTCTCTCTCTGTTTCAAAAATAAAGAAATAAGCTTTGAAAAAAATTTCACTTGTGGATATTTATCCAAGATAAATGTATATGTATGTATGTGTATGTACATATATGTATGTATATGTATATATATATATATATATATATTCATACAATGACCTGTATGAAAATGCTCATAGCAGCTTTATTTATAATAACCCTAAACTAGAAACAATAAGTTTACCAGTTGGTGGATATATAAACTAATCATAGTACATCTGTACAATGGAACAGTACTTAAAATAAAATGGAAGAGACTATTGGTACTTACAAAAAATATTGATAACTCTCAGTTGTATTATGTTAAATGAGAGAAGTCAGACACAAAAAGCTATCTACTGCATGATTTATGTGATTGTCTGGGAAAGGCACATTTGTAGGGACAGAAAACAAAGTGATTAAAAAAATTCTAGATGGAGAAAGGGATTATTGTAATCAGGGGAAAAAATCTTTTCAAATAATTCATGAAAAATGGCACCTATATTGCATTTTGTACCTAAGTTCCTTTCTGAATCTTTACTTTCTTAGCATATTAAAGAATACATATTTGTCTTTTCTAAAAGTTGAGTATATGCAATCTTATTGGACCAGCTACACCATAAAATGCTGCAGTGACTTGCAAATGGAAGAAATTTAATTTTTAAATTCATGACTGAAATGAAAGCGGTGATACAATACATGGGAAAAGGGTGAGAAAATCTAAGCAACAGGGTACTGTTTTTGATAAAGGGAAAACTACATATGCCTCATGTAGGTAATGCACATTTGGTAGAAAAAGTAAAAATGATTACAGAAAAACAACTATAAGGCTGGAGTTACTCCACTAGCTCTGTGAAAAGTTAACTGTATTAGCTTAGTCAAGTAAAATTTTTATGAGGCTTCAGTTTCTTCATTGGAATATAGAAAGAAGTTTGAGAAATAACATATGAATTTTCTACCACACAGTAAGGTAGTTTCAGATCCCAAAATGTAAGCTGCCAGAGTGTATCATTGTAATCTGATATAATCGAGGGACATAAGTGATCTGTTAGGTCTTACAGAATACAAATAAGGATGGTGAGTTGTGGCAGGGATACGGCACACATAAAAGAGATTTAGAGAATTTTGCAAACATACTCAAGTATGACAGTGTTACCTAAAAAGCTTAAAGAATTTTAAGGAGAAATAAATGTGCATTGAAAACAAGAAAACATTGTCACTGCCTTACTCTATAGTAAAGAGCCCATGCTTGATTGTTATCCTCACTCTAAGAATCACTTTAGAATGCTGTAGATACACTATGACACCTTAAAGAAGATTGGGCACAGTAGGAAGGGACTCCAAACCATACCATGCATCTTTCTATCCTGTTTCCAAGGGGAACAGGCCATCTTCAAATACTTAAAAGGTTTACATATGATAGAGGGATTAGACTTTGTTTAAATCGACTGTGACCTGAAGGTCGAAAACTGGGATCTATGTTTATAAACAAACATAGTTTTAAGCAAATTTTTGTTGTTACAGTGTATACAGGTAAACACAGATGCTTGAAAAACTGGTTGAAAACCATATCACAGTGGTTATTCAAGCATGGGATGTATGGCCATGTGTTATATGAATTTATGAGAATCAATTGAGTATTAGAATAGATCAGATTCAAGGTTCTTTTCAATGCAAAGTTTCTATGATTCCCCGATAATTCTTTTCAGCTACATAAGTACAAGCAAGTGTGGAAATTAATGGAAGACAAATTTCAGCTCAAGATAAGTAAGAACTTGCTAAGAATTATGGTTGTACAATGATCGAATATGTTCTCTCAATAGTAAGGCTCATTCCCTACGAGAGGAAATGTCAAGGTGTATTCACTGTTTAAGATCATTTGTAGGTCCCCTGAATGCTATTAAAAGCAGAATATTCTGCCTGGCATTCAGACCTTTTCTGGAAGACCTGCTCTATCAATCTGTATTTATGTCTATTCCCCAAGTCAGAGTCTCTACTACAGAAAAATTAATATTTCTATGACTGTTTACATATTGTTTCCAGCATTGTGACTCTGATTATAACATTCTCCTAAAGTGTAATATACCTTCTGTCTTTTTTTCCTTCTGTGCAAATCTTATACATTTGTCAAAAACCAGTTTGAATTTAGTTTCATTGACACTCTGCCTGACTCATCTCATCTTTCTGCTTTTTTTTCTCTGCAGAATGCTGCATGCTTCATAAATCTGCCTTCAAAACAAAATCAGTTATTTCTAATTCTTCCCTATGTGTACATCCTCCATTCTCAATTTTAAGTTCGAACCAAATCTTGCATTGCTTTTGTACCCATCAAAGCTCCAATAGCACAATTTGACACTGAACTGAAACTTGGTAAATGCTGTTGTTGCTCTTCAGAGTATCCTAGGAGTCTAATCATATCCATTCTCTGACTGTCAGGAATATCATTGCTGTTTAATCATTTTTACAGTCATCTTGTATTAGTTATCTATTGCTTGGTAACAAAATACTTCAAAACTTAGCAACTAAAACTAGTTATTATCTACCATAATTTCTAAAGGTCAGGGTTCTGAGAGTACTTTGCTGGGTGGTTCTGGCTTAGGGTCTCACATAAGGTTCCAGTTAAGATATATTTTTAGGGTTGCAGTCATTTGAAAGCTTGACTTGGGCTGAAGGATCTGCTTACCAGGTGGTTCACTGAAATGATGTTGTCTGAACGCCTGAGTTTCTTGCTGGCTGTTGGCAGGAAGTACCCTGTACCTTGCTTGGGTGTCCTCATGGCATGGCAGAAGTTGCTTTGACTTTTATAACCTAGTCTCAGAATGCATCTGCTATTACTTCTGCTGTCTGTTAATTACAGAACAACCCTAAATCAATGAGAGAAAGAATTACACAAGGGTGCAAATACTAGGAAATGAGGATCATTGAGGACCATCTTACAGACTTGCTACCACACGTCTTGTATTAAATGTTTGTTATAATAAAATTTATGAAGTGATTTGTATCATGTGTGCTTCATATAATTGTAGAATAGTAACAAGAACAAAAAATGGAACTAATTTAGTAATTTTCCATTCAGTTTTATATATTTTTTAAAATTTTTATTGAATTAATCAATTTCCTTATATTTTGATTTTTTAATGGAAACTGGAAAAATTGGAAAAATAAAGGAAATTGAATAAAGAAAAGAATAATGAGCTTAATTAGCTTCCTTCAAATTTCATTCTGTGTTTTCAATGTGAATTATAGTGTTACTGAATAAAGCAGAAATTTAAGAGCTTAGATTTAATTAAGAAAGAAGAGATGATCTTAATAGGTACATTTAGATAACTAAATATACTTTCCTCACTATAGTTGCAAAAGGTAAATATTTTTCTCTGGCATTTTTTTGTCATCAGTGAAAAAGTACTTTTAACAAAATAACTTTGATAATGAATGAGGGAAAAAAATGATGAAAACTGTAGATGTTGCTTTAATCAAATGTCAAATGTTTTCTGAACTGAAATCATTTGTTCACATAAAATTATAAGTAAATTGATACGGTTTTAACATTATTGACTTTCACAAACTTTGTCTAACATAGACCCCCTTGAATCTGAATTTCTCTTTGTTGTAAATCTTTATCTGTGAATGTCCAAATCTTTCCTCTTTCATGTAAGTTGATTGTCCTAACTGATGATGCTTACTTCTACTCCAAACCCTACTTCACTTGTTCTATATGCCACTTACACAGATAGAGTTTTCTGTATATTTTTTCTTTTCTATATTTTTGCATATACCATTTCACCTTCCTAACTAGAATGCCGTTTCCTGGAGATGGCAGTTCTGTTGGTCACAACTACCATTGTGCCTACAACATGTCATGTGTCCACAAATGGTTTTTGAAATGAAATATCCTTGCTTTACTCTAGATTTTATCCAAAATGTACAGTTGTATGTATGTTCTTATAAGCCTGTATATGATATTTCCTTTGTATGTATAAGTTTAGTTAAATTACTTCTACTGTTATACAATTAATCCTTTATTAACCTTTAAATTTGTTTTGGTAATAATCCTATTATATCTACTTCTATAACCAATTTCTGTAACCATCAGTGATACTTCACTGTGGAGCTTTTTATGCAACAATATTAATATATTATTCTAGCTGGAAATGCTTTTGGAATCATCATCAAAGATATATTAAATTATATCCAGCTTGGCTGTAGTATTATATAATTGCATTTTGTTAACTTTCAAATGGAAAACCTATGTATAATAATTCGATATCCCTTTATCCTTCAGAATACCCTATCTAGGCTTCTGTTTGTGAACTATACTATTCATTTTTTAGTCCTTGTGCTTCAGATAGGGCTCCGCTCCTGGCTGGTCGAGGGCAGTTTCTGGGCTCAGACCAATGAGATTATCATATAGTAATCGGTTAAGTGATAGTCACCACACAGTCATACTTTCAAAATCAGCAAGAAACAAAATGTGTCTAAGAAATGTATTTGTATTTTTCCCTTATGAGATTTGAAGTAGAAAGAATGCAAGGTGAATTTACTCCAGTAGCTTTACAGCAATAAGAGAAATGCCTGTCTTATCAACAAGCCAACATAAAGAATTGAGCCAAGAGGGAAAGAAACCAGGTTCTTTTATCATTTGAACCCCCGGTCTATATTTCATACAGAAATCAAATACTACATTTTCCTACTGCTCAAGATGGCAGCGTATTCACTATGTACAAATGCTTAAATAATTTTAATATTTTTATTATTTGGTATTTGTGGCCTCCGCCTGGTGTTTTTAGTGGCTTTGTCTATCTTTTATAGAACCTGTTAGCTAAACAGGTCAAATTCCATACCTGTTAGTTTTTTTTTTTTCTATCTGACTTAACCTATCAGATAATTATTTATTACTGATATGCTCTAGCTACAGTCATTTTCTACACACATGTTGACAGTTTCAAATGCTTAGTAGCATATAAGGACATTTCCTTTCTGCACAACTATCTCTTAGTAACTTGACCGAACTCTAGAAATGGAGATGTGACTTTTATCTGGGATAGGCCTAGGGATTATCTATGATCAGTACACAGTTGGGAAGTGTGATTTTGTTTTTGGTTAAGAGATCTATGAACCTGGATCATTACAGTGCATTCAATTTTATATCACACTCAGCACCAGGTCATGCCAATTCATTCTATATTCCATATATATTTATACTTACTTTCTTCTTACATTTATCTTGCATGAGATCAAAACATGCGTGCTATATCAGTTAACTTGCTTCAGATACACATTATATGTTAGGGTTCTCTGAAGAAACAAAGCCAATAGGATGTATATATACATAAAGAGTATGTTTATTTTAATGAATTTATTTTATTGAATTTTTTTATTTTATGAATTTATTTTAATGAATTTTCTCATGCAGTTGCAGAGGCTGGAAGTAAAATCTACAGACAGAATTATATTTGACCAAATATCTGGCACTATGGCCCAGCCAGGTTGACACATAAAATTAACCATCACAGACTTGATAACAAGACTATGAAAACTTCAACATGAAATTTATATAACATGGTTTATTTCATATTAGCTTTGCCTTCCTCTTTGGTATCCTTAATATCTACTTCCATTTATTTGTACTTTTAATTATTTGATAATTGAATTTGCTCTTGACTGTCTCCCTGTAGTAAATTTCAAAGGTCATATTATGTTCTCACTTTTATCAAATCAACTCTGGGTATAGTATTCAGCATGTTTCTCTTGTCCAAAAAATTCCTGAAGTAACGTCACAGAGATTAACACCAATACACAGAATTCTGCCCTAAAATTTCCACAGCGTTTGGAGTCTTACTAGGTCATTGGCTAAGACCTGATGAAATTTTAAAAGGGCAAAATCTTATGTCTCAAGAATATCTTATCTTCGTTTTTATAGTCTACACATCTTAAAGGATTCAAAATCATTTGAATTTTAAACTTTTTCATAAGTCTAGTTTCACTACATTTTAACCTACTATAAATACTGTATTAAAAATAACTAGAGTGAATTTAACATTTTCCATGTAATGATTTTCTGGGTTCATTACCTTTTACTAGAGCAGAGCTTTGATGTAACAGATAGGTGTAAACATCTAAACATCTAATATCAAGATCTCCTAGAGAAATGATTGCTTTCCTGGTGATAAACAGGTTTATCCAACTTTTATCAAAGTTCAAGGTATAGTTCAAGACCTCAAAAGAAATTGTAACTTCCAATCTCATGGAGGTGAATTTCCTGCTCTTTAACTACCTTTTAATTTGTCTTCCTTTAATGCAATCTTTATTATATCTTCAATTGCATGCTCTTATGCTTTAGAACAGTTTGGAAGAAATTTTCTAGGAAATAAGTCTACCTGCTGCACGGAATTACAGTATTTCCTAAATCATATCACATCTGTGATGCCACTTAACACCTGCACCACACTTACATTGGTGAATTGCTGTTGCCTGTTCTGTGACTTAATGGCACAGAATATATAGCATATGTTGGTAATTCTTTTGTAATATGTTTGAAAATGTGCATACAAATGAATCCTCTTCAGGCGCAAGAGCATGAATTTATAGTGCAATTAACAGTTTGAGCTCACACCTGCTTTAAATACCACATAGGCTTGTATTTTAATTACAAGGTATGCAGTGAGACCACCCAAAGTCTCTATTCCATATGTAGTCTAAAGAACTGAGGCAGAATCCAAATCCAAGTTTTGAGCCTTGTTTTCAAGGCCCATGCATTTTGCATTTAAGAGAGAAATATACTACTTGTAGACAATTCAAATACCCAAGGAATTAACAAACCAAATGCCCTATATTTTAAATAACAGAAGAAAAAAATGAAGATTGATTAAATAATATTTTTATTGAGGTGAAATTTATTGAGATATATAACATTATACTAGTTTCAGGTGTTCAACATAAAAATTCAGTATATGTGTACACTACAAAGTGATTACCACAATGTCAAGTTACCATCCATCACCATACAATTGACCTCCTTCAAACTTTCACCTACCTCTCCACCCTCCTCCCCTCTAGCAACCACCAATCTGTTTTCCACACACGTGAGTTTTGTTTTGTTTGTTCATTTGTTTTTTGAGGTGGTTGTTTTTAGATTCCACATAAGTGAAAATATATGGTGCTTGTTTTTCTCTAATTGGCTTACTTCACTTAACATAGCAAGGTCCATCATGTTGTCACAACTGGCAAGATTATTTCCTTTATTACGGCTGACTAGTATTCCATTGTGGGGTGTGTGTGTGTGTGTGTGTGTGTGTGTGTGTGTGTGTTGTATCACATCTCCTTTATCCATTCATCCATTCATGGACACTTAGGTTGTTTCTGTACCTTGGCTATTGTAAATAATGCTGCAATGAACATAAGAGAGCATATATTTTTTTCAAATTAACGTTTTCTTTTTGTCAGATAAATACCTAGAAGTGGAATAGCTAGATGTTATAGTAGTTCTATTTTAAATTTTTTGAGGAACCTCTCTTCTGTTTTCCATAGTAGCTCTACCAGTTTACATTCCCATGAATACTGTATTAGGGTTACCTTGAATATTAATTGATTAAAACTAGAATTCCTTACCTAGAGATTCACACTTTTGACATATATATCTGGAATCTGTACCTCTTATTTGTATGGTTCAGCATGTCTGACCTAGATTATAGAAATAGTTCCATAACTAGCTTTGTAAATATTATCCTTCATTTCCACCAACAGGGTGTAAGTTATTGTTCTATATCCTTACCAACAGTAAAATCAACAGACATTTAAATCTTTGTCAACCTTGCAATTATATTAACATTGTCTTAACTGACATTTCTCTAATCGTCATGTGGTTTTCATATGACGATTGGTCATTATTACTTCTGCTTTATGACGTGCTTGCTGCCAGTTTGTTCTGTTCAGATGTCCTTTGCTCCTTCTAAGCGGGGTTGTCATCTTATTGATTTGAAGGAACCTTTTATGCTTTACATACCAAATTATTTTATGGTTATGTTAATTGCAAGTAGTTTCTCCCAGGTTCCACCTAGTCATTTAATTATCTGTGTAGAGTTTTTTCATGACTAACAAAGCTTAATTTTAGTGTGGTACATTTATTAATATATTCCTTCATATACCATTAATTTTCCCTCACATACCAATATTTTATGTAAAATATTGTCCTAACCCAAAAATCCTAAAGCTATTATTTTATTTCATTCTAAAAATTACAAAATATTTCTTCTCATTATTCATTTCTTGTTCTACCTGGAATTTATTTATCGGTTTGGTGTGAAGCAGAAAACCAATTTCACCTTTTTCCCCTCAAATAAATATTATCTCACTACTAGTAAGTAATAGTAAATAAATAGTGTCCCCGTAGTATTTATTGTGTAGTTGCTCTTTTCCTAACACTTTTGTTGTATGATAAGTTTCCATGTACAGCGTGACCAGGTTCTGATCTAATGGTCTCCATCTCTCTACCAAGACTACACTGTATTAATTGGGTTTATTAAAAATAGTTTTGATATCTGATCAAATTTCCCCACCTTATTATTTTTCAAGGGAAACTTGGCTATTTTTGATATTTTGTCCTAATATAGTTATTTTAGGGTCAGCTTGTCAAAGTTTTAGATGTGTGTTAGGTTTTGTTTTTCTTTTTATGGGGCTGAATGATATCTGTATATAAATTTATAGATATTTGCATTCTTATGAGCATTTCTTTTTGTTAATATTTTTAATGATTTTTAAAAATTTCTCTGTAAAAGTTTTGATTATCTTTCATACCATTTACTCCTAGTTTTCTTTTATTGTTGTCAATATTTTAAATAGCATCAGTTGTTGTTATTTAGTACAATGGGCTCAGTGCTAGAGCTGACCTGTGAGAATATGTAGCATAAACACAAAATATCATCCTCGAATTCTGAGTTCTAAGCTACTCAGAGTCACTTGAGTCATTTGAGTCATTTGTTCTGCATCATATCTTAATTTTATGTTTCTCAACCTTCTTTCCTCCATTAGAGTTCTTTCCTTCTCAATGAGCACTTTTAGATATTTTGTTGTTGTTGTTCATTTTTTTTTTTTTTTGGTCCAGTAGAATTTGGTCCAGTGAAATTACCGCACTGAGTTGGAGGGCTAAATAAGTTTGCAATATCTAACATTTTTTACCTCCAGGAACAAGTTTTCATTTCCTTGGGGGTGACATCATATCATATTTCAACCTTAAATGGTTATGTTTACAAAGCCTTTGTCTTTTTTGAATGTCAATGGAGATGATTTTGTATAATGGTGTTATATAAAACTCTCTTGCTTAAGTCTCTAAATCTAATCACTTTTTGTATTAAAAAAAAAAATTACGGGGTATGTGGGTGGCTCAGTCAGTTAAGCTACTGACTCTTCATTTTGGCTCAGGTCAGGATCTTGCACTTCCTGAGTTTTGAGCGCCTGCATCAGACTCTGTGCTAACAGTGCTTAGCCTGCTTGGGATTCTCCTTCCCTTTCTGCTCCTCCCCCCATCGTGTGTGTGTGTGTGTGTGTGTGTGTGTGTGTGTGTGTGTTTAAATAAATAAACAAAAAACTATGTTGACAAATATATGCAAATAATTATAGTATTGAGGTTTTCTTTGCCAAATCATTTTATTATTAGTCTAGTTATTTACTTTTCTTTTTGACTTGAGGAGGACCCCCTAGTACAATATTAAGCAGAAAAAGTGATAATGAACTTCAATACAGTTCATGATTTTAAAGGAAATATTTCTTATATGTATAAATTAGTAGATGTATTTGCTGTATGTTTTTTCCAGGTCCTCTATATCATACTAATAACATTTCCATTAGTAATAGTTAATGCATGCTAACTTTCTTTACCAATGATACCTTTAAAAACATAATACATTGGTTTAAATAAGATAGTTTTAATCTCTGAAATAACTATTCGATGACAATTTAGCATCTTTTTTTTAAATTTTTTTTTCAACGTTTATTTATTTTTGGGACAGAGAGAGACAGAGCATGAACAGGGGAGGGGCAGAGAGAGAGGGAGACACAGAATCAGAAACAGGCTCCAGGCTCTGAGCCATCAGCCCAGAGCCCGACACGGGGCTCGAACTCCCGGACCGTGAGATCATGACCTGGCTGAAGTCGGACGCTTAACCGACTGTGCCACCCAGGCGCCCCGACAATTTAGCATCTTTAACACGTCTCAGATGACTCAAGTTCGTATTTCCCAGCTATTTTATTTATTTTATTTTCCTCAACCAAATTCTATTTTAAAAAATTTCAAATTTACACAAAAGTTGAAAAAGTACTACAAACATATCAACATACCTATATACTCTTTACCTATGGTCAATAAATGTGAATATTTTCCTGCTTAGTTGTGTATGTGTATACATGTATATATACACATACACAAATAGCTTCAACCACTTGATGCTTTTCTTTGATGGTAAATAGTTTGAATTTTGTCAAATCATTTATCTATTATGGTTGAAATTATTTTTTTCTTATAGTTTTATTGTGAAATTAATTACATTTGTAATTTTTAAAAATAATTTTCAAAGTGCTAAAGAAAATAATTTTCATCTGGAATAGTAAACCCTGCAAAAGAATATTGAAAGAGAGAACAAAGTAAGCATAGTTCTAGACAAGTAGAAATTATCACCAGGTCCTCAAAAGAAAAAGATGATTGTTTAAAGGTAATTTCAAGAAGAAAAAACCTCCCAGGAGCAAGATATGAAATACAAGAAGGAGTGTTTGGCAAAAATAATCATTTGGGTATATTTTAAAACACAAGAGGAAAATGTTAATATACAAAATTAAAAAGCAACGTCGATGGAAGCATTTTCTACAAAAATAATATATAATTTTGGAAATTTTGAAATAGAGTAAATATATAGGTTCTCTTTAGCCATAAATTTTAAGCAAAATATGCATGTTTAAATTGCTATTATAATTTTTTTTAAAAAATAGCAGTAGAGTGTATAAATTCTAAATAGATTTAGAAGGAAAATTGAGGAAAGGTAGTAAAATAACCCCAAAAGAGAAAATAAAGAAGAAAAGTAGTACAAAAAGTGACAAAAATAAGATATGTTTCAGTAATAATACATTTTAGTAAATGTAATTATTAAGAAAGTACATTTTCCCATTAAAATCAATTAGCTCTATATTTTTTTATAAAATATTTGCCTATATAAACTGTAAGAACTCAAAAAGTTTGAGTTCAATAGTAGTATCAGGTAATTACTAACCAAGAAATGGGTAACAGACAAATTAGACAATTACATTTGTGGCACTAGGCATCATTATAATTGAAATAATATAGCGTGAATAATTTAGATTATCCATAAAATAGAAAACATAAATCAACTATAAATTAAATGTTAAAATACCAAAATTATTTATGTTTAAAATCAATAAAAACACTATGAGTTATATTTGAAAATATACTGGTGGTCCTAAATGTGTGCTATAAGATAGTAAAGCATAAAAATTGAAAAAGTATAACCTTATGGTCAATTTTCCCAGGAGCTTTGACTTTCTGTTATAAAATTCACAAGTATTGGGGCACCTGAGTGGCTCAGTCGGTTAAGAGTCCAACTCTTGATTTTGACTGAGGTTATGATGTCACAGTTTGTGAATTCGAGCCCCACACCGGGCTCAGCACTGATAGCTTGGGGCCCGCTTGGGATTCTCTCTCTCTCTCTCTCTCTCTCTCTCTCTTTCTCTTTCTCTGTCTCTCTCTCTCTATCTCAAAATAAATAAATAAACTTAAAAAAATGAAAAATCACAAGTATTTATAAGTAAATAGTTTAACTAAAAGTATTTAATACAGTTATCAAGATATTAATCAACTACCTTTCTATAAAATATAAATGCAATTTAAAAATATAAAATTAAAATGTTACTTTGAAATAAAATCACCAAGGAATGTTTAATCACAATATCTTAATGAAGGCCTAATTACTGTGGATAGGTTTATTTATGATAAAAAGCTAAAATATCCTGTAGATTACACATTTCAGTTTTTCCTAAATTGATTAATAGGATCAATGTTATTTTAATAAAGATTCTATAAGTTTTTCAGGAATCTTTCCTAGCCAATTTCAAGATTTTGATCAAAAATTAAATGTCCAAGAAGAATCAATATTATGTATATTATAGGTAGTAAAATCAGAATTTCAACCAATGTGCCTCCCTATCTATATCCAGTTCCCTGATACTGTGACATTTTATTCATGGACAGGTTTGTTGAAGATGAACATCTGGAAAATATTTCATCTTTGGCTTTTCAAATCTCTATTATTTATGCTGGTATCATTTTGGTCTAAGTATTACTCTTTTATCACAAAGTTCCTCATAATTTTCTCTTAAACTTTTCATTCTTTCAGAAAATAGCCAAATTCTAATTTAAAATAACACAAGATATGTAGCTAACTGTTCTCATCAACACATCCCAGCCTCACTTTCTCATTGGCATCTGTGAAGAGATCAAAATAAATATAAAAATAAAAATAAAATAAAAGTCATATTGTCAACAAAAGTGAGATTTATATTCAGTGCTTTGGAAGAAGCTGAGAAGATTGAAAGATTCATTGATGTTTTAAACATTTTTATCTCTACCTTTACATTTCAAATTTTTAAAATAAGAAGGGATTGTTGAATCTTACAAAGATCCATGTTTAAACATTACATATAATTTAAAATTTAAGAATGAATTGTGGCAAAGGTTAATAAGGGTAGGAAAATAAGATAAAGCCAGAAGTGAGGGTAGAAACCCAAATTTACATGCTATCCTGAGTTCAAAATGTTCCATCAAAATTCATGTCCACCAGGGTAATGTGAATTCGCTAAGAACCTGTGAATGTGACCTTACTTGGAGATAGCATCTCTGCAGATGTAAATTTGGAATTAGGATCTTTTCAGATGTAATCAAATGAAGATGAGATCATACTAAATGGGAGTGGGGTGGGCAGCCAAATCTAATATGACTAGTGCCCTTATGAGAAGAAAGAAATGTGGAAATAGAGAGAGTCAAAGGGGAGAAGGCAATGTGAAGATAGATGCAGAGATGGGAGTAACTGAAGCTGCAAATCAAGGAAAACCAAAGATTACCAGCAACCACCAGAAGCTACAAGAGGCAAAGAAGGATTCTTCCCAGGAGACTTCACAGAAAATGTGGCCTTGCCAATACCTTGATTTCAAACTTCTAGCTTCAGAACTATGAGAAAATAGATTTCTGTTTTAAGCCCCCCAGTTTGTATAATTTGTTGTGGAAGCTCTAGGAAATTATGCACAAGACATGCAATCTTGTATACATATTTTATGTGTGTGTGTATAATGTATACGCATATATATGTATATATAACATATTATATTTTATTTTTAATGGTTTTTTAAAATGTTTTTATTTATTTTTGAGACAGAGGGAGACACAGCATAAGCAGGGGAGGGGCAGTGAGAGAGGGAGACACAGAATCCAAAGCAGGATCCAGGCTCTGAGCTGTCAGCACAGAGCCCGAGGCGGGGCTCGAACTCACAGACCATGAGATCATGACCTGAGCTGAATTCAGACGCTTAACCGACTGAGCCACCCAGGCACCCCTAACATATTATATTTTATACTTATAATATATATATACAATGCATATAATTATATATATGTATATGTATATATATATATAACATATATGTAAGATTTATGAAGCTTTTTGAATAAATTCAAAGCAAATGAAGTTGAATGGAGAAATTCATTCAGAAATACAAACTTGTCTTTGCTTTCTAGCAAGGCTACCAGCCTGCACTTAGGACAGTACTGTATTTGGGTTTTCCTCTAATTTATTTATATTAGAGACATAAGTTTTTGCTTAACTAAAGTTAGTAGTACATTCCAGTACAGCTTTCTGAAGAAGGTAGGCTATTTGCCTTTATTTCTGCCTGCCATCCATGCTATTCTTTCTCTATTCATTCAAAGTAGAGATGTTTAGGGATGGGAGGATTGAGAAAGGGGATTTCAGAGTAAATTAAGTGTGGAGAGGTTGAGGAGGGAAAAGCAAGGAGTGTGTGGTATATGAGGGTACAAATATTGGATGATATAGTTTTAACAACAAAAAAAAAGTACTCAAGGGTAGGAAAGAGACAGGAGGATTTCCTCAAATCAGTACATCCTAGGATTTGTAATTTTTAAGGTATTCCGTCAATTCAGTGTGTTGGAGGACCAAGAAAATGGATATGATAATATTTCAATTCCATTCGTAAGAAGGCGTACATAATGGGGGGAAAATACTTGTTGTACATTAGAGATTGGGCAGCTGCTAGGTATGCCATTCTAACATCAGATCAAAAATCTCATTAGGGATGGGAATGCAAGCTGGTGCAGCCACTCTGGAATACAGTATGGAGGTTCCTCAAGAAACTAAATATAGAACTACCCTATGACCCAGCAATTGCACTACTAGGTACTTATCCAAGGGATACAGGTATGCTGCTTCAAAGGGACACATGCACCCCCATGTTTATAGCACCACTATCAACAATAGCCAAAGTATGGAAAGAGCCCAAATATCAATTGATGGATGAATTGATAAAGAAGGTGTGATGTGTACCCAAAGGCAAGGGAATTAAAAGCAAAAATGAACTACTGGGACCTTATGAAGATAAATAGCTTCTGCACAGCCAAGGAAACAACCAACAAAACTAAAAGGCAACCAACGGAATGGGAAAAGATATTTGCAAATGACATATCGGACAAAGGGATAGTATCCAAAATCTATAAAGAGCTCACCAAACTCCACACCTGAAAAACAAATAACCCAGTGAAGAAATGGGCAGAAAACATGAATAGACACTTCTCTAAAGAAGACATCCGGATGGCCAACAGGCACATGAAAAGATGCTCAACGTCGCTCCTCATCAGGGAAACACAAATCAAAACCACACTCAGATATCACCTCACGCCAGTCAGAGTGGCCAAAATGAACAAATCGGGAGACTATAGATGCTGGAGAGGATGTGGAGAAACGGGAACCCTCTTGCACTGTTGGTGGGAATGCAAATTGGTGCAGCCACTCTGGAAAACAGTGTGGAGGTTCCTCAAAAAATTAAAAATAGACCTACCCTATGACCCAGCAATAGCGCTGCTAGGAATTTACCCAAGGGATACAGGTGTACTGACGCATAGGGGCACTTGTACCCCAATGTTTATAGCAGCACTCTCAACAATAGCCAAATTATGGAAAGAGCCTAAATGTCCATCAACTGATGAATGGATAAAGAAATTGTGGTTTACATACACAATGGAGTACTACATGGCAATGAGAAAGAATGAAATATGGCCTTTTGTAGCAACGTGGATGGAACTGGCGAGTGTGATGCTAAGTGAAATAAGCCATACAGAGAAAGACAGATACTATATGTTTTCACTCTTATGTGGATCCTGAGAAATTAACAGAAACCCATGGGGGAGGGGAAGAAAAAAAAAGAGGTTAGAGTGGGAGAGAGCCAAAGCATAAGAGACTCTTAAAAACTGAGAACAAACTGAGGGTTGAGGGGGGGTGGGAGGTCGGGGAGGGTGGGTGATGGGTATTGAGGAGGGCACATTTTGGGATGAGCACTGGGTGTTGTATGGAAACCAATTTGACAATAAATTTCATATATTGAAAAAAAAAGAAGATGTGATGTGTGTGTGTGTATACATACATATATATATCTCCATGGAGATATATATATATATATATATATATATATATATATATATATATATATAATGGAGTATTACTTGGCAATGAAAAAGAATGGAATCTTGCCATTTGCAGCTACATGGATGGAACTGGAGGGTATTATGCTAAGTGAAATTATTCAGAGACAGAAATCATTTGACTGCACGCATATGAGACAAAACAGATGAACATAAGGGAAGGGAAACAAAAATAATGTAAAAACAGGGAGGGGGACAAAACAGAAGAGACTCATAAATATGAAGAACAAACTGAGGGTTACTGGAGGGATTGTGGGAGAGGGGATGGGCTGAATGGGTAAGGGTCACTAAGGAATCTACTCCTGAAATAATTGTTGCACTAAATGCTAACTAATGGATGTAAATTAAAAAAAATAAAAAAATAAAACAAGTTAAAATAAAAAAATATTAAAAAAAAACAAAGAAAAAAATCTCATTAGGGAAATGCTACTAATACCCAAGCATGTATGCAATGACATCAAAGTAAATCTTCATGATCTGCATGTTTGCAAAGATAGCATTTTGAAAGATTAATTTTTTTTCTTGCATTAATTAAAAGAAAAATAGACCCATGATGATGGTCAGCATTCACAATTGATAGAAGAATAAATAGGAAGAACATTTTTTTTAAGTGTATGGTTCTCAGAATCTCCAAAACCACAGAAGTCCAGATTGGTGGATTCTCACCTACAAGCCAATTTCTGACACCACCTAGGACTGCTCCAGTGAAAATCCCACTGACTCAGCAGCTGGCCATAAACATTAGACCTCACATGGCTGCTGCCTCAAAGTCAGGCATCTTCTTTGGGGCACTCTCACCAGAAAGTAGGTCCTATGTATAGCCCATCACCTCATTTAGCCACTAGAGTTTATATTGCACACGTGTGACATGACTGCCAGGCAGGTTGGAGGCAGGAGGTTTTTGTTATTGTTTTGTTTTGTTTTCAAATACCTTAAAGGGTATATAATTTACTATGTGAAAATTCTTGAAGGAAAGGATGGTCAAATATATGTGACCACAATCATGATACATATGCCCATTATATCTATCAAAACGTATGTCAACAAACTAAACAAAACCAGAAAACAAAAATAAATGAAAACAAAACTATTCTCTGAAGATTCAGAGGAAAGGTCAAGTTCTGAAAATGATTTATTAGAGAAACTAGGAGAAAAATGTTAAATTCTTTAAAGAAAGATGTCAAGAAGATCCAAGAAACCCTGACTCCATTGAAAAATACACAAAGAGCTGTAGGGAGATAGGATACAGAGATGATAATTGATCTTGAATAAGAAAACTTTGAAAAAATAAGCATCAATTTCAAATTAAAATTACCACTGGTAGCAATAAAAACAGAATTGACTTTCAGAAAACTGAAGAAATAATTCAGGTAATAGTGTCAGAGTCCCACCAGTAAATGTAATGTACACTGAAATGGATAATTTGAGGAGAGGTTTAGTAAAGCAAAGATGTAGTCCATTTCAAGGAAGCCATCAGGGCATAATACACTGTTACCCCAAGGCCAGTGAAAGAGGTAACTGTAAACATCCTTTGACCAAAGAGGCAAGGAAGCAGAGTGGCTACTGTAACCTTGAGTGGGTATCTCTGTGTTAGAAATAATCAGAGAGGAGCTGTGAGTTTTGATAGACAAATGCAGTCAATTCATGGCAACATAAAGAGATGAAACCTGAGGAATAAATACTCCGAGTTCTCTCTACTCCCTGCCTCTAATTTGTCCATGTTTCACATTGATCAAACTTAGGCAGAAATTACGGGGCATGGGACAATTTTGTAGGCAGTATGAACCATGATCATGAGATGCAGAGAAGGCTTATGAAGGGTAGAGAGTGAATCTGGAGAACTTCTGCACAACTTACACTATGAAATTTCTTTTAGAATGTTCAGAGAAATGAATAAAAACCTAATAATAAGGTTGGTTGAATTTTCAGGGTGTACCTGCTTTGAGTATTTTTTTCTATATGCATTATTTTTTTCAGGTTGTACCTGCTTTAAGTATTTTATATGCATTATTTTATTTAATCATCCTAGGAACTCAAAGAAATAACTACTTTTATTGTTATTATTATTGCCCCCATTTTATAATAATATTAAGACTGAAATAAATAATTTAAGATCACACATTGTCATGGATAATGTTCACCTCCACATTCCTTTCGACTCACTTTATATCTTTCCAGTAGAACTTTTTGTTAATTTTTTTTTTGTTTTATTTTATTTTTGAGAGAGAGAGAGAGATTGGGGGAGGGGCAGAGAGAGAGGGAGACACAGAATGTGAAGCAGGCTCCAGGCTTCAAGCTGTCAGCACAGCTGACCTGAGTCAAAGTTGGATGCTTAACCAATTGAGCTACCCAGGCGCCCCTACTAGAACTTTTTTTTTAATTAAAACAAAAATCCACCATTCCTCCACATGGCCATCTATTTCAGAAGACCACCATATTCCAAAGTTCTAGGAGCTGGTTCCAATTAAGCCCAAAGGAAGCACTTTATGGCACATCTTTATCCTGGTCCAAATATGGGTTTGTACCAAAGGTGATTTATTCAGTTAAAATATTTTAATGTTTGAGCTAAGTTTCTTTTTTTATATCTCTTTCTTTCTTCATGGCTAATAAAGACAATACGACATAACTAAAAGTGAAACAGGGGAGTTACATAGACTTGGGTTTTTATTTCTTCACCTGCCACTTAGAATCTGTATGTAGCAGCGCAGAAACTCCTAATCTCACGTTGATTTGATCAGTAAAGGACTTTATTATCCTATATAGTCAAAAGTCCAGAGAAAGAAAGCTATCTAGGTTTAGTTGACCAGTAACTCAAGGACATCCTCAAGGATCCAAGGTTTTTCTTTTCTTGCCCTACAGATATTTTAGTGTTGGTTTGATTCTTAGGCAGTTTCCTTTGTGATTACAAGATGACCAAAAGAAATAAATAGAGCTATATATTCTTTTGTTCATGTACAGAAGAAGCAAATTCCTGAGAGACAGACAGCCTATTGGATCTTAAGGAATTCATTGAACTGCTTTACCTAATGCAAGGATTTATTGGGAAAATGTGAGAGGATAATTGAAGGATTATTAGAATCAGTAAATAGGGGCACCTCTGGAGTCTAACTTACCTCTGGAATCCTAGTTATGTGAGATGATAAATTTATTTATAGATTAATAATTTTTGAGTCAGTAGTTTTGTTACTTGCAGCTAAAAACTTGCCACACACAATTTGTGTGCTACACGCAATGTGTAAGTGGCAGATACAGAAATCCAAGCCCATGTCCTTTTTATTCTTGTACCTTACTTTTAACCATTCTACTATACTGTCAATAAACCAATTTTATAAGAGACAAGGATATAGAGCAGAAAACAGTCCAATCTAAGAATTTAAGGTATTCTAAAAGAAAAACCCATAGCTATTTAAATGGATGCAGTATTCATGTTTAAGTAACATTTCCCTGAGCTTTGGAAAACATGAAATTCAAAGGGCATACTAAGTTATATCTAAAATTAATTTTAGAAAAATGGGCCACATATATTAGCAGTTTCTTTTCAAATTATAGGAATAAACACACAAATATTACAGTTATCCAAGTAGGAAAAATATTTATATTCAAGTATACAATGAATTGGAATAGACTGTCCTTTAACCACCCCACCCCCAATTGTGGCAATTTTAAAAGTAACTCAGTTACCTAATCTAATTTACTTTGTAAGATATCTTCAGTTAAAATTAGTGCAATCTGTTGCTAGAACCTTAGTTAACATAAGAAGCTTCCCAAAGATGTCAAATAATCTCATCTTTGGTTAGCATGAGAGAATCTTCCCAGTTGGAACATGTAGTTGTCTGGCAAACAGCTAATGCCTAATGATGATCGCAAATTAGTAGATTGGCCAGTGTGTTCAAAGCCTAAAAATCTTTCTATTTAACTGACAACTGATATCCTCATTCAGGGGTATTAGTACATTAAAACAGATTTTTTTTTTGGTGTGTTTTGCTGTTGCTATTTGTTTGTTTGTTTTTGTTTTTGTTTTTGTTTTTTTAGCCTGACAACGTACTAATCCCTGCAAGATATTAACTGTTGTTCATGTAGAGAGATTCAAGCACTCTGACCTTTTTCTTTCACCTGGAAATATGTCATCTAACTAGTTTTCCCAGTAATTCTAGTTATCAAAGCCAAAATCTGAGAATCATCCTAAACTCCTTACTCTCTCATATAATCTGTATTGTCCTTGTGCTTTGTTTTTTGTTTTACATTTTTGACCTTTCCTGTCTTTCACGTTTGTCTCTCTTTCTCCTTCATATTTTGTTTGCCTATACTTAAATTCTCATCAAAATAAAGAGCATCCAAACTGGTCTCCCTATGTCCAGATTAACTTTATTTTTCTGCTTATCCTTTCTTCCATTTATATAAAATCAGTATCAGATGTCACCCTCCTGTTCAACATGCTTCAATAGCTTAACACTATCTACTTACTTAAACAAGACATGCAAGATTCCTTCCTTCATTCCTCAATCATAGAGAGTGAGTTAACTGAAGACAAATTATTTTACAGGCTCTGTTATGGTGTTGTCTCCCTTGGAAACTCTGATCTCTAGGAGAGGATTCCCTCTCTACCTACATAAGGCCAAAGGTGGCTCTCATGTGAGATAGTCCTCAAGAAGATAAGTTAGACTTTGAGATTCATTTACCTTGAGATTCATTCTCAAAAAAATTTCAATTCTTAGTCTTTTCATTTTTCTTGGTGTTTCATGTCTCTTTCTCCCCCTCCCACTCTCCTCCTTCCCCCCCCCACCCCGCCCTCAGTCACTCACCATTTCTTATCACCAGTGTGGAAAGACACTGATGGAGTTTTAGGTTAAAAACTAAGTTAGAAGTTACCAAAGAGGGATTTTGATCAACATTTATTCATGTAGATGGACATCTAACACAGAGCCATGAAATTCTGCCAACAGCCTAAACCAATCCAAGAGTGTTAGGTTGGTGCCAGAGATAAAGATCTTATGACAATAAAGTTGAAAATTTGCTAGGTGTGTGTACTATGGGTAATTTTTTTGCAGAGACCTCTAGGGTAGTAACAATGGCAAAGCAGAATCCTAGGGTTCAGAATTTTTGATCCCTGGCCAAAGATCATTACTTACTATATTAACTGGACTAATATTTAAAAGAAAAAGTCTTGAGTCCATTGTTGTTAGTCTTTTACATTCTTAAAGCCACCTCCCCATTCTGTCTACCTCCTCTTCTCTCACTAAACTTTCCACTGTCTCTATTTCCTCCATATCTTTGGAAATACCATTCTCTTTCTTATATATGCTACAAGCAGCTAATAAACTTCTAATCTTTAGAAACCATATGTAAATATCCCTTTTTTTTCCTGAGCTCCTGGAGAGACCTCATTACAAAATACCTAAAAACAATTAAAATTACTGTTTTGTTTTGTTTTTTTTTTTTACATTTTATTTTCATTATGTTGTTAACTCCTGAGTGTAATTACAATGTTCTATTATCTTTGTATTTCCAAAACATAATTCAGGCCTTGAAATTTAGCACACCTATTGCATTTGAAAACATAGCTCTTGGAACCAGAAAGACTAGATTTGAATACTGGCTTTGGTACTCTTATCTGGGAAAAAATTACTAAACTTTTGTTTTAATTTTTTTAATTTTTTTTTTTTTGAGAGAGAGAGAGAGAGACATAGAGACTGCATGCAAGAAGGGGAGGGGACAGAGGGAGAGAGAGAACTTCAAGCAGGCTCCATGCTCAGTGCAGAGCCCAACGTGGGACTTGATCTCATGAACCACAGGATCATGACCTGATCTGAAGCCATGAGTCAGACGCTTAACTAATTGAGCCACCCAGGTGCCCCCCAAAATCACTGAACCTTTCTAAGCTAACTTTCCTCATATTTATGTGTTCATTCATTCTCTTTTTCACCAGTCCTTTATTTACAAGTATTGAAAACTTATTATTTTATAGTTCTTCTGGTCAGATGCTAAAACACATTAATAAACAAGACAAAGTTATGCAGTACATTATAAGGTGATAAATTCATTGGAAAAATAAAGATCAGAGAAAGGGCTAACAGAAGTCTTGGTGGGTAGCAGATTCCAATTTTAAACATATTAGTTAGGTTAGTTTCATTGACAGGGTGATATGCAAAGATTTAAAGGAGGTATAGATATCTAGGGAGGAATATTCCAGGTAGAGGGAATAATCAATGAAATGTCCCTAAGGCACGATTTTGCCTGGCATGTGAACAGTAAACCAGGGACACTGATGTAGCTAGAGTACATGAAGGGCTGAGGTCAGAAAGAAAATGGAACTTTCTTATAAAGGGTTTTGAAGGCCATTAAAGAGGTTTTGGCCTTTAATATGAGCAAAAGGAGGGACCATTAGAAGAGCTGGGGCACCGGAGGGAGAGGAACCATTTTATGTTTCAAAAGAATCACTCTGATTATTGCACTGAAGCAGAGAGATTAGAATGGACACTCTTGTAGTATTCCAGGGGAGAGATGATGTAGATTAGATTGGGTCATGTGTGGAAGTGGTATAAATTGATCATATTCTAAAGGTATCACAGTATTACAGTAGATCTCAGTAGGCTTGTGGATACTAAGTGTTAGATCCTTACTGGACACAAAGATGGATATTCTAGGAGAGTGTCAAATTCATAAGTCTTGAGTTTAGCAAAGAAGCCAAGGCTAAAACAATTAATTGGGAAGTTGTCAGAAAGTGGATGGTGGCTAACCCCATGAAAAATGATGAGATTACTACAGAAGTGAGTGCCGATAGAGAAAATGAAGCCCATATTCAAGTAGAATGTTAATTTTAAGAGCTCATGAGGATAAGAAATAGCAAAGGATATTGGGGAAAGACTAAGGTAGTAAAAAAAAATCATCAATGTGCGGTGTATTAGAAGCTGAATAAACTGTTTCAAGAAAGAGGTAATCCACACTGCTATGTGCTATTGACAAACCAAGTTAGGTAAAAGGTAATTGACCTTCAGATACAGAAATATGAAAGTTATTGTTGACCTTGGTAAGAGCAACGTTTGTGGAATGTTGAGAGATAGGTGAAATAAATGATGGTGAGCATGAAGTGTTTATCAGACATGGTTCAAGACAAATAGAAAAGTCAGTACATACATATAAACCTTTTAAAATTTGTATACTGCTGTTAAGGAGAGCAAAGAAATGGGTCTGAGGGAGGAAGGGGTTATGAGTTGCACACATATGCACACATACACAGAAAACAATGTCCTTGAATAGCTGAAAGACATTAGTATATAAAGTACTGTCTTCAATATGTTCAGGAAAAATCCATCCACCATTATAAGAGGAAAAGCAAACCTCATGGATTCAGAATCAGGTGGGTGTGTATACACAATCAAAAGTAATCATCTATATTAAGTTTCTATTGCTGCATAGCAAATTACCATGAACTAGCTACTTGTTCAACATATGCTTACTATCTCAGTTTTCATGGGTCACAGGTAACTTTGTCCAGTGTTTTGGGGCTCACCAGAATGTAATCGAGGTATTAATCAGGGTTGTGGTTTTACCTAAGACTTGAGGTCTGCTTCTCAGCTCACATGTTGTCAGAATTTATTTCCTTGCAGCTGTAGAATTCATGAGAGCTTGCTTATTTAAAGCTAATACCAGAGATCTGTTCTGCTTGAATCTCTGTCTTCAGAGAAGGTCTGTGCCCTCTTTCAGAATTATCTTAAGTCAGTCCCACCCAGGATACTGTCTCATTTGATTAAGTGAAATCAAGTGAATAGAGATATGAATTATATCTGCAAAATCCTTCTGTTTTTGCTGTATAATGTGAGTGACATCCCATACCCTTTCCATATTTTATTGGTTGGAAGTAGGTTATAGGTCATTCCCACATCAAGTAGAAGGGTCTTCTCCTAGAGTGTGATTCATTGGAGGTCATCCCATGGTTTGCCTACCACATTTTCTAACTGACTCATTTTTTTTCCTATGAGGGAAACAGGAAGCAAAGTCAGCAAAAGACTGAATTTTGGAAGGAGGTATTCAAAGTATAAAGAAAAGGAAAACATTAAAAATAGTCACATGAAAGAGGAGGAGAGACAGGGACCAGATACTGTATACTATTAGGCAACCTTGACATTGGTCATGAATTTAATGGTAACATAGCATTGTTTTGCGTTTTTCTTCAGTCATGTTAGGCTGTGTGAGTTCTGTGATGGAGTAGGCAGAGAGTTGAATGTTGAGAGACATCACATAGTTGATGATGGGTAGTTAGACTGTTAATTAAAGATAAATTGATTTGAGGGGAACCTGGATGGCTCACTCGGTTACGTGTGTGACTTCAGCTCAGGTCATGATCTCACAGTTTATGACTTTGAGCCCCATGTCAGGCTCTGTGTTGACAGCTCAGAGCCTGGAGCCTGCTTTGGATTCTGTGTCTCCCTCTCTCTGTACCTCCCCTGCTGGAACTCTGTCTTTGTCTCTCTCAAAAATAAACAAACATTAAAAATTATTTTTTAAATATGAATTGATTTTTGTATCCTATGAAATGTATTAAATAGGGATTTCCACTTATTTATTTAAAAACAATTATTGAGGGGCGCCTGGGTGGCTCAGTCAGTTAAGCATCCGACTTTGGCTCAGGTCATGATCTCCCAGTCCATGAGTTCGAGCCCCACGTCGGGCTCTGTGCTGACAGCTCGGAGCCTGGAGCCTGTCTCAGATTCTGTGTCTCCCTCTCTCTCTGACCCTCCCTGCTTCATGCTCTGTCTCTCTCTGTCTCAAAAGTGAATAAATATTTAAAAAAATTTTTTTAAAACAATTATTGAATTTAATATATATGAACCTAGGGTAGTACTGTAAGTCCTGTGAATACTCATTATTTGTTTGATACTTGTGATAATCATCAGGTTCTTTTATTGAGGAAAATCTAAAGGAATGTCAGATTTGTCTTAAATGTTAATAAATTTGTAACACTTACTTATATCTGCATATTAAACACACTTCAGTGTTTAATGGTTTCCCATAAAAAAACACAGTATTTTTTCTGCCTTTCACATTTTTTCTAATCTCAGAATAGTTTTGAAATGCAGAAAGTGAATATGAGTATAATGAAAACATTTCCAAGTATATTGAGTCACTTTTACAAAGTTGATGTTAAGGCCTGCCACTGTACTTTGCATTCTAACTCAAATCAAATGTTGTTACATAAAAACATTGAAGCATTTCCTCATCTTTGTATCCAAAAAGTCACTGTCTAAACCCATCCTTTGTCTAAGGTATAGGGATGGCCTGCTTAGAGTGCTAGTGGTGATCCGTTGTGTGGGTTGGATTTCTCTAGGCAGGTATTTAAGTGAATCTTCCTACCCAGGAGAGCATAGAATGTCATTATGTAGAGAGATAAGAAGAATTTATTTATTAAGAAAACTAGAATAAAGAAAAGAACCATGAGCTGAAAGTAAGGAGAGATGGAAAAAAGGAGAAAAGTAAGGAGATAGAAAGTTCAAGGTATCCATATATCACTAATAACATTACTAAAGATTAACTCTATGTTTTGTAATTACATTAATACTTGAACTCTATTAGGTAATGTCCAAATTGTTGCTTCCAGAAAAGCAACTCTAATAACCTGGAAGACTTACATTCCCCAAACTGTTAATTTGATATCAATGATTTAGACACAAGCCTCTGTAGCATATTCTAACTTCAGTGTCTTGGTATGAGATACTAACAGTGTCCACAATCTGTAACAACTATTAACTTATTCTCTAATATATATGACACTACACATTGCCCCATGTTAATGGTGGTTGATTTTCATGATACTTGTAATAAGATTATGAAAGATTGTGAAAAACAAAGAAGTTTTAAAATTACTGAGATTTTTAATTTTTTAATTTTTGAAAAAAAGGGCATAAAACTAACAGGAAAAATGACATGGATGATGAAGTAATTGCCTTGTTTAAAAATCATGACACTAATGGGAAGGAAGCAAAAAGAGGAAGGGAAAGCATATCCAGAGTGATTGCTTAAAGAAAAAAAAAGCATTAGAAAAAAATTATAGGCCAGGAACAGATTTCTTTTATGCTCTAAGAATTATAATTTATATGATTTGAAACTGTAATTTTTTTAGAACAAGCATACTTGATCATTTTCCTCATTTGTACTTTTTCTGCATCCTTGCCTGATACTTTTTATCATTTAATTACCTTATCAATCACTTATCCCCCTTTAGTTCTTAAGTACTACTGAAAATCATCTTCATAGTATTAGAAAGCAAAATTGATTTGTTCTTTCTCCTTTTCTTTTTCTTTTTTTTTTCTAACCAGCAAAGACTAAGCCCAGCAATAGCTTAAAATTATATATTAAATTTAACAGAGTGGTTAAGTGTGTATTAAACTTTAAACTTGCTAGCTTGTAGGTGTAGGACTTTAGTGGAAGAAATAGAATTAAAAGACCAAAAATGAAAATGATATATTGGAGGACCAGAAGAGGGGCGCCTGGGTGGCTCAGTCGGTGGAGCATCTGACTCTTGGTTTCAGCTTAGGTCATAGTCTCTTGGTTTGTGGGATCAAGCCTTGCGTCGGGCTCTGTGCTGACAGTGCAGAATGTGCTTGGGATTCGTTCTCCCTCTCTCTCTGCCCCTCCCCTGCTCTCTCTCTCTCTCACTCACTCTGTTTCACAAAATAAATAAATAAATAAACTTTAAAAAAAAAAAGAAGAAGAAACTGAGTGTGCCTCTAGTGAATTGGTTTCTTCACTATAGCCACATCAAGGACAAAAGGATAGGGAAACTCAAGACACACACACACACACACACACACACACACACACACACACACACTTCTATAATGATTCAAGAAAATCCAGGAAATCATTCCTGATTTGTTTACTGTGATGATTCACAATATACAGATAAAGAAGTAAAAGCAAATGAGGTTAAACACTTAATATAGCCACCAACAAATGTTATTTTTTTCAGTGGCCATTTGATTTTTTGAGATGTGTTTTGATGTTCTGGGCCAGAAAATTCCTGAAAACATGATGAAATCATCAGTTTAAATCCATTTATAAATTAGGTAGCTCTAGGAATTTTTAATACTTTTGCCCATTAACATTTATGCTAGAGTTAAATGATTAACGACCACCTTATTACAGTATTAGAACATTCTGAATTTGACTATATACTTCTTTTTACCAGTGTATTTTACTTTTTTCATATACTTTCATGTTATTAATTAGTACCTTTTAATTTCAGCTTTAAGAACCTTTCTCAGCATCTGTTTGTAAGGCAGGTCTAGTGGTGATGAATTCCCTCAAGTTTTGTTTGGGAAAATGACTCCATTTCATTTCTGAAGGACAGCTTTTCCAGGTGAAATATTCTTGGTTGGCAGGCTTTTTTTTTTTTTTTTTCTGTCCACATTCTGAATATATCACTCCACTCTTTCCTGGTCTGAATTCTTTCTGCTGAGAAGTCCAATGATATTCTTATAGAGATTTCTTATATATGAAGATTCTTTTTCCTCTTCCTACTTTTAACATTCTCAGTGTCTTTGATTTTCGACAGAGTAATCATGATCTGTCTTGGAAGAGATCTCTTTGGGCTGAATCTGTCTTTAGGACTTACAAGCTTTGTGAAGTTGGATGTCTCAATCTCTCCACAGATTTGGGAAGTCCTCAGCCATTATTTCTTCAAATAAGCTTTCTGGCCCATTTCCCTTCTCTTCTCTTCTCTTCTCTTCTCTTCTCTTCTCTTCTCTTCTGAGACACCTATAATATATAAATAGTTTCATTCTAATGGTTTCCTACAATTCACATAGGATTTCCTCACTCGTTTTCAGTTTTTTTCTTCTCCTCTGACTGGATAATTTCAAATGACTGTGTTCAGATTTACAGATTCTCTCTTCTGCTTGATCAAGTCTGCCATCAATGCCCTCTGTTGCTTTTTTTTTTTTTTTCATTTCCTTCATTGCACTCCTCAATTCCAGAATTTCTGATTGGTAACTTCTTAATGATATCTATCTCTGATACACTTCTCATTTTGATTGTATATTATTTTCCTGTTTTCATTGATTTGTCTCTGTATTTTCTTGTATCCCACCAAGCTTCATTAAACAACTATTTTGAATTCGTTATCAGGAAAATTGCAGATCTCCATTGGGGTTGGCTGCAGAAAAATACTGTTTTTTGTTGGTGGTGGTGCAGGTGTCCTGTTTCCTTATTTTTTTTTATGTTTTGAAGTCCTTATTGCCATCTGCACATTTGAAAAAGCAGTTACCTCCTCTAGTATATCCAGTTGCCTTTTGAAATGAAATGGCTTCTGTCATCCATCCTTGGGATGAAGCTTTCTCAGATCTTTTCTATGGATACACCTGTTTCTCATTCTTGATCCTTCTAGGGGCAAGGGTGGAGGAAATTCTTAAAATTGTATTATTTCTCTTGATTCTTAAAAGCCTGGTTGGGAGCTGACAACTTCTCATTTGCTTTCCCTAGAATGGTGCTGAATGCTCACATTTGGGTAGTTTCTCCCAATTCTGCAAAGTTGGGCTGGCTTTCTACACATGCTCACTTGCTGTCTGCAAAGGCCAACACCCACCACTCTGGAGGGAATGCACAGGAAGCCAGCCAGGTTGTGTGTATGTTTGTATGAGGAACACAGAATGTTTGGGGTGCCCAAAGACCCCTGAGGGAGATCCACATGTGAGGCATCCCCAGTGGCTCATGGGTTGGCTTTCTGATACATTCCACAAAGTATTTGGTAGGACCCAGGTTTCTTTCATATGTTCTAAGCCCTAGCTGCTGTTTTCCACATCAGTCTGTTAGGCAGCTCACCCAGTGCTCTGGATGAGGCAAGAGAGAAGTGGGCCTCTTAGGCAGCCTCTCACACAGCTGGAAAATCCAAGTACTCACTCACATGCTCTTACTTTCTGCTGAGGGAGAAATCACAAGCCTAGAGTGCCTCCCTTGACCCTGACCTATGCTGTTGAGGGAAGAGTGATGTGAATAAAGTGCAATTCTTCCTTTTACCCTCTTCAAGGTATTGTCTCAATTTTTTTGTTCCACTGGCATGCTGGAACTCCTTCAGCTGGACTCTTAGATTTCCACAAAATTATTCTGATCCATGGGTGATTATCAAAATCAATGTTTTGGGGAGAAAAATGGTAGAAAACTCCTATTCCACTATATTGCATATGTACTCCTGGATTGACTATATTCTTATTAATAGTTAGAAAACATTATGACTTATATATATTAAATATTTAATTCTCTTTATAAGTATAATGGGTCAATTATAATTTTGTGTTATGACACATAATGTTTTCTGTCACTGAATTATCCTTAGAATTGGAATTTCTGGATTGAAATGTATTAACAAATATATCCAGATAGCCCTCATAGAAGTTCCATGAGTCTGTACCCCAGCTTGTAATGTTAAGGGCTTTGTTTGAATATTATAAAATATTTTATCCCTTACCAAAATGATAAAAAAGTGTATCTCATTGTCATTTTACTTTGAATTTCTTTTCATTTAATTATGCTGACAACTACTTACATATGGAAATGGAATGTGTGGTTTCCCTTCTGGGAATTATTTACCTGCCAATTAGATGCCATCACAGAGAATTGATGGGTAAGCAACACTTTCCTGTCCTCAAGGAGGTCTTACTCATAGGTCAGAAAATTGATAGAGCAATTACAATAAATGATAGTAAGTAGTGTGCTACAAGAAAGACATGCATAGAAAATTCAGGAGAGTCTTCTAATAAAGTGATGATTAAGTGAAAAATCCAATGGGTGAGTAGGAAAAACCCAAGAAAAGAGACAAACATTTTCAGACTGATATGCATCTAAATAATTTAGAATCAAGTTGAGAGCATGACATGTTAAACAAACAAAACAAAACAAAAGACAAAAAAACTATTCAGAAATCTCTGTGTGATGAGACAGGAGTCAAAGAAAAATGACAGCTGAGGCTGCAGAGAGGCCGGATCACAAAGAGAATTGTTAGCTATGTTCAAGAGTTTGAACTTTACCCTGTGGCCAGGGAATTTATTTCAAGGTTTCAGAATTTCAGTGCTTCAGTTTGGGAAGCTTCCCCTTACTACCTTGTGGAGAATAGCTTGGTTAGGGATGGGATCTGGACACAGGGATAATTCAAAAAATTACTGTAGTCTTGAATTAGACTATATTGTCAACATTAAAATATTGGTCTCAAAATATGTCCAATACCATGTATGCTAGTTATTTGCCTATTGTCTATATTACCTTCTGATACTGGAATTAGGGTCTACAATCTACATTTTTAGATTCTGTTACCAATTAGCTTCTTTGTTTTTTAATTTTTTTTTAATGTTTTATTTATTCTTGAGAGAGAGAGAGACAGAGCATGAGTGAGGGAGGGGCAGAGAGAAAGGGATACATAATCTGAAGCAGACTCCAGGCTCTGAGCTGTCAACACAGAGCCCTATGTGGGGCTTGAACCCAGGAGCCATGAGATCATGACCTGATCTGAAGTCTGACGCTCAACCGACTGAGCCACCCAGGCACCCCACCAATTAACTTCTTGTTAAGTTATAACAATAAGAAAAGTTAGAAATGATTTAAATAGTAGGACATGGGAAAAGGAACTTCCTTTCTTTTTTTCATTTCTTTGCAGTGTTGCTGAAGCAGCAAAGTGAGTCCTATCTCTCAGTTTCTTTTGGCACTTCCTGCCCCAGTGATAGTGTATTCTTTCAGAGTTCTGAGAAACGGCCATCCAGAGCTTTCTAGGTGTTTTCTTTTGGTTCATCTAGACTTCAGGGCAGTAGCAGATTCTTACAGTTACCAATACTTGAGTTATCTCAACATCCTTTAAAAAGTTCCATCTTTATATATCTGTGTAACAAATTACCAATAAGATATCCACCATTTAAAATGGCTAATTGTAGTTATGAGTTTCCAGAGTATTGATTACCCATTCTTATTTTTGCTTTTATATAATCTCAGTTTTAGACTGATGATTTTTGTTTAAGTTTTATTTCTTTATTTTGAGAGAAAGAGAGAGAGAGAGAAGGGCACGGACAGAGAGAGAGGGAGAGACAGAATCTCAACCAGGCTTTACACCATCAGTGCAGAGTTTGATGCACAGCTCGAATTCACAAACCTTGAGATCATGACCTGAGCCAAGATCAAAAGTCAGATGCTTAACCAACTGAGCCATCCAGGAACCCCTGGACTCTCATGATTTTAGATACTGCTTTAGAATCACTGGATTGAGGTGATTGACCTCATTATTCAAGGGGGAATTTGTTAATGATACATAATTGGGATGGAGAGAAGTTTATCTTAAATTCAAGGGATATTTCTGGTGAATTTCTTCAACTTTCATCTAATGGTAAAAGTTAATGAAAAATCAACTCAGCAAAGGGGACATGTGATGGGCAAAGGAACAATGAATCATAAGTTACAACTACAGCTTTGGGACAAGTTACAAAAATATGGAGACAAACTGCCAGTTTGTCATTTGCACATACTTATAAACACTGACTAAAATTTTCCTTTCTTCTTCATTTCTCCTGCTATTTTATATAAGGATTCTTGCTAGTAGCTTTTAAATTGAGTCTTTAGGGGGGCGCCTGGGTGGCGCAGTCGGTTAAGCGTCCGACTTCAGCCAGGTCACGATCTCGCGGTCCCTGAGTTCGAGCCCCGCGTCAGGCTCTGGGCTGATGGCTCATAGCCTGGAGCCTGTTTCTGATTCTGTGTCTCCCTCTCTCTCGGCTCCTCCCCCATTCATGCTCTGTCTCTCTCTGTCGCAAAAATAAAAATAAACGTTGGAAAAAAAATTTTTTTTTTAAAATAAATTGAGTCTTTAGGTAGTAACAGATATTCAGGTGGATTTATGTTCAAATAAAAATTGAATTAATAGCATTCCAGAGAGGATACACTGGATACAGTGACTGATGGACTTTGTATCTAACATTTTTTAAAAGATGGTAAAAGTTTCTTCATATAAATTAATTGTACCTTATTAGGAGAAAGCATTCAGTTGTTACTGGTATTTTATGAACTTTATATAGCTTAGAAGTAAATATATTGGTGCTGAGTAACCCAAGGGGTGGATAGTGGTGACTATTTTGGTCTCAACAGCAAGCCTGCCCTCCTATACTATGTTTGTTGGGATTGGAGAAGACAAACCTCCTGACATCTGAGTTTCTACTATATTTTTAGTGGGAAGCATTAGAGGGAGATTTATTAGTACATAGGGATTATAAGAAACCCCTATCCTGTTTGTAGTTACTATTAGTAGTACTTCAGGAATAAAGATTATCTCCATTTGCAGCTGCTGGCAGGAAGCATCATACACTGTACCTTCCCAGAGGTCCAAGTGCCAAACATCCTTGGTGGACCAATCACCAAGAGGATCAGGTTCCTCTCAGCTATCTAAGCTTCAGTTGTGTTGTGGTCCCTGCTTTGAGCTCCTAGATTCTGGGTTAGTCATGGTGACTAGTGACTTCCTGGAGTCACTAATACCTGAATTTCTACAGCATCCTGAAGATTTCCAATTCCCTGTTTGCAATACCTAGCATGGCTTCTATTTTGTTTTATTAGAATGTGACTAATACAGATGGAAAAAGATTCCCCTCCCCTGCAAAAACAATTACTTCTCATATAATGCATAAAGGTATGTGTGTGTACATGATTCAATGGAAATACACAAAAATATGTATTTTTTAAATATTATATCTGAGGAGTGAAATTTGGGGAGATTTTTATTATTTTATTTTCCAATATTTTCTAAATTTTCTACATAAGACATCCTTACATCCACAGTCAGGATAAAAATAAAATAGTGGTAATGTCATATTAGATCTTAGGAAGCAAAGTATTCCCTGTTTCTGGGAACTGGACATGATAGGTCATTATTTCACAAAATATATTCTATGGATCACTTGTACTGGAATCACCTGGGATACGAGTTTAGAAAAAAATGTTTCTCTCCGGACCCAATGCCTTTGGATCAGTGTTAAGAATCTGAATTTTAGCAAAGGTCCCAGGTGATTCTTCTGCATATATTGACTTTGAGCTCAACCTCCCAAGGGTTGCTTATTTCCTCCTGCTAAGCAAATGCAGTTATCCTCACAAGACACATCTAACTGTGGACCTGACATTTTAAGAAAAAACAAAACAGTACAATAAATGTATTACTTCCATTTAAACCATCTGTTCCTTTACTGTATGTTCTTCATGCCTTCTGTAAAACCTACTGTGTGATATGTGTGTCACCCTGCATGCTTCTGTAGGAGTCACTCATCTTTAATTTCACCATGTACTGTGGTTCTGAATGTTGAATTATTTGCATGCTAAGAGATAGAATGCATATTTTCATCAATGATTATGTCATTGTAAATACATAAATAAGCAAAATAGGACTGTAAAATTGGTTATTTTTATGAAAATGAAGTTGGATATTTGAGGAAAGCCACATAAAGTTGAGTGACTAAGAGGCTACTACCAAATCAGGTATGGGAAAGGCATCCAAAAAGAATAGGGTGAGGAATCCTAAAATACATAACAATATTGAGGTTTGCTTCATAATTCCCTTTAAATTCTTGTTCGATGTTAAAAAATAAATGATATTGTACAACTTATATTATGACTATTTATAGAAAAAAAACATGATATGAAATCCAACTAGTGGATTACAGTAAAAGAAAAGTTCTGGGTTTTTATCTCAAAATATTAAAGAACAAATATATCTTCTTTATTCCCTTTTCCAGTTAATAGACTATATATATGTGTGTGTGTATATATATACATATATACACACACACATATATATATACACAAACCAGAAAGGATTCGATAAGATTTTGTAATATTTTCAAAATGATTTCAGTACCAATCAGAATCCTTGGGGCAACTTTAGAGGCTTTTTGTATGATTATGGATCTGGGGTAAATCAAGAAATCAGTTTTGGCCTGATCAGGCATAGAGAATAGAGGTAGTGTCATAATCTAAGAAACATTTTACCCTATCTTAAAATTAAATTTCAGAAGTAAATTGTTTGACTATTGGAAGACAAACAAGCACTGTGGGACTTCTTTTAATTTTTCTATCCTGTTTCAAGAATGGAAACTAGCATCTACAAATGCAAGGGTTCTTACAGATCAACTTTCAAGTTAATATAGATTAATTCTTTTTTCCTTATGAAGCAATAGTGTTTTAGCATTTTCACTGTCAGACATTTCAATCCTCATAATGCACTTTATATAACATTTTTCAGAAAATTTGAAGCTTTAATGTTAATTCTTAATCTTTTAAAAATTATATTCTGAGAATGAGATAAAATATGACCAGCTAATATTTAAATGTTATATAAGTATGTTCAGAATTAAAAATAGAATGTTGTTGATTTTGGTCAATTTACTGGAACTGTTCTACAATTGGCTTTGGGATTTTATTATTTTTTTTTCAACGTTTATTTATTTTTGGGACAGAGAGAGACAGAGCATGAACAGGGGAGGGGCAGAGAGAGAGGGAGACACAGAATCGGAAACAGGCTCCAGGCTCTGAGCCATCAGCCCAGAGCCCGATGCGGGGCTCGAACTCACGGGCCGCGAGATGGTGACCTGGCTGAAGTCGGAGGCTTAACCGACTGCGCCACCCAGGCGCCCCTGGCTTTGGGATTTTAGATTAGAGAGAAACTCTAAGAAATGGATAGAGATTTTCTAATCAAGATTCATACATCTAGGGTTTTAAAAAAAAGGCAAAACATCATTTAAAAACATATTAGAAAAAATATAATAAGTAGGAAATTTTTGTTGCATAATTAAAATTTTAGGAACTTGTGAATTGTTTTTTTTTTTGAGATTGTTTTATACTATTCACCAAAATAAAACTTTCTAAAAATTATGTAGGTTAGAAAATCTGCTGTGAATAGTGGAGTGAAAAGGCTCAGGAACATAATGATAAGAGGGAAAAGAGGAGACATGAAAGCAAAGTTCTCATTTAAAGAAGCCAGAAAAGAATGAGGGTTAGTGCGAATAATGATATTTTAAATATAGAGAAATACTGATAAAAAAGTGTCCACTCTACAACAAATAATCCCAATTTGAATAAAGGCAGGTAAGAATGCAGTTAAAATGGAGCTTCATATCAAGTGTATTCACATATAAGTTTTACCAAGAATGACTACATGTAAAATAAGTTAGATAATCAGTAAAGGATTTTTTTTAAAGAATATTGAAACTCAAATTTAATAGCTGGTAAATTCTCTGTAATCTTGCTGAGTGTGTAATTACCAACCGCACTGATGATTCTATTTTATTTCCAAAATATTTCTAATTTAAACTGAGTATAACATTATTGCATCCAGTGTTATATCAAATGAAAATATCCATTTACATTCCAGCTATCATAGGACAATGAAAATGCATGTGGGAGTACCCTGATGTCTGTGATAACTCATATAGTTTATTCAGAATAGCAAAAATAATAGATGAATTTACATTTTGAATGTTTTCAATTGCCTTTGTGTTCAATGTATTTTGTTGTAGTCTAAGAGTATAAAATTGACAATTTCAGTATAATATACTAATTTATATTGACTAAAGTATATTGAGAAAAATATATCATTTCTAAATGGGCTTCTGAACATCAGATACTATAATATTTTTTTACTGCTTTCTAGTTTTTGTTGTATTCAATTGTAAACAAAACAATTTCTGTATCAAAATTGAAAAACGCAATTTCTCTATAAAATGAAAAGGCAATATAACTCAATTATCAACAAATTTATCCCAAATTATATAATCATAAGTATTGTCCTTTTCAAAACTTAATGAGGAATTCATGAAGAAAAGAGTTGGAGCTTATTGTTTGCAGTTATTATAATTATCTAGCTAGGGTTTCATATACCATTTTGAATTCTGGAATCAATTTTAAGGTTTAAAATTTATTTTAAGTATAAGCAATAATGAAAAATCTTTATGCTTTGACAATGGCTTTGATTTCAAAAACCAAACATCTTCGCTATCTATGCCTGAAAAAGGAATGGTTAATAAAGGTGGTTAATAATGTTGCCAAAATGATGCATGATTGTAAAATTATGAGATGGGTATTGGCCACTAAACTTTTAAATTTATCTGAAAACTTTTATTCTTTTGAGATACAACTGCATACAATAAGCTAGATTTATTTCAAATAGTTTTCTATTTTATTGATTGATCTTATATGTTATTTAAATGTGTTAATTGGATGATTTGTTATTAATTCAAAGGGAGATTAGCTATTTAATATCTTAATTTTAGTTTCAAGATACTACAGCTGGATCTGACCATGGCGATACAAATTTTGGAATAAACATTTGGTGAGTGCAGACTAAAAATCAAATTCGGGGGCGCCTGGGTGGCTCAGTTGGCTAAACATCTGACTCTTAATTTCTGCTCAGGTCATGATCTCTTATTTCCTGAGTTGAGACCCACATCAGGCCCTACACTGCTTGGGATATTCTCTCTCTCTCTTTCTCTCTCTCTCTCTCTCTCTCTCTCTCTCTCTCTCTCTCTCAAAATAAATAAACTTATAAAATAAAATGGAAAGAAAAAGTTACTCCAATTCATTTTTCCTTTGCCAACCCATCACCTCAGCACAGATCGTTGCCTCCAGAGAAGGCATCATTTTCTAGTGTGTGTTGTGTCGCTGTCCAGGGTAGCCTTAGTTCTGCCGCCACTCCTGACAGTCATTGGTTTTGTTTCTTTGTTTCTTTGTTTGTTTGTTTTTTTACACACTCTGTATTCTGTGATCTCCATTAGCAATTAAATAAATAAAACATTCTGAATTAAAAAATTTATTAAAGATAACAGGCTGATAAGGGATTATATTTTTCAAGATTCCATTTTCATATCACTGTAGTTTATTACATTATTATATGTTTTTTTTTTAAATAGGGATCAGTTCCAAGTATGGCAGTAATATAAAATAATAACATAGAGTTTGTAATTATTTGGGTATAGAAAGTACATGGAAACCGATTCTTGGAAGATGGGACAAGGACACTGTTTTTGATTCCTCCTTTCCCCTTTTTGCCATATCTTCATACATTAATATTCAGATTAGATGTTCAAAATATATGAGTTATTTTCTGTTGTGCTAATAGCACAATTTCTGGCAACATGTGATTTTTGGAACAATAGATAGCCTAGAAATCTTTCTGTACTGCAGAGGTTGCCTAATGGTGTGTTAAGGAGACTGGGCTTCAGAATTCTTCATAACCTGTGACTGAATCCTTCTGCTGCCTCTTTGGGTGAGCTACTCTGAGACCTGTGTTTCCTCTTTTATGCAAAGAAAATATTTCCAACCCCTGTAGATAGCTTTAACTATTAAGTAGGAGAGTCTTGCCATCATGCAAAGTCCAGATTAGTAAAGAAGAAAAGTTGAAGAAACATTTGCAATAGAGTGTGCTATGAAATAAGATAGCAGGGGTGAGTGGGACTACTTGTATCCAAGTGTTCATTTAGTGGGTCCTTCAAGTTACAGTGTTGCCTAGTGAAACATAAGTCATCTCACTCTGTGGATATTCTTTAAGAAAGTGACTAATTAAAAAATATATATATATCTCAATTTAGATATCCCATTTTACCTATTTTCTATCCAGATACAGTACCTAACCAATCAGAAAGGATGCCTGCTAATGCACTGGGACAGAGTCACGGGGACCCTGTGCTGTGCCAGGGAATTATCCTCTGGTTCTTGCAGTATGAGGAAGTTTGGGGGTCCTAGAGTAAGGTTAGGCTAGTGAGGACAGTGGCATCTGACTTACCTTGGGCTTCAAGATAGTGATTTTATTTTGAGGTATGGATGTACCTCAATAATTTAACAACTTATATGGCCACAAAAGTGTTTCCTGACTGAGCATCAGCACTGCTTCTAATGCCAAACATCTCCCCCATTGTATCAAAGTCTCTATTCCTTTTTGGTCAGTCTTTCACTGGTTGTTGGTTATTGTAAACATGTAAAAACAATTCAATCACAATGGCATGTGACTGCAAAGTGAAACTACAAATCTGGTAAAATATGTAAGATTTCATGAAATTCCTGAAAGTGATGTTGGAGAACTACATTAATCACTGGTAATGATTAACTTCATGGAGCATTGGTAACTACTAATTAATGCAGTTAAATATAGTTAATATAGATCATGCATATTAATGTGGTTAAAAATATTTCTCTACTTTTTGGTGGTGGAAAAAATTTTTAAAAAGAAAATCAACAAGGGTTAAAGATGGGCTTTGCAAAAACTTGAATTGACAATCTAAGGATAAGGCATACTTTTGGGAAAATTGCCTTGATACCACTTGATTTATTTTTTAAAGTTTTTAATTCCAACTTGTTAATATGGAGTGTCATATTAGTTTCAGGTGTACAACATAGTGACTCAACACTTCCATACAGCATCTAGTGCTCATCACAACACATGCACTCCTTAATCCCTATCACCTACTTAACCCATCTCCCAGCCAGCTCCCCTCTGGTGACCATCAGTTTGTTCTCCAAAGTTAAGAGGCTCTTTCTTGGTTTCCTTCTCTCTCTCTTTTCTTTCCCCTTTGTTTATGTGTTTTGTTTCTTAAATTGTACATATGCACTTATTTTTATGATCATGTTGTAAAAATTATGTTGTCTTTATAATTGTGATAGGTAATCATTATAATTATGTTTCAAGGTTAGATTCCCATTATTATGTTAGAAAAGTTAGATATGAAGTCAAAGCTAATTTCTTTATCGTCATTTATTTCATTCTTCACCCATCTTAAGAAAAGGAATAGAGTTGTAAGTTAATTTTGTGAAATATCAAATAAAATAGACATTCATAATTTTAAATTTTATTTTTCAAGATAATTTCTTATGAAAACATTTGTCAGTAGTTTCTGTAATTTTTATAGGAACAATTTTATGAAGCTTTTGTAGAAGTATAACATGCAGAGAATTAAAGTACACAGATAATAAATGTATAAATCAGTTGAATTCTACTGCATTTTCTATAATTTTTTAACATTTTTTGAAATGAATTTAACTGGTTGTACAGTTTATTATTAAACTCCATAAGGGAGATACCAACACCAGACTTGAGGATGGTCAGACTTCACAGAAGTCATAAGATCTGGAAGCTGAAGAATAAATTTGAGAATTAGTCACATATAATGCAAGTATCACTTTTCCTCCCTTTTCCTCACTATTAAATTAGCGATCTTCTAATATATTTGCATGTGGCCTTTGTGGTTGCTTCTCCCCCTCTCAACCATTTGCGGGTCATATATTTACTGTTCATCGGGTTGGAAACTCATAGACTAAAAGTATGGTTTTACTTAAGTAGAAGTAAAGTACCTTAAGATTGTACTTTCTACCTCTGCAAGACACTAAGTGGTAGCTGAACTTGGGGTAGGCTTCAATTCCGATTATATCCCTGCATTTTGTTTTCTTCCTCAACTTCTCTAACAAAATCATACTGTCACACCAGGGTTATAGGAACCCATATATAGGATAAGTGAATGCATGAAAAACAGTCCCAGTGTTTGAGGCTACACAGCGTCTCTATATCATAGGTTATTATGGAGTCAACTAATTACTACATATTAGTATATTACATATACAGATTTGAAGTGTCTGTCAGATATCACATGCTCAATACAGTTATTTTTTTAGTTTAGCTATTGGTATATGAGTAAATAGTGAATTTTCTGAAACTTCATTTTCTTATCGGCAAATGAAAATACTAATATCTACTTTGTTGTAGAAAAAATTTAAAATGCTGTTTCGTGTAGATAAAAGTGCCTAGGACCCATGTGAGATGGGTGAAGACTCAGCTATGTCTCTCCCTCAATATTGTAAGGTTAAGTAATGTTCCCCTTGAACCCAGTTGCCATTTTAGGGAATAGAGAGTGGCAGAGTGACAAATAGCCATTGTAGGGAGTTGATCTTTGAGCTGACTGACTGCCGAAAAGGTTCTGAAATAATTTGAAAAAAAATTATTGGAATATGAATAAGGCACCTTTAATTCACAAATATAAGTTCCTTCCATCTAATGTGTAAGACAGGCATTTAAAAAGAATCATAATAACAGTAAGAACTCTAAAGTTTTGTCAGTCTGAGAAAGAAAAATATCATATGATGTCACTCATATGTGGAATTTAAGAAATACAACAGGTGAACATAGGGGAAGGGAAGGAAAAATATGATAAAAACAGAGAGGGAAGCAAACCATAAGCAACTCTTAAATACAGAGAACAATTGATGGTTTCTCAAGGAATGTGAGTGGGAGATGGGCTAAATGGGTGAAGGACATTAAGGAGGGCACTAGTTGGGATAAGCACTGGGTATTATATGTAAATGATGAGTCATTGGGTTCTACTCCTGAAACCAAAACTATACTGTATGTTAACTAACTGGAATATAAATAAATAAATACTTAAAAAATAAAGTTTTGCTAACCTTAATTGTAACATGTAAACTTTGACTTCCCTGTTAGAACAATACTTACGGAACTGATAAATTTCTAAAAGTAAGCATTTCTTGTGTTTTTTTATTTTTTCTTACACAATATATAATAGTCATGTCCTTTAACAATTCAATATTATTACTTGGTTTACATCTTTCGAAGTGTGAATTTCTATTAGCACATTCCTTGAAAAACAACAAAAGGATATGTAACAGTTGTTGGATAGCACAATTTTGATTAATTTTTATTCTTCCCTGTCTTCATGGTGCCATATGAGTTTCACTTTTAATTGCACAGAATCTTGCTAGGGTTAAGGCTACATGTTTGACACTTAGCAAATGTTTTTTCCCAGTCATTTTTGTTGTTGTTGTTTGGTTAAATGCTTTGGGTCTGCTTGTACTTTTACACTCTGCAAGGGACATAGTAAATCTATATGTGATAACTTCCAGGTTGAAACACGAAGACGGCATCAATAAAAGGATGCTGTGTCATCTGTAAATTAAGCAGCAATTGGCCTCAGCCATTACTCATTTAAGTATAGCATTTTATCATTCTCTTTGATATTAAAGGATGTTCATATGCTTATAATTGACAGGAAGGTTTAATTTGTGCTGGTTATGGTGCAATAAGCAAAGCAATGAATACAGTCTGATTTTTTTTTTTAATTGGAGTATGGACTTTGCTTAGTTACAAATATAAGGAGTTGCTGAGATTACAAAATTCCCTCTGATAGAAGAGAATTATTTCTTTGAGCTCCACTAAATTTCTTAAAGTGTTCATTGAGGAAGAATTATACTTCATTGAAATAAGGCAGTCTTTCTAAACAAATAATAAATTCATTTGTTATTTCACACCTAACACTAGAAATTGCAAAGATTGTGCTATTACAGAAAGGACCATATTTTTTTTCTTTTCTTTTTCTTTTTACCTCTACCAAATGCCTACCTGAAATTTATATTAATGACCATGTGTAGTTTCTAGGAGCTATTGTCCATAAATCCAAAAAGATGTTTTGAAATATATGTGGAGAAAACAAAACCAAAACAACAACAACAACAACAAATGGGTCTTTACTCCTATCAAGCTTGAAGGGAAAGAAGGGACAAGACTCAATAGAAAGACTGCTGGAATTTATGTTGTTGAGGTTGTAGTTTGTACTGTAGGAAAGAATATAGTCCAGTGCAAAAAACATTTGAATAGGAGACAGGGAATAGAGGTATCCTCTCTGCTCTGCCATCCTCTAGCCTATGTGACCTTTGTTGAGTTCACCAAATGGAGGTTCAGTTTTCTCATCTGTAAGATGCCCTGCATACCTTTAGAACATCCTCTGATTCTTTAAGACAATAAATCAAAGTAAAGTAAAAATATTAGAGGATAGATAATTGCCTCTATTCAATAATTAAAACAGCACCTCCCAGAGAGGTACTTTATTTATTTATTTATTTATTTATTTATTTATTTATTTGCTATCTAGTAATATCCCTTCTTGCATTTTTGAGCTTTCAGAAGACAGTGACTGATTGGGTATAAATATTCTACTAGTTTCAGGAACTTCAGAAACATACAACAAACTAGGGCATGAACACATATGAGAACATAAAAAATCTCAAAATAAATTTAATATTCTACCCCAAAACCAGGAGAATAGTTAATTTTTCAGTTTGAAACACCCTTCAAACATGACTTGACTAATAGGAAAGTATGTTTTGTAGCACGGTATTAAGAGTATAGCAATATTTTTATTACAAATTGATTGGAAGCTAGAAATATATTTAAAAAGGATGTACCTAGAGTACCTTCCCATATTGAATTTAGTAGACCAGGAGTCACATAATGAATTGGGTACAAAAAATTATATGTGTGATCTTTACATTTATATGTAAAGTTAACACTAAAATACTACTATGTGTGAAATATTCTTTAAGAATAATGTGCTTCATTAAAAATCACATCTTTACTTACCCTGAATTCAAATAAGTAGATTTATGATCGAATATCATTACCCAAAATATAAAATTATTTCATAAGAATTAAAGAGAAAATGCAATAGAAACTCAACTGAGTTAAAGCCTTTTACTTCGAGAAAACAAAATTTGTTTAGATTTATAGGACATGAATATGAAATGTATTATTTTTAACTATCAATAGTAGCAGCTATATTTTTTAAATTAATATTTAGAAATTTTTCATGAGACATCATAGAGTCTGCTGTTGAGAATATTTCATTGCATTAGCATCTAAACACATTGAGAAGGAGGGGAGAAGATAAATATATTTCATTAAAAGTTTTTGACAATGAAAATGTTTTTAATCAGAAAATCCAGTTAATCATAATGCTTGAATTCCTTGAATTCCTTGAATGCTTGAATTCTAATAACATGAGAAAATAATATACTGCAGGAAGTAGTTCTGTCTTTCATTACAGATATTTTTCTCTTTTTCTCAAACCACCCCCAATTTCCACAAAAGTTTCTGCCACGTGGCACATATTTAAGTAATGGTAGTTATGACTGTTTAACAATATAATAATACGATTTTAATATCCAGGGCTCAATACGTATTTGTGGAGAATAAGTAAATTAAAACTAAGATTTTATATTGTTTATAAAATGATGTTCAATTTTGTTTTATACTTACCAAAATAAAAGCCCCCAAGTGTCCCAGATTTGATATTCTCTGCTTTACATCTCTAGTTTTAAAGATTAACTTTACAATAAGTTTATGATTGTAACATTGCTAGTTCTACTGTAAGAAGACAGATCCTCAAATAGTTACTCATACAAATTTTGAAGTGCTCTCACCTTTATGTAGATTATAATCTTCATCATTCTTTTTAAACACCAAGTGTCTTTTGGTTCTTCTTCTAAAACACAATTATTCTGGCAGAGAATGAAATAATATGTAATATTGGGCTTAGGATCCATTTTATATATGTAAATTGGATTTCTAGGAGATATAACTATATATATATATATAATATATATATTTTTTATATATGTATATATAATAATGCTATTTTATATCCCTGTGTCTTGAAAGGAAAGGCAATTTTTTTAATCTAAAAGATAAATTAATAAACAGCACATGCTATGTAAAGCAGTCAATTAACAGATTGAGCAAATGTGTGCATATTAGTAGAGCCATTTTATACTGTTATAAATACTGGTCATTGATATACAAGAAATCATGGTCTTTTAATGACTTAGCTGCAGGTAGAGTGCAAATTAGAAGCTTTTGAAAGATTCATTAACCATTTGACCTATTAAGTAACTTTTAGTTCACTAAAGAAATTACTAGAAGTTGAGAAGGTTTTTGATTATATAAAGAACACATTTTATGTTTTATATATATGTCATGCAAGAAACAGATCTACAGCACTTATGTCTTCATTATTTTAAGTAACTGGAATGGTATTTTTAAAAGATTCAACTTCAGCTGCATTAAGTCCACAGAAATCCTTGAATAGTTACTTAAATAGATTCATGCAGTCTCACAATAGAGTCAGAGCCTGAACCTGACTAAGAATGTCCAATATTCTGAGAATTCTCTTCCCCTCTTTTCTTATTCCTAAATCCCAAGCCCTTTGATCTCTTTTGAAGTTATCCTCAATCATTCCAAGCAAAAAATCCAATTGACATAATAAAATTGGAAAGAGTTGGATTTGGGCCACCTGGGTGGCACAGTTGGTTAAGTGTCCAGCTCTTGGTTTCAGCTCAGGTCATGATCTCATGGTTCGTGAGCTCAAGCCCTGCATCAGGCTCTGCACTGCCTGCTTGGGATTCTCTCTTTTCCTCTCTCGCTCTGCCTCTCCCCTGCTATCTCTCTCTCTCTCTCTCACTCCCTCTCTCTCAAAATAAATAAACTTAAAAAAAAGAGAAAGAGTTGGATCCTATTTCTTAAGATTCTCCAATAACTTGCCATGTGACTTTTTACAGTTATTAAACTTCTCTCATCTTAATTTCTTCATAAATAAAGACTAATATTTATTCCTAGTATAGTTATGAATATTAAACTCTATAAAGTATATGGCATATAACAGGCACTGAAAAATATTGTGGGCCTTTCCATTGTGCCACATTTCATATCCACTTCCTTTGTGATATTTACTATACTGTACTGTAATTGTATTTTTTGTTTTAATGTTATTTTGCAACCTAATAGTTTCTCTTAAAAATCTTTGAATCCTCAATGTTTAGGAATAGCATAAATAGCTAGTATATCTTTCTTTCTACTTTCTGTCTTTATTTCTTTTCTCTCTGTCTCTTTCTCTCTCTCTGTCTCTTTCTCTACACATGCACACACACACAGACCTTTGTTGTTCTTGTTGAATAGATAAATGATAACAATTAATTGGCAACTACAGAAGTTAAAGTTTCTCTTGGAGCAATTAAACCATTAAATGAAATAGTATATTAGGAACATGCGTGATATAGTAAGTACTCTAAAAAGTCTTAGCTATATTTTTATATAAAGTATATAAATATATATTTACATATATATAATATATATTATATAATATATATTTACATATATATTATATATATTATATATATAAATATATTTATATAAAAATATAGCTAAGAATTTATAGCTAAGACTTTTTGGACTTATTAAATAAGACAAAATATATTTTTTGCCTTAAGACAATATATTTTTATATAGCTAGGACTATATACATAGTCTATATAGCTAGTCTATATAGTCTATATAGCTAAGACTATCCTTGGGGTACCTGGGTGGATTAGTTGGTTAAGCAACAGACTCTTGATTTTGGCTCAGGTTACACCATTTATGAATTTAAGCCCTGCATCACGTTCCATGCTGACAGTGTGGAGCCTGCTTGGGATTCTGTCTCCCTCACTCTCTGCCACTCCCTGCACTTGTGCGCAAGCTCGCTCTCTCTCTCTTTCAAAATAAATGAATAAACTGAAAAAAATAAACTAAAAAAATTGATCTCTCCTCAACCTCAAAAAGGCCATATACAAAATACCCACAGCTAGGATTATCCTCCATGGGGAAGACCTGAGCTTTCCTCAACAGTCAAGAACAAGACAGGATGTCCACTCTCACCATTGCTATTTAACATAGTACTGGAAGTCTTAGCCTTAGCAATCAGACAACAACAAAAAAAAAAAAAGAGAGAAAGAAAGAAAGAAAGAAAGAAAATGCATCCAAATCAGCATGAAAGAATTCAATAGATGACATGATACTCTATGTAGAAAACCTAAAAGACCACCAAAAGATTGCCAGAACTAATATATGAATTTAGCAAAGCTGTAGGATATAAAATCAGTGTGCAGAAATCTGTTGCATTTCTTTACATCGATAATAAAGTACCAGAAAAAAAATCAAGGAATTGGTCCCATTTAAATTGCACTAAAAACAATAAGCTACCTAGGAATAAAACTAACCAAAGAGGTAAAAGATCTCTATTCTGAAAACTCTAAAACATTTATGAAAGAAATTGAAGATGACACAAATAAATGGGAAAACATTCCATGCTCATGGATTGGAAGAACAAATATTGTTAAAATATCTATACTACCCAAAGCAATCTGCATATTTAATGCAAAGTTTATGAAAATACAACCAACATTTTTCACAGAACTAGAACAGACAATCCTAAAATTTGTATGGAACCACAAAAGACCCCAAATAGCCAAAGTAATCCTGAAAAAGAAAAGCAAAGCTGAAGGCATCACAATTCTAGACTTCAGGCTATATTACAAAGCTGTAGTCATCAAGACAGTATAGTCCTGGCACAAAAACTGACACATGGATTATGGAACAGAATAGAAAACCCAGAAATGGATCCACCACTTTATGGTCAACTAATCTTCAATAAAGTAGAAAAGAATATCCAATGGAAAAAAGATAGTCTCTTTAGCAGATGGTGCTGGGAGAATTGGACAGCAACATGCAGAAGAATGAAACTGGGTCACTTTCTTACACCATACACAAAAATAATTTCAAAATGGTTGAAAAGACCTAAACATGAGACAGGAAACCATCAAAATCCTAGAGGAGCACACAGGCTGCAACTTATTTAAACTTGGCTGGAGCAACTTCTTACTAGACACACCTCCTGAAACAAGGGAAACAAAATCAACAAAACTAAAAGGCAATCTATGGGAGAAGATATTTGCAAATGACATATCTATTAAAGGGTTAGTTCCACAGTCTATAAAGAACCTATCAAACTCAACTCCCAAAAAGAAATAATTCAGTTAAAAAATGGGCAGATGACATGAATAGATTTTTTTTTCCAAAAAAGCCATCCAGATGGCTAACAGACACATGAAAAAAATGCTCAGCATCACTCATCATCAGGAAAATATAAATCAAACCACATTGGGAAACCACCTCACACCTGTCAGTATGGCTAAAATTAATAACACAAGAAACAACAGGTGTTGGCAAGGATGTGAAGAAAGGGGAACCCTCTTGCACTGTTGGTGGGAACGCAAACTGGTGCAGCCACTCTGGAAATCAGTATGGGGGTTCCTTAAAAATTAAAAATAGAACCACCCTATGACCCAGAAATTGCAGTACTAGGTATTTACCCAAAAGATAAAAAATACAGATTTGAAGGGGTACATGTATCCCATAATTTATAGCAGCATTATCAACAGTAGCCAAACTATGGAGAGAGCCAAATGTCAACTGATGAATGGTTACAGAAGATATGTGTGTGTGTGTATATATATATATGTATACACATACACATACATATACACATATGTATATACACATACACACATATACATATATATGACATATATAAACACACATATATACATATATGAATATATATGAATGTATATATGAATACAATGGAATGTGTGGAATATATTCCATCAAAAAGAATGAAATCTTGCCATTTGCAATGACGTGGATAGAACTAGAGTGTATTATGCTAAGCAAAGTAAGTTAGAAAGATGCATGTCATATGATTTCACTCATAGGTGGAATTTAATAAAATAAATGAGCATAAGATAAAAACAGAGAGGAAGGCAAACCATAAGAGACTTAAATATAGAGAATAAACAGGGTTGCTGGACAGGAGGTGGGTAGAAGGATGGGCTAAATGAATGATGGGCATTAAGGAGGGCACTTGTCAGGATAAGTACTGGGTGTTATATGTAAGTCATGAATCACTAAATTCTACTCCTAAAACCAATACTGCACTATATGTTAGCTAACTTGAATTTAAATAAAATCTTGGAAGAAAATAAAAAATAAATGAGAAATACTTGATTCAAAAAAAAAGAATGAAATCTTGCCATTTGCAAGGATGTGGATGGAACTAGAGTATATTATGCTAAGCAAAATAAGTCAAAGAAAGACATATACTGTATGGTTTAACTCATACGTGTAATTTAAGAAACAAAAAATATGACCATATATATGTTCAGGGGAGGCAAAGGAAAAAAGTAGAGGGAAACACACCATAAAAGACTCTTAAAGATAGGGAACAAACTAAGGGTTGATGGAGAGAAGTGGATTGGTAAATGGGTGATGGGTACTAAGGAGGGCACTTGTTACAATGAGCACTGGGTGTTGATGTAAGCAATGAATCACTGAATTCTACTCCTGAAACCAATATTTCACTGTATGTTAACTAACTAGAATTTAAATAAAAATTTGAAAAGAAAAAGATAAGATCTCTGATAATGTTCTAAGGTAAACTCAGGGAAGATTCCATTTGTGGATTAGATAAGAAATCACAAAATGTGTAAAAAATAATGAGTCCTTAAGAGTAAGTAAAAGTTTACTGTGTCCTAGTGAGTGTATCTGGATATAAACATCACATTTTTTAAGCATACATAATTGCGAGTGGAACATAGTAGGCATCTACCTGTATAGCTAATATTTATCATTTTGAAAGTAATAAAATATAGATGGGATAAAACTAGGAGACCTTTTGCCACTGGATGGTAAAAATGCTTTCTAACTTAGAATAATATATTAAGTCTACATACTTAAACTATGAGATAGAGAATATAAAATAGCATACTTTCAAGGGTAATTTTCATTTTCATTTTCTTATACAAGTCATTCATTAATTCTAGTAGCCTTTCAAAAGTCATATCAAGTCACCATTCAAAAACAGTATCACTAATTTCCTTCAACATGCAAACAAATTCTCAAAACGGATAAGACAAATTGTTACTGTAGCAAAGCAAGGATGTATATTCTGTGGGATGTGAAACAAAACTGTCTTTATTATATCCTAAAACAGATTGGAAAGGATTTACCCTGCCTCCAATTAATGAGAAATGGTAAAGGTTATTAAAATGTGTGGATAAGTTTTAAAAAAAAGTGCTGCACTCATTGCTGTGAAATTGTGATACAAGAGAAAATCATCCAGAGAGTAACTCTATCAAATGGTCTATGATTTAATCCTCAGTTATAAAAAAAAAATTTTTAAAGAAGTAATGACCACTAATACAACAACAAAAAAACAGCAAGTGAAACAGTTTCTGATCTATTCATCAGAAAATATTTTAGTGAAAATTTTATTCGGAATTTAATAAGAACTCAGAAACACTGTTGCCTATCAACAGTACCCTGATCCCAAGGGGAGATTTTTTCAAAGACCTCAAAAGTTCTAGGTTTGGGAAAGGCACTTTGTGAGACTCTGATATTCACTTGTAAATTTTATACTAAAAAATGATATCTCTGGTTCCTTTAAATTAAAAAAATCTATGATATTAAGGGAAAAAAGAAAAATGAAATGGCAGTTGGCCATGCCTTAATGATTTAACTTGGCATCTGGTCAAATGACCTGGGCAAATGTTCTTTTGAAAAATGTCATAGAATTTTTATTAATGATGAATATTTAAGGTCTCAAACCATACTCATCTTAAAGAAGACTACTTTAGCAATCTAGGTTCTGTCAAAACTGGATTTTGAATGACTTGACCCTCATAATAATTGAACTAGTTCTGCATGCAAATATAGTCTAAATCACCTTTCTGTCAAGCATCCAAATTCTTTTGTTGAATATGAACAAAACATGCACCAAAAATTAAAGAAGTCTGTAAACATTGATTTCTTCAGGAAACTGGGAGATGCCATTCAGTTTCATATTACAGTGCTGAATTTTGTGGACTTAAAATTTGTAAAACTAGTTTCATGACTATGTAACTTTTAAGAAGTTATCATTTATAGTACCACCTGATTGTCCTAATACCAGGGAAATATAAACTAATATAAAATGTTGAGAGTGAGAAAACTGATTTTTTTTGTCTTCAGGTAAATAACCAAACTTGAACAATGACCATAATGATAACGTATTTTTTAATGTTTTTATTTTACTTATAGCAAGCATCTACCATATGACAGGCATTTCTTTAGTGTCTTTTGTGAATTTTCTCATCTATAGTTGCCATGTGAAACTATGTAAGACAGTAGCACAAGATACTAGAGCTAGTAAATGTTGGAGCCAGAACTGAGGAGAGCAATTTTTGAACTGACATTTTCAAATTCATCATAGGAGTGTAAGTTCTGGAATGTGAAAGAACAGTGTTCAAATCCCAGTGCCACTACTTAGCAGCAGCAAAACTTCCTGCATCTTATTTGACTCCATTGTCAATAGAATATGGATAACAACATCTATAAAATATGGACAATAACAATATCTGTCCCATAAAGTCTTGTAAGAATTAGATGAGAGGATACATATGATACTCTTAGAAGACTGTGGCACATATGAGTCAATGCTTTATTATTGTTATTATTTTATCATTTATTGCTTTATTTCCTTTTAGTACCTATTTATGTTTGCTTGCTTTTATTCATTTATTTTTGGTTACTTTCAGTTTCTTATTCTGTTTATTTCCTCTTCTTTAAAATTTTAATTCCAGTATCATTAACATACAGTATTGTACTATTGTTAGGTGCACAATATAGTGATTCAACAATTCTACACATTAGTGCTGATACAGAGAAGTATACTATTTAATCCCTATCACCTATATCACCCAATATCCCACCCACCTCCCCTCTGGTAACCATCAGTTTGTTCTCTATAGTTAAGAGTCTTTTTTGATTTTTCTCTCTTTTTTTTTCCTTTGTTCTTTTGTTTCTTAAATTCCACATATGAATGAAATCATATGGTATTGTCTTTCTCTGATTGACTTATTTCACTTAGCATTATACTCTCTAGATCCATCCACGTTGTTGCAAATGGCAAGATTTTATTCTTTTTTTATGGCTAATAGTCAGCCATACATACATACAAACATATGCCACACTTTCTTTATCCATTCATCTATTGAGGGATATTTGGGCTGCTTTCGTAATTTGGCCGTTGCAGATAATGTTACAATAAATATAGGGGTGCATATATCTTTTCAAATTAATGTTTTTGGTGTTCTTTGGGTAAATACTCAGTAGTAGAATTATTAGATCATATGGTAATTCTATTTTTATTTCTTTTTAGGAACCTCCATACTGTCTTCCACAGTGGCTATACTGGTTTGCATGTGCACCAACAGTGCTTTAGGGTTCCTAGTAACTATTTTCAATTATAGCTGTTACATTTTATATATTATAGGGATATAATAAATAACTTGGGATTTATCATAGGTTAGTATAATTTCAAAAGGTAAAATTCTAGTATGCCAGAAATTAAGACATTCCTGCCTTAATAATGTGTAATTAGGAAATAACTAGAAATATATTTCTGACTATATTGCTACATGCTTAGTCTAAATAATATAATAGTAATAATAATAATGAAATATACAAGATTAAAATGTAAAAATGAAGCAAGTATATGTATCCAAAACTTGGGCTGATTCTACATATATTATACAAAAGATGGGATAGAGGAGAAAAAGAGGAAAGAAAAATGCAAACGATTGAATGCCTACATGTGTCAGATTCTGTGTTATTCATACTTTACCTGCCTCTCCATTCTCATCCAAAGTAACTCTCACCTGTGTTCTTTCTCCTTCACTCATTTTCCCATACTATCTGTTGCTCCCCTTACACAGGTTTTGTACATAATTCTCTCCTTTTCAAATGTTCTCCTTGAACTTCTTTACTTGGTTAATGCTGACTCATCCTTTAGATCTCAACTAAATCATCAATCACTTGTCCTTGACAAAGCAAGATCCATACTGTAGACTCTGAAATCAAGTGCCTCTCCTTCAAAATGATCATAATAATTGCAGCTTTATTGTTATTTGTCCTTTTTGATTATTGTCTATCTCTCCTCTAGATTGACTCTATAATAGCTAATTTGTATTAAGTATTCCATAGATAATATACATTGTTTCATGTGCTTTCTGTGCATTAACTAATTAAACTTCTTATAGCAACCTAAAGAGTAAGTTCTATTGTTAATGCCACTATACAGACAATATCAAGCACATTTTCCAAGGTCACAAAATAGTCAGGATTCAAATACAGGCATTGCATTCAGAGTACATTCTCTTAGTCATTTCATTTGTTGCCTCTTAGGAACTGTAAAAGGATTGATGTTACCACTATTGTATCCTTGAGAATGAGTACAGTGATTGAATGCAAACTGGTAGAACCTCATTAAAAGATATTTTGGCATTATCTATCAAAATGTAAAATGTACTTATATTTTGAACCAGCAATTCTATTTCTAGGGTTATCCTGCACGCTAATGTTCCATGTACTCAAAATACAGGTAGAAGGCCATACCTTGCTTTACTGTATATAGTAGCAACATGCTGAGACAATGGCAAAGTCAGTCAGAAGACTGAATAAATACATCACAATATATCCATATGAGTGAATACTTTATGGCCATATGAAAGTTAGAGCTATGTTGCATTTATGAAATGTACCCAATATATAAAGCTAAACAAACAACAACAACAACAAAAAAGTGAGGAGCTCAACAGTAGGTAAAAGCTTATTGCCATTTTTTAAGATGCATATATGCATGTATATAGTCATAATATCTAGAAAGATACAACAAATTGCTGATAGTGAATGCCTTCCTTAGGAAGGAGAACAGAGGCCCTAGACATCAGTATTAAAATCATTATTCCTCAATACCCATTATATTGTATTGTTTTCTCCTTCTAATCACATAGAATTTTTTTTAATTAAAAAAAGTAGCTTATCAGTTGGGGAATGCAATAGCTCAGTGAGAACATTTCAAAGAAAATTTCTAAAGCAAGTACGCAGTCACTTTAAAATATGCATATCATTTCTCCTCAAAGATTTTCTAACTAGAAGAAAAATACCTTAAAATTTTAAATTAAGGGTATCTGCATTTACAATGGGAAAGGGGAGAAACCAACTTTTTAAGATACATATAAGAAAAATTGGGGGTGGCCATTTTCATGTATTGGTGGATCATGAGTCATCTTCAGGCAGATGGTTGTTTCTTTAGCAAAGCACATTCAAGGGCCTTTGGGGGAAATGACAAGGAGCAACTCCCACACTTTTAGTCTCAAGGCAAAGTCACAAAAAAGAATGAAGTTAGAGCTCAATTTTATGCAGAATAAATTAAAGAAATCTTGGATTTTCTTGGATAGCTTTGTAGTAAGGGACCGTAAGGAAATGAAGAGTGTCCAGGGCAAAAGAGGAGCCAGAATAACAAATCAGATTGTGCAATGATTATTACTAGGTACAGTGATAGTCAACATTTAATTTTTAGTTGTTTCCTTTTCTCCAAATCTTTAGGGAAAATGGCCACACAAGCTAACCTATGCAAAAGGTACTTTGGAATATTAAAAATAAAAGGACCTGATGGTCATGATAGGGTGGCAAATATCAATTATAGGACCAACAAGGATGGTTAAGAACGTCAAGCTTCAGGTTAAAAAAAGCAGGCTGCAGAGTAGACTAACAACAAAAATATAACCTCTTTTTTTTTTTTCTCATACAACCAAAATTCCTTAAACATATTGAAAAGCTTCTAGAATTTCCATAGTGCAAGAAGAAGTCATTGAGGCATCTAAAAATATTTTAAAATATGAGATATCTTATAACGCTGAAGAATTGGGACTTAAAGAACTTAGGTTTATATACATTAAGGAAAAAGTGCTACTGAAGTAACATAGTGTTTACCTTAAATTTTACCATAAGTTCTAAAATTAAATGCCAAATTTTATCTTCTAAAATCTGAATCTACCATAAATTTGCTAAACCATGTACAGGGACTTTGGTCATGAGATATGCTTAAATTGAAATAAAATTTTATTATTTTTCTTGGTATTGTAAAATATAAATTATAGAAACACTATATTTATATTAAAACATTTTTTTCCAGCATCTTACTCACTTGACAGTCCTCACAATAATGCATCTGGTGATTTCAACACCATTCTTAAGTACAGGGCAAGGCTATACATCCATTCAACCTTCCAGTTTAATTAAAATAATTTTTGTATTATCTGATATTTTAGTTCAGCCTAAGTTTTTATTTGCTTAAGCTTGGACTATAATGATGAAGTGATATAAGATGGTAAATTTGATTATATTTAAGCAAAGACAAATCATTAAATATAAACACCTTTAGTTGTTTACAATGAGTACTTTTCAGCATAGGTAACTCTAGAATGCTATTTCCTAGACATTATATTTGAGAACATTAATATGGCAAATCACCACATACACATAAGCATAATAGCAATAGCAACAAAACCACATTACTAAACCATATTAAATAATACTAATAGCTTTTTCTCATTTATTTGGTTTGTGACTTATCTGCTTCCCTGAGTTATTTCTCTTTTTATTCTTTAACATAGTATTTTTCTGTCTGTATATCCTAAAAGCTTTTTTTCAACTTTCTCTTTTTCTACTCCTGTCAAATCAGTTTTTTATTTGCTTATTTGTTAAGCTTCTATTATTTTTTTTCAATTTTTTACATTTGATCAGGGGATGTAACTTTGGAGAAAATTTTTATAATATTAATTTTAAAAATGTTAAAATATTAAAGAATTTGTTTAAATTAGTTACTTAACACACAATGTAATATTAGTCAGGTGTACAATATGGTAATTCAATATTTCCATCCAACACCTCATCACAATTGCACTCCTTAATCCCCATCACCTTTTTAACCCATCCTCTCATCCATCTCCTCTCTTGTAACCATCAGTTTGTTCTTTATAGTTAAGTGTCTGTTTCTTGGTTTGCCTCTTTTTTCCCCTTTGCTTGTTTGTTTTGTTTCTTAAGTTCCACATATGAGTGAAATCATATGGCATTTGTCTTTCTCTGATTAATTGATTGATTTCATTTAGCATTTGTATTCTCTGGATAAATAACTAGTAGTGGGATTGCTGGCTCATAGAGTAGTTCTATTTTTAACTTTCTGAGGAACCTCCATACTGTTCTCCAGAGTAGCTGCACCAGTTTGCATTCCTACCAACAATTCAAGAGGGTTCTCCTTCCTCCACATCCACACCAACACCTGTTGTTTCTTGTGGTGTTGTTTTAGCCATTTTAACACATGTGAGGTGACATCTCACTGTAGTTTTGACTTGTGTTTCACTGATAATAAGTAATGTTGAACATCTTTTCATGTATCTGTTGTCCATCTGTATGTCTTCTTTGGAAAAATGTCTATTCATGTCTTCTTCCTATTTCTAATTGGATTGTTTGATTTTTGGGTGTTGAGTTTGATAAGTTCTTTATAGATTTTGGATATTAGCCCTTTATCAGATATGTCATTTGCAAATATCTTCTCCCATTTAGTAAGTTGCCTTTTGGTTTTGTTGATTATTTCCTTCACTGAGCAGAATCTTTTTATTTTGTTGTAATCCCAATAGTTTATTTTTTGTTTTGTTTCCCTTGCCTCAGGAGACATATCTAGAAAGAAGTTGATATGGATCATATGAAACAAGTTACTGCCTGTGTTCTCTTTATAGGATTTATATGGTTTTATATGTTTTATGCTTTTTATCTCACATTTATATCTTTCATCCATTTTGAATTTATTTTTGTGTATGGTGTAAGAATGTGGTCCATTTTAATTCTTTTGCAATATTACTTTCCAGTTTTCCCAACACCATTTGTTGAAGAAACATTCTTTTTCCCATTGGATATTATTTCCTGCTTTGTCAAAGATTAATTGACCATATAATTGTGGGTTCATTTCTCTGTTTTGTATTCTGTCCTATTGATCTTTGTGTCTATGTTTGTGCCAGTACCATACTGTTTTGATTACTACAGCTTTGAAATATAACTTGAAGTCTGGAATTGTGATTCTTCCAGCTTTGTTTTTTCCTTTTCAAGGTTGCTTGGCTCTTCAGGATCTTTTGTGATTCTATAAAAAATTTAGGATTCTTTGTTCTAACTCTGTGAAAAGTGCTGTTGGTATTTTGATAAGCATTGTAGTGTGTAGATTGCTTTGGGTCATATAAACGTTTTAACAGTATTTGTTCTTCCAATCCATGAACATGGATTTCCATTTATTTGTGTCATCCTCAATTTCTTTCATCAATGTTCTATAGTTTTCAGAGTATAGATCTTTCACCACTTTAGTAAGGTTTATACCTAAGTAACATTGTTTTTGATGCAAATGGAAATGAGATTGATTCCTTAATTTCTCTTTCTGCTGCTTCATTATTATTGTATAGACATGTGACAGATTTCTTTGTGTTGATTTTGTACCTTGTGACCTTACTGAATTCATTTATCAGTTCTAGAAGTTTTTTGGTGGAGTCTTTTGGGTTTTTTATATAATCATGTAATTTGCAAACAGTGAAAGTTGTATTTCTACCTTGCTTATTTGGATGCCTTTTCTTCCTTTATGTTGCCTGATTTCTGTGGCTAGGACTTTCAGTACTATGTTGAATATAAGTCATGAGATTGGACATCCCTGTCTTGTCCCTGACTATAGAGGGAAAGAAAGTTTTCAGTTTTTCCCCATTTAGGATAATATTATCTGTAAATTTATCATAGATGGCCTTTATTATGTTGAAGTATATTCCCTCTAAACCAACTTTGTTGAGGATTTTTATCATGAATGGATATCATGCTTTGTCAGATTTTTTTTCTGCATCTATTGAAATGATGAGAAGGTTCTTATACTATCTTTTATTAATGTGGTGCATCACAATGATTGTTTTGTGAACACTGAACCACCCGTGCAACCCAGGAATAAGTCCCACTTGATCGTAGTGAATGATTTTTTTTAAATGCATTGTTGGATTTGGTTTGCTAGTATTTTGTGAGAATTTTAAGTCTAATTTCATCAGGGATATTGGCCTGTAATTCTCCCTTTTAGTGATGTCTTTATCTGATTTTGGTATCAGGGTAATCTGGCCTCATAAAATTAATTTTGAAGTTTTCCTCCCTTTCCTATTTTTTGGAATAGAGAAAAATAGTCATTAACTCTTCTTTAAATATTTGATAGAATTTGCCTGTTAGGACATCTTATCCTACATTTTGCTTCTTGAGATTTTTTGGTTACTGATTCAGTTTCTTTGTTGGTTATTGTATGTTCAAGTTTTCTATTTCTTCCTGTGTCAGTTTTGGTAATTTACATATTTCTAGAAATTTATCCCTTTTTTCTAGGTTGTCCAGTTGGCTAGCTTATAGTTTTTCATAATCTCTTGTAATTGTATATCTGTGGCATTTGTTGTTTTTCCTTCTCTCCCATTTATGATTATATATACTTGGGTCTTTTTTCTTTGATAAGTCTGTCTAGGGGTTTATCTATTTTATTAATTTTTTCAAAGAACCAGCTCCTACTTTCATTGATCTGTTGTAGTGTTTTGTGTGTGTGTGTGTGTGTGTGTGTGTGTGTGTGTGTGTGTGTGTTTGCTTGTTTCTAAATCATTTATTTCTGCTCTGCTCTGATCTTTCAACGTTTATTTATTTTTGGGACAGAGAGAGACAGAGCATGAACGGGGGAGGGGCAGAGAGAGAGGGAGACACAGAATCGGAAACAGGCTCTAGGCTCTGAGCCATCAGCCCAGAGCCTGACGCGGGGCTTGAACTCAACGACCGTGAGATCGTGACCTGGCTGAAGTCGGATGCTTAACCGACTGCGCCACCCAGGCGCCCCAGCTCTGCTCTGATCTTTATTATTTCCTTCCTTCTGCTGGCTTTAGGCTTTATTTATTGTTCTTCCTCTAGCTCCTTTAGGTGTAAGGTTAGGTTGTTTATTTGAGATTTTTCTTGCTTCTTGAAGTAGGCTTATATTACAATAAATATCCCACTTAAGGCCACTTTTGCTGCATATCAAAGATTTGGACAGTTATGTTTACATTTTCATTTGTTTCCATGTATTTTTAAATTTCTTCTTTGATTTCCTGGTTAACCCATCCATTGTTTAGTTGCATGTTGTTTAACTTCTGTGTATTTGTGGTCTTTCCAAGTTTTTTTCTTGTGGTTGACTTCTAGTTTCATAGCACTGTGGTCAGAAAAGATGTATGGTATGACTTCCTTCTTTTCGTATTTGTTGAGACCTGTTTTGTGACCTAATATGTGATCTATTCTGGAGAATGTTCTATGTGCACTTGAAAACAATGTATATTCTGCTGTTTTATGTGGAAATATTTTTAATATATCTGTTAAGTCCATCTGGTCCAGTGTATCATTCAAAGCCATTGTTTATTTATTTTCTCTCTTGATGCTCTGTCCATTGATGTGAGTCAGGTGTTAAAGTCCTCTATTATTATTGTACTATTATCAATTAGTTCCTTTTAATCTACAGATGTCTGTAGATATAAATGAGTTTCTTGTTGGCAATATATAGATGGGTCATGTATTTTTATTCATTCTGACACCCTAAGTCTTTTGATTGGAGTATTTAGTCCATTTACATTCAAAGTAATTATTGATAGATACACACATATTGTCATTATATTACTTGTTTTGTCATTTCTGGAGATTTTCTCTGATTCTTTCTTGATTTTTTTCTCTTCTATGTTTTGCTGATTTTCTCTAGCGATATTGGATTTCTTTTTCTTTATTCTTTGCATGTTTATTAGTGGTTTTTGATATATAGTTACCATTAGGTTTGTATATAAACTTTTCTGCAAATAGTCTATATTGTTGATGGTCATTCAAGTTTGTATCCATTCTTTTCTCCTCTTGCCTCCATGTTTGAGATATACATTATTATATTTTATATCCTGTTTTTTAATTCCTTGATGGATTTTTTACAGAAATATTTATTTTTACTGCTTTGTGTTTCCTGCTTTTATACTCACTTTTAGTCTTTTTTTTTCCACTGAAAGAAATTCCTTCAATATTTCTTGCAGGGCTGGTTTCCTGGCCACAAACTCCTTTAGTTTTTGTTTTTCTGGAAAACTCTTTCTCTCTCCTTCTATTCTGAATGATAACCTTTTTAGATAGAGCATTCTTGGCTGCAGATTTTTCCCATTCAGCACATTGAATACATTATGACATTGCCTTCTGGCTTGTCAAGTTTCTGTTGAAACATCTCCTGATAACTTTATGGGAATTCCTTTGTAAGTTAATGACTTATTTTATCTTATGCTTTTAGGGGTATCTTTATCACTATGATTTGCAAATTTAATTACAATATGTCTTGGTTTGGTCTGCTTTTGTTGGTCTTGATGGGAGCTGTGCCTCTTGGATCTGGATGTCTATTTCCTTCTCCAAATTAGGGAAGTTTTCAGCTTCAAATAAATGTTCTACTCTGTTTCCTCTCTCTTTTTATGGGACTCCTATAATAAAACTGTTATTACATTTCATGCAGTCAGTGACTTCCCTAAGTCTATTGTCATGTTGCATAATTCTTCTTTCTCTCTTTTGTTCAGCTTCATTGCTTTCCATTACTTTATCTTCTAGGTCATTACTTTGCTTCTCTGTTTCTTCTAGACTGCTTCTCATTGCATCACGCATGTTTTCAATCTTGTTTATCACACTCTTCATCTCTGATTGGTTCTTTTTTAACTCTTTTATATCTGTTGTAAAGGTCTCTCTGATGTCTTCCATTCTTTTCTCAAGCTCAGTGAACATACATATGATTGTTGCTTTAAATTCTCTATCAGTAATGTTACTTGTATCTGTTTCACTTAGATCTCTGGCTGTGCCCTTATCTTTTTCTTTCATTTGGGGTAAATTCCTCTTATTTTTGTCTAACTTTCTGCCTTCTTCTGTGTGTTAGAAAAGCCTGTTATGTCTCCTGCTACTGAAGTCAATGACCTTATAAAGAAGAGGTCATGTAGTTCCCAGAGCCTGGTGGTTCAGGGAGTGTCATGAATCTGTACTGCATGCGCTCTGCTGGTATCTTCTGGCTACTCTATCCTTCAGTCCAGTCATCTGCAAAGGCTGTCCTTGTCTGCTTTGTGTAGTGTTTGACCCCTGGCCTAAATGTGGTTAGTTTTAAGTAGGTACTCTTGTCTGCTTGTGAAATGAGACTTTTGCCACGTCCACCAGAACTGAGGCTCTGCACAACTCTGTTTGAGAGACATGATGTGGGCAGGGGTTTGTATTGATCTTCTGGTGTTAGAGCCCACTGCTCTGGGACTTAGGCAAGCATGACTGAGAAGGGCTGTTCTCACCAGAATGGGCCTGGTATAAGCAAGATAGGCAGCCAGTGTTAGTACTGAGCTGCTTCCCACAGGTGGCTCTATGTTTATGCTGGGGTGTTGGGGAGGGAAATGGTGCCAGCCAGCTTCTTAGTTCCTGGAGTGGTGTCTCCATCAATGCTTCCTCTTGGGGACACATTCTGAGAAGACCAAAGAATCTCCCCATTGTGTGCCCCAGGAACTCTTCAGATAAGTTTCCACACTGTCTCTCCCCAGGTCTTTTGCCCTGTCTTATCTCCAGGAGAAGGGCAGTGCCTCTGGGCTGCATCCCAGCCAAGCCCTCTGACCCTTAAAACTTCAGAGTTTAAGCCCCTCTAGTTGCAAAAACTCAGAATTCTGCCTCTCTAGCTTTCCAAGCCAATGCTTTCAGGGAAACATTCTCCCTTTACATTCCCCTGAGTGCTCTTCTCTCTTGCCCCCTCCATGACCATAGCTGCCTATACATCACTTGCTGCAACTGTTATCCTTTGTCATGTATGGCTGCACCTAATATGTTTTTTGTTAAGTTCTTTTGACAGATGTCACCTGAGAAGCCACATATCCATAGTAAAATCCAAAGTAGGTAAAGAAAAGGCAAGACCTTGAACCAGTCACCTAGGGAGCTACCAGACAAGTCAAAACACTGTACTCCAATTCTTTGAGAATTAGGTCTGTCTTGCTGCAAACTTCATGAAGAACGTGGCTATCCTCATAGCCCCTATTATGTTGGAGTATGATTAGATTCCATAAAAAGTTGACTCATGTTTTTTATCAACTTAATTATTGCTTATGGGAAAGATAGTTTTAGAGTTCTCTACTCTTCTATTTTCAGTGACATCACCTCCCAACACTTTTTTTTCTGATAACTTCTAGAAATTCTACTTTATTTTTACTTCATACTGTTCAATAAAAATAATTGAAATATTCAAAATATTTTGATTACTATGTTGAAAATAATTCTATAAATTATCCATAGACTCTTAAAAGAGAGCACAACAGTATATTTATCAATATTCAATTCATCAATATTCAAATTTTTAAAAATATTTGTAAGTATTGTTGTTGTTGGCCTTGGTTGTTAATACTGAGCAAAATGTAAAATGCTTTCGTACATTTGTGTTTCTTGTAGTGCTATTATGTATTTTTTAAATAACTTTTATTTATTTAGAAGTAATTTATCAGATATGTAAAAGTTAATTACTTTTATAAAATTATTATTTCATTTAAATTGAAGGTTTTTTGTTTATAAATAGTAAATTCCCTTTTCTGTTTTATGTAATGTGTTATTTCCCTTGATTTCTATTTTGTATGCTGTCAATGTTGTCTCATTGCTTTCTTTCTATTGTTTGCTTTTGTCTAATACATTTCAACCTATCCTCTATATTTTATAATTCAAGAATCACTATTTGAGGGGCCTCTGGGAGGCTCAGTCAATTAAGCATCCGACTTTAGTTCAGGTCATGATCTCGCGGTTTGTGAGTTCGAGCCCCATATCAGGCTCTGTGCTGACAGCTCAGAGCCTGGAGCCTGCTTCAGATTCTATGTCTCCTCCTCTCTCTGACCCTCCCATGCTCATGCTCTGTCTCTCTGTGATTCTCAATAATAAATAAATGTTAAAAAAAAAAAGAATCACTATTTGAGAGGTGTCACTAATAAACAAGATAATGTAATAATTTTGAACTACATTAACAATTTTTCCTTGATGTGGAGGTGTTTGAAGTTAATTTCACATTAATGTATGTTTTTTCCTTATGAAGTTTCTAGGTTCTTTCCATTTTTAAAATGGATTTGTAACATATTGATCTTATTTTGGCTGGCATTGTAGGATAGTGCTTCCCAAACTTATTTTTTTTTACATGAGGGATCATAGAACATAACATGTGATTATCACGCTGTATTGAATGCACAAAACCATTCCCATCTAGGGTAACCTTGCCAGTCTTTACTGAACCCTCTAAGGATAGAGGAGATCTATATATTGATCCATCTGTAACCTATTAAGAAAAAACTAATGTATCACAGTGCATTCTTACAGTTTGAAAGTTTTGTTGAATTGACTATTTACTGACCAGAACCATTTCTTATGGTAAGAGCATATAAGTCTTATTTTGGAGAATATGATTTTTTCCTCATTCTCAGTACGTAATGTTTAGGTGGGATTAGCATAACTTTCCCTAGGTCATAGATATGTGACTTAGGCTGAACTAATTAGGATATTCTATTACTTCCAACACAGTGGCTGGATGAAACTAGTGATCATCGTAAGGCAATGAAACATCATGATTAATAACTTTTACAAACACCAACAAAATATCTCTCTTCTGTAGATTTGATGTGACAAGATTCGGATTTAGGCCATGTACAGTGATCTTTAGGCATTTTGCTGCATGGCTTGCTTGCTGACATACAGAAGAATAAGAGTCAGTTGGTGGATCCTAAGGATGTTGTTTTAGTCCTGAATTAAGCTATTCCTCAGCCACTCGATTATATGAGCCAATTAATTCCTTAACTGATGAAGTGATTTATAGCATAGACAAACACTTCATTGTCTTAATAGTGGTTTTATTTTTTTTCTTAACATTTTCAACATGTGTTTATTACCAATATCAAGAATTAAGTAATAACATATATCTTGTGTGAGACATATCATATGATTACATAAAAAATAAGGCATCTGAAATTCAAAATCAGTATGTTGATTGGTCATTTCTGGGTTGTAGGATTATAGCTGTTAAATTTTCATGTTAGTTTGTAGTATCTGTTACTTCTCTATTAAAAATACGTTGCCAAAATTTTTTTTTTAGAAAATAATGGTCCATATTCTTCTGAGAGTCAAATAGGAAAGTACACTTGTAACAATCTATATCTGATCCCTCCCAGAACTCTTGCCTTTGCCATCTACATAATTTAGAACTTTCAATAATCACGTAATATGCAACCTTAATATTTTTACCTTGTGTGTATCAGCCTTGTTCCTGCTTCTAAGGAAAAGTCTCTTCCAACCAAACTACCTGTCTTCTTTTTCCTCTCACAGTAACTTTTTCTTATCTCCCTGGTTGAAGTGCTTAAGGATCAGATTAAACATCCCACTCCTCGTTACCCAAACATAGTGCTCCAGTTAACTGTGCAATTCCAAAATATTCTGATTTAATCCATTTCTTTCCTTCTTCACTATGACAATTCTAATTTTTAAAAACAATGTCACATTTATCCTGGACTATTAAGGTAGCCATACAACTGGGATGCCTTGTCTGTCTATTACTCCATGTACCCCACATATGCAAAAGGAATTCTAAAGTATCTGCTTAAAATTCTCCAGTATCTTTCTGTAGCACTTAGAATAAACTCCGGATTCTTGTTTTATGAAGCCCTATGTGAACTGGCCTTGTCCTACTCTTTGTGTCACTTTGGTTTATGCCCCCATCCCCACCCCCAACCCTGTCATTTGGCTCTACTCAAACTGGCCTCTTCCATTTCTTCCTTAAGCCTTTGGACAAGTTACATATTTTGCCCAGAAGAGTCTTTCCTTTATTATTGTCAGTCAGAACACAGCTTAAATGGTAATGTCCACGGAGAACCTTTCTCTAGCCATTCAATTGTGTGTATCTCTGAAACTGAAATTTGCTCTCCAAATTAGTATGGTTTAGCATTGGATGGTTTCTTATTTATTTGCTTATTTAGCTGTTTATTCCATTATTTCTAAGACTGTAATGTAACTTTCATCATTTATGCGTTGGCCTTCACTACCTAGAACAGTACCTAGCTTACAGTTTATTATATAAATTATTAAATGAATGACTGAATAAATAAACAGATGACTATTCCATGAGAACATTTTCATAATCTCCATGCTACAATTAATTTTTCCTTCTTTATTGTCACATAGCCTCTAAATATTACTGTGTTATAATGAGATTTACATATCTTTCTCCTCCATTATATACCAAGTAATTTGATATAAATGAGTGTTTTTTTTTCCAATCTTTGTACTTTTCAAGTAAGTGCCTTGCACAGTGCCTTAGTATCTTAGACATAATGGCCATTCATAAATGCTTTTCTGATTGAATTATTTTGCCTTTACAAACTCTTAAGAGTCTCTCATGAGCATTCCTAAGGGACAGGTTTTCCTCTTAGAACCTCTCATGAGTCCTTAGACCAAAATTAATTGCTACTTCTTCTCTGTTTCCTTTGTGGTCAGCATAGACAAAGTGTTTTTAACAGTATGATGCATATTGTAGACATTTTATCAACATGTCTATGTCCAAAGCTAGAATGAAAGGGTGTTAGCATTGCATCTTAAATATTCAGGACTTTTAAAAAATATCATTGATAATGAATTGACGTACTCTTGAGTTATTTGCCAATTCTCATAAAAAGGTGGGGAGTCACCAGAGCATAACATGACACCTCAAGATTTAGCAGTCTTTCCAGTTAGGTAATCATGTATAGTTCCCTAGAGTCCTTGGCTGACTACCACAGATCCATTACTCAGTCAATCTTAAGCAACTGGCTTTGGAAAATAAGGTGGAAGTTATTTAGATACATTTTATCTAGAAAAGTCATGAAGTCCTATGACAATCAAAGATAGCCCATAGTTTACTTTTTGGGGTCAGGATATGATACAGCTTTTATTTCCTCTTCACTTTCCTATTTTGTAAAAGTAATCTATTTTAAAAAGATAATATCCATGGGGTGCCTGTGTAGCTCAGTCAGTGGAGTGTCCGACTTGCGCTCAAGTCATGATCTTGTGGTTTGTGAGTTTGAGCCCTGCACTGGGCTCTGTGCTCAGAGCCTGGAGCCTGGAGCCTGCTGCAGATTCTGTCTCCCTCTCTCTGCCCCTCCCTGCTTGCTGTCTCTCTCTCTCTCTCTTTCTGTCTCTCAAAAATAAACAAACATTAATTTTTTTTTAAGTTTAAAAAAATAAAAAAATAAAAAGATCATATCCGTGTTTAGATGTGGGCATCAATAATAAATAACAATAACAAACAATAATAACAATCTTTTCAGGGAAAGGGAGATACTCCAGATTTATAGGAATTATAAATTAATTAATTTATAATAGGATTTTGTCTTACTCTGATAAAATTTGAACATATATCATTAAAAAAAATCCAACACAAAAGAATATTTATCAAAAATAAAGGAACTTCCTAAGCAGTTAGTATTCACATGTTGTATGATTTTTTGAAGAAACATATGTTAGCTGAAACTACCTATAATATATTTGAGAGAACAGGAATTGTGCTTTAGATATGGAGTTGCACTTTGAGAAAAACAAATGCTCTTTGATGCCCCTGTGTAAACGTGGATGCAATTTGTTTTTAATAGACTCCTTTTGCCAGACACTGCAGTCTCTGAGAAGATAGTAGTAAACCAAACGAGATATGCCTTAGCTTTCAGAAATGTTTCATTATAGCAGAAAAATTTGGAATTTCAGCATGTGTGACATAAGGTAACCATTCTTCTTCAAGCACTTTGTGTTTTATTTTCTTTCCAAGCTGGAACAGCCAAAGTTGCAGAACAGTAAACTTCTCATTGCAACAAGAATAGCAGAGGAGAGCAAAGGCCATTCTTCCCTTGCAGATCTTCAACCTGAGAATTTTGTAGCCATCTAGCCATGACCTCATTGCTCAGAGCAATCCAGAAAAGGAAGATCTAGAGTCTCCAAGAGACAGATGGATGAACAGTAGAATCTAGAAGATAGGAAGTCCTCCAGAATCCCAACAATACACCCTGATTTAGGGGGTTGGAGGTCATGGGGGGACCACATTCAAATTTTTATACCATGATGCCATCTCTTGGGGATACTAGATTATTGAAAATATTGACTGACCTACAGTCAAAGCATCTGGAAAAATGTCCACAAATATTGGAACAAAACAGATACTTGTTGAGACTAAACCATTCCTGAGAGTTTTAAAATATTATTCTATACATGTTTGATTCTGAAGTTTCTTTGGGCCATAATTATGATGATTTTTATCTTAAATCTTTCTCTTTCTATGGATGTGGTACCACTTAGTGGTAGTGAGACCTTTTGCCAAGAAGCCACACATAATCCCCTGTGTTATCCATTTTAGACATCATTAGTCATTTCATGCAAAGGCTCCATTTTAGCAGACATTCAGAAATTCAATGATCTTTATTCTTCTTCATGTTATTTCATTTTCTGACATGAAGTGGAGAATTCAAACTCTTGTCAATTTAACAAGAAAAAAAGTGGAGGGGATAGAGATTTATCAACTAGGTCCTAGAAGAGTGCTTTGATCACTCCATCAAGTTGGAACAGTTCTCCGATCTTGGTATTATAGAATTTGCCTATAACAATTTACTGTTTTACTCATTACCCTCAGATCCATAGTTTGCTACAACCACTTATTTCCCCAGCAGTATGTTAATGCCTGGGAAGGCTACACAGTTTTCTATAAGATACATCATATTGGGCTAGGGAGCAGGACAGTATTTTCTCTGACCAAAGTGCAGATATTGGTATTGGTAGGGCTTTGGGGATGCTGTTACTTTTAAGGTGTATCTCAGAGAGAAAGAGATATTGTGTAGCTTTCTTTCCAGTACATACACCATCTGCCATTGCCAAAACTGGGGAAAATATCACAAGGGAGTTATAGTAGCAAAAAGTGGATTGGTTGTGGCAAGGTCACTTTCCTTTAGGGCATGGGAAGAGTCTATCAGGCAAATTACCTCCCTAGTCCCTATTAGGTGATTCCTGACTGACTGGTTTAGGATTTGATTTCTGGGAGAGGCCAAATCTGTAATTAAGCCTTGGTTTGGTAATATGGAGATTAGCAATAAGGAATTTATTTTGACCCTGTTGCCTTGTTTTTAACAAGTCTTTTAATGGAGCAAAAACCACTAATACTTTGACCTTACAAATTTTTCTTCATCCATGAGGATCCTCTTCATCTTCTCTGTTCCTGGTATGCCTGGCCTACACAAATACATTATATTTCAACTCTCTCCCAGAAATAAACTTTAGACAGGAATGTGTTTATATGATGACTCAAGATTGAACTTCTACTGACATTGTGGTTACTGTCAAAAGACATCTATAATCATATTTATTTATGCCCCTTTTCTGTGGAGTTTCAGCTCTGTTTATTCTGAGTTTGTTTGTTTTTCATTCCTGCATTGCTGTGGGTAAGAATTCCTCATTTTAATCTATACTTTCAGCCAGGTGAGAAGAAATTCAAGAAGACTTAGGAAATTATCACTGAATAGTGTCTGTCCTGTGATAAGTATTACTGAGAAAAATAGCAGTATAGATGCCATCAAAATAATTCCAAATGAGGAAATGAGACAAACTCAGAACATACCTCATTTGAGAAGTCAGTGCTACTCTGCTAGGAAAGTAGGCTATGTACTGACTTCCTTAAGAAATACTTAAGATAACAGTCCTTAAAACTTTAATATGAATTAGTATTTCAGGCTATTTATAAACAGTGGGTCATCTTTTTCCTCCTATAGCAAGATTATACTAATGATCATTTTACTACATTCCTAGATGTGGGATGAGAGGCAGCCAAGGTAATAACTCTGGAAGTTTATATTCTTAGATAAGAAAAATAGGCATTTGTCAAACTTTAGAAACTGCTATATAAGGTTGTTTGTTTTTCACTGAAGTGTATTATCTTACTGCATTATGTGCTGGAACTTCTTAAGCATCTAGGTAGGGATACTCTGCCAATTTAGGGGTAGCAGGCAATAATGATGCAAAAAATGATATGGGCATTATAGAATTATACCATCTGTAAGTAACCACTATGTTGAATTTTCTATGGAAAAGGAACATGATATCACTAGTGCCTTAACCTTAAACTTCTTAGTGTATTTATAAACTGGAAATCAGAGTGATCTGAATGCTTATGAAACACTAGAAAGCAGAGAATATGAAAACCTGCAGGTGGAAACTTTATATATTGCATATTTCATTGGATGGTTCTTTCTCCATGTTGCAAATATCAATTATTAAATACTACCAACATTACTTAAGTAGTCAGTTTTAATCATAATATTTTACATGTATACTTATACCACCATAATGAAAGCTCCCAATGTGTTTTACAGACTATACACAGCTTTATTAATGAAATGTAGCTCTCTCCACTAAAAGCACATTTTTATTCAAGATAATTGTAAAATGCAATAGTCATATATTATGCTAATAGACAAGAAAAAGCATATGAATAAATAAAAGCCATAGATAATCCCCCAAACCTAATTTTAATGACTATTTTAAATTTTCCTCTTCTACCAAACCTTTATAAGGGCTGCTAACAAGTAATAAAATTGACTGATTGTCATTTCATTCCCCCATCCTTCTGTTACTCATCTACTGGTGGAAATGCTAACAAGCATGTGAATAGCCAATGAGCAGGTATAGAGGAAAAAGGAAAAGAAGGAGGAACAGAGGTAATCCACCACCTGTATAATCAGCTCATGAATAACAGAGTTGACTGAAAGACAACACTTCAGTAAGTAGTGTAATAAACTTGGTGATCAGTATTCTCTGTGGCTTAGTGGCAGGAAAGAGAACTACCATCTTTACAACTGCGGGGTAAGTCCATGATTTTTATAGAATTTATACTACAAAAAGGATATCAAATCTTCAATGCAAAAAAAAAAAATCTGTGTTGTTTGTGCTGGAGGGTTCAGATCATCTCTAAAATGCCTTTTCTTATGTTACATAAAGGCTCCAAGTTTATAAGACAGCTTAAGGGGCACCCATATATCATCATGATGTTTTCGCTGCTTACAAAATCCACCAATCACAGAATTCAAGAGGCACAATATGTGACAATGCGGATTGTTCTGATCTTCTCCAAATTATGTTTTCCTTAACTGCCTGAAGTTACAGATTATTTCCTCAGAGACACAGGAAGCCTTGTAAGAAGATGGATAGTTGGGTTCAATGACGGCACTGTGGCCTGATAAAGCAGCACATCTATCTATAATAATTTTGCTTGGGTACATAGTTTATCACAGTTATTTTTAACATCACTCCTAATGGAGGATTGTGTCTTTAGTTGTTTTTCTTCCTCTGTCGCAAAATTCCATAAGGAGTTTTGGAAATAATCCAAGTGAGGAAGGAAGGAAGGAAGGAAGGAAGGGAGGAAGGAAGGAAGGAAGGAAACAAGGAAGGAAGGGAGGGAGGGATAGTTGATTGTTCATCCAAGTAAGGAAGTGTTGGTTGTTCAAGGGCAGGAAATAGAAGCAATGACTATGTCTTCCTCATAGGTCTCTTTCAATCTACTTGTTTTCTATAATTATTTTATGTATATCTGCCAGAAACCCTCCAATAACAACAATCAAGTAAAATTCTCCCTTGTGTCAAAATTTTGCCTTCCTAGGCCACTAAATATTTATTATATTTCTTCAATGTTTTCAAAGAGATTGTCTCCATGTTTTGTTTTTATCTTTGTTTTTTTCTTTGTAGGAGTCAATTATTCTCTCACAACCTTTAGGCAGTTCCACGTTCCAAGAACCCTTTGCACTTTGCAAAACAAGATTTTGACTTCTACATCTAGAGTCTTACCAGAGCCAAAGCATTAATTCTTCTGTTTCAGAATGTTGAGCGTTGGCAAATAAGTTAGTGACCTCACCTCTAGATATGTACTCAATATCACATATTTGTATTGGGGATATTAAAACTCGTGCATTTGTCACTCCTAATTGGGTCCTAAGCAAGGAAAAAAAAAAAAAGAAAAGTTCACAGCATGCCCTCGGTGAGCTGTCATAAACAGAAATATGAGGCAGTGCCAAGTTCTCCAAGGCTTGACAGCTGATGATTAGGATGTTTTAATTTGGTGGACATATAGAACTTCTCCTGACATCTAAATGGGTGAGTGCCATAAGTAATCTATTTTTTACACACATTCAAATTTAGACTGAACTAAATGTAGCTTAAAGTCGCATTTTAAAGAAACAGAGTCAGCAGAGAAATTGGGTTTAGCATAGCACTGAATTTAGATGTATGTTGACAGTATAAAATAATTAAATCACAACTGAAATAAGTAAAATAGACTTTACAAATTTTCTTTCTCAAACATTCATAATATTAAGGGAATATATGAACAGGAGAGTGCTCTTTTAGAAAGATTTCTGGATTTGCTTCTTTTTTTTTCTTTCTTATACTTCTGTGATCTACCTTTTAGCTCAGGTACTTGCATCTCTACAGAATGAATCCAGCATACTAGGAAACATCAGAAGGGAAGAATACATGTAACCTCTTTTGACTTGGATGGAGGGAGTGTGTAATAGATTGTGAGAAAACCTACTGACACATGTTCCAGGTGTCACGGCTAAATAGTTATGATAATTTAATTGTTATATTTTATTTTTACTTTTGTTGCTTTCCTTCCTACAAATGTTGAAGCTATTTGGAACTATTGGAAAAATGACAATATGTAGATCCACTCTAAGATTTCAGGTTTCTGTGAAAATTTTATTTACCCTGAGTTTCTTCAATCCACCCATTTGTTGCTTTCTGTGATCCAAGATAAAACTTTGATTTTTCAGCTTCAAATTTTCATTGTTCATAAAATGTTAATGATGAATGATGAAGAACAGTAATTCTCCAATTTGTATAAACTCAAAACACTTTGGTCCTACTCTCCAGAGCATGTTTTGATAGTGGGGAAAGGAAGAATCCTAATGTAAGGGTGAGGGGATTTAAGGTTGACTTACCTTTAAGCAGGAAATAAGAAAAACACCAGAACAGAAGACTTTAAAAACCATCTTGCTTGCTTAACATTGTTTTTCTGGGATAACCCTGGATACAGCACCCTGGGATATTCAGCTTTATTCCTCTGCCATGATTCTTAAGAATATATTGACTATTAGTGAATGATGAAATAATTCTCACCAGCATTTGAATTTATAAACTTGAATTTATAAATCATCGTTTTCTTAGTAAAATTTATGTTAGGAAGAAACAAATGTTAAAGAATAAGAGGTCTCATGGTTCCATCACTGTTAGAGGACTGCATGATTGGATAATTGGGACAGAATCAGAAAACTGGCATCTTACTTTAATGTGCATTATTTCACTAGCACTATTTCATATGTATAATCTTTCCACTTTAAACTGCATTGGCTAGAATAAGGATAACAGCCCTTTTAATTATTTTTAGGAGGATGGGTTACTAATATAAGTTTTTATAAGTATATTTGCGATAACATGAGTAGAGCGAAGTGGCACAGTTGACCTGACCATAGTGATTTGCGTATGGAATACTGTGTATCATCTAATGACATTAGCACTGAATCTAATAAGCACTACTTCTTCCCAAAACTTTTCTGACTTTTCTGGTCTTACCTTCTCCAACCACACAGATTTGTTTTGTTGCTGTTGTGTTTTTGTTTGTTTGTTTTATTTTGTTAAAAGTAGAGAGGAATAAGCTTGACTAAGAGGAAACAGAATAGTAGCGAAAAGATGAAGAGTACATGGGACTAGCCATGAATAGCTATCTTCTGTTGGAGTGTAGTTAGTACTGAATTGTACCTACATAGTGTCGAAGGATATGAGAAGTATAAGCTGCTGATTATACAAAACCTGGCATGCCCTATTTATTTCTAGTCAAGATGATTTAAGGGATACAAAGAGGGGTTATCAGAATTTTTTAATGAAGTCTTAGTCTTGCCATATATTACAATAGTTATTTCTCAGCCTGCCTCTTGATTTCTTCAGAGTGACTTCTGCCAAATTATATGGGTATGTGTTATTTATTATTAAATGTTTTTACATTCACAAATGCCAAGATGGTTATTATGGAAATAAAATAAAATAGCATATATATAAAACTTCACTAGCAATAGTACATTTTCACCTTGATTATTTAACTCTTACAGTTATCCTATGTACCAGTGAGACTAGCTAGATTATGCTACAAGAACAATATCTAAAATTGCAAGTCTTATTTCTTGCATAATAGCAAGACACATAAGATACGTGTCTATTGTGGATAAGTTAGAGGTTTTGCTCTGTATTGTAGCGCTCAGGAATATGGGTTCACTGAAGCTTCATTTCATTATGTTATTCTACAAACTCCACAGCCAAAAATAATAATTTAAAAATTAGTGCATTGGGGTGCCTGTGTGGCTCAGTCAGTTAAGCATCCAATTCTTGATTTCAGCTCAGGTCATAATCTCACAGTTCGTGGGTTTGAGCTCCACATTGGGCTTTGGGCTGACAGTGCAGAGTCTGCTTAGGATTCTCTTTCTCTCCATCTCTCTGCCCCTCCCCACTTCCTTTCTCTCAAAATAAATAAATAAACTTAAAAATAAAATAAAAAATAGTGCATTGTGCACTGACTTTGAAAGTTTCCATCCACAAGTGACCATCGTTTAACATTTCACATTTAATTGGCCAAAGCAAGTCACATGTTCACATCTCACCTCAAAGGTAGTGGGGAAATAAAACTCTGCCAATTGCCGAGGAAGGAGCATGTTAGAAATATATCTTGAATGCACTGATGACTATTATACCCAAGGAGGTAATTATTTCTTTTCCTACTTCACAGATTATTTATTTATTCATGCATGTATTCTACATATTGTATTGGGTACATTCACTTATAAGGTTCCTTTGTCTTGAAAGGCATCAAGAGATATGCCAAAGCACACAGATGTGTATGTAACAGAGACTTTTTAAAATGAGTTAAATGGGAGCTAACAGCCTAGAAATTAAATTCAGTACTTTTGTGTTCACTTTCCTTTCCATACCACACCTATTGATCTATTGAAGTGTCCTCAGTTTACTGTGACAGTTTACTGTGACTCAGTTTATTGTAAACAGTATTTAATGGCCATTATTATCATTTTCCAATATTCACCATTAGAAAATTGCCATTGAGTGCCACTACTGGGCTGGTGGTATGCTGTAAAATTAAAAGTTTCTTATGAAATGAGATTAACTATAACTGAATGAAGATTTTAGAAAGGGGGTCTCTTTATTTATCCAGTCATAATAAGTAATAGCTGGGGCGCCTGGGTGGCTCAGTCGGTTGAGTGTCCAACTTTGGCTCAGGTCATGATCTCACAGTTTGTAGGTTTGAGCCTTGTGTCAGGCTCTGTGCTGACAGCTCAGAGCCTGGAGCCTACTTTGGATTCTTTGTCTCCCTGTCTCTCTGCTCCTACCCTGCTCACACTCTGTCTCTCTCTCCTTCAAAAATAAATAAACATTCAAAAGTAAAACAAAAAATTTTAAGTAAATAATAGCTTTGCTATTTTAATTAACTCTCAGCTAATTCTTAGATGCACTATCTGACCCTTATGAATATGTTAAATATATGGGAGCATATTAGCTGGAGCTGAAATGTTTGTTTCAACTATGTGCATTTAGATTTCAGGTTTCCTCTCTCTAAAGCTCTTAATACGTGACAGATGATATTTAAAAAACTATTATGTACATATGGACATGTCTATCAATTTCTTCATTTGAGACATGCCTTCACTCTTCTCAATTCTTGTTTTGCATGCCTAAGACCTTTTTCGTAATGCCCTCTTAAAGTTTGGTTTCAGCAAGTCATTCTCAAGTCTGATTCACTAACATATCTGCACAATTGAGCTCCAGATAATTTTAAGGTTCTCGTTTTGCTTAATTTTTAACAACTTTTTAAAAATATGATAAAGCAGAAACTCTTTTCAACCAAAATCAGTGGAGGATGTCTCCCTGGTATAGCTGTATGTTCTGAAATTCATATTGAATTATTTTTATATGTTCCTGACTTCTTCCTTTCCAATTTCCTGTGTAATGGTGATTTTAATTCCTAATGCCTTTACAGCATATCATTGATGATGTGATCATGAATAATCCCCGAATTGCACACAAATCTATCTGTGTTCATTACCAGACATGCCTTGTTAATGAAAAAAAAAAATCAGTAAAACAAAGTGTTTTATTCAGGATTCTTGATTATAACCAACAGGGGGAAACCGTATTTTTAAACAGTAAGAGATTCCTCATAAGCAAATTTGGACTCAGAAAGTCAGTAGAAAGCTGACAAACTAAGGTTGGAAAATTGGCAGAAGTCAAAGGAGCTCAGGACAGTGAACAGCAGGAACCACATAAAGGGCATGCATCAGAAACCATATGGTTTGCATACTTTCTAGGCTGCTGCTGGAAATCTGACCTCAAAGCCTTCCCTCTGCCACTAGCACAGGATCCAACTTTTAAGGGTTTGTGATTGACTGAGATTAAATCACATGTCCAACTCCTGGCCCTATATCTGTAAGTGCAAAAGGCTAGACTATGCCTTGCTTACACCAACAAAATTAACAGCTTATGGAAGTTTGCTGTGGGGGGTGGAGGTGAACTTCAGCAATTTCCATTCAAATAAGAATACACAAATTATGAAATTACTACAAAGGAAATATCCATATAGCAGATAGAATAGGAAGGAATGGGGTAGGATTCAGAACCAGAAATTAAAGAAAAAATTTAAAAAGCAACGTGTACACTACTCAGAAGTACTCTGGAACATATGATTTTAAAAATGCTATCTACTAATATTTTTTCTAACTTTTAAAAACCTACTAAAGAAAATAGAATGGTTTCATTTTTCAGGTAAGTCTGTTTTTTGTTTTAAATTTATTTTGTATAAAACTATACATTTATTGGGGCACCTGGGTGGTTCAGTCGGTTGAGCATCCAACTTTGGGTCATGTCATGATCTCGCAGTCTGAGTTGAAGCCCCGCGTCGGATTCTGTACTGACTTCTTGGAGCCTGGAACCTGCTTCGGATTCTGTGTCTCCCTCTCTCTCTGTCCTTTCCCTGCTTGTGCTCTGTCTCTCTCTGTCTCAAAAATAAATAAACGTTAAATTAAATTTTTTTTTAAAAAACTAGATATTTCTTGTTATTATTTTTTATTCTTCAAGCACCCATGGACAGGTCTCAGTTGCCCCAATAGACTATCCAGGAGACTAGTAGAACTACCTAATTTGTACCACAATGACTTAGAAGAAATTTGCAAAAATAAAATAAAAGAATACTGATGACTAAATGTCATTACCCTGAGGGATTTACAAAAGACTAATAAAGGGTATTGTTTCAAACTGATGCATATTCTGGGATCTTATGGTTTTATACATCCTTTCTCTAATTGTCTAGGAAATGTCTGCATCAAAATTACCTGGAGGATAACAGGCTTATATAAATTCAGAGTTGAGGGCCCTTCTGGAAGCAGTGAGTCTGTATTTGGGATGGTGAGACTGATGAGGGAGCCAAAGGCAAGGTGAGGGCAAAGCACAAACTAACCACCTCCCCCACCCCCACCCCAGGTGGGATATGTGTGACATTCCTCAGGCATTCCTGGCTGCCCAAGAACAAAGGAAAGGGAGAAACCAGTGGTTTACTGACAGAGATCAATCACAGTCATGCAGGACATGAGTCTCCATCAGTTTTTAAATGTCTTAGTAAATTACAAGAAAAAGGCAATCTTATCAAATATCCTGATCTCCAGAAACCTATGGACTCAGGTTCTTGGAACCCCAACATCACTCTTCCCTCCATAGTGATGTGGGGAACAAAGGCAAGAAGAAAATGGTAGGTAAAATTAAATTTCTTTATAACCTGCAGCCCATTGACAAATTCTTGAGATAGGCAGAGTAACACATTCCTCCAGGAACTCTTACTGCCTTAATGACTTACTGCAGGAAAAAAAAAAAACACCTTTGCTTGAGGATAGCTAAGCCTTCAGTATCTTTCGAGTCCTCTTTAGTATACGAAAGCCCTTTTGGAGGCCTTCCTTTACCCCCACAACTCCACAGTATATAGCCAGTCACTCTTCACAACCCCAATGCAGCTCTTTCTGCCCATAGGTCCTGTCCCCGTGCTTTAATATGATCACCTTTATGTACCAAAAAGTCTCATGAATTCTTCTGGGTTGTCAGCTCCAGACCCCCCACCACTCCAAAACCCCATCAAGACTAGACATACATGTACTCAAGAAACACCCCAAATATATTTGAACATTTAGGAACAGGTGTATTAGAAACTGTTCTCAGTAGTGCAAACAGGTTAAGTTGCATCAAGTTTGATAAATAAGAAAAAACAAAACACAAAACAGGAGACTCAAGATGAATTTGAAAAAGGAAAATCATCAGGTAATTACCTATGTTTTTGAAATCTTAATCTCTAATATGTGGTCATTGTTATATTCCAGAAGTCAAGATATTTGTGCTGCTGCACCAAAAGGTTTTAGCTGCTTACAAATGTTTTTACAATAAAAGTGGATTTTTCACTGTGGGCCAAAGTCATCTCCTGTTTCTCTCAATAAATAATACAGAATTTACTAGAGATTTATTTAAAAATCCCTAGTTTTTAAAATAAGTTTTTAAAATAAGATTTCCTTGCATGTGATTTTTTTAAGCATTGCTAAAGGAAAAGTTATTTTGAATGAAAGAGATACTGCAAAGGAAAGAGAAGTTACCAGTATGCCTTTAGACAGCTTCTGGCTTTAGAGTGTTCTAGCAAACTGTATTGAAATGAATGGAAGCAATTATAAAAGGAAGCTGCTGACCTTTCTGAAAAGGCTGCCAATCCATAATACCTCCTGCAATGCTCATCCCCTTTATTCGTGCTTAACAAACCTTGTCACCCTTGTCGCAGTGCCTCAGAACCCCTTGTTAACTTTTCCCCTTTTGTTGTCTTTAGGGTATCTGCAGCACGTCTGTCTGCTGAAATACTTCTCAATTGCCAATTAAAGGAAGTTTAAGAATGAGTACCTAGGGATGAATTAACCTAGCAAGTTAACCTGGGGGAAGAATGTGTTAGGGATACAAACTCTCATCATCATAGTCTTACATATTTGCCTTCTCATCGGACATACTGGAGAAGGGTATTTATTATATATTTGCACAAAAATCAGGAAACATTGTGATTCCATTTTTCAGGGTGTAAACAATTTGAAAAATAAATACCAGTATCTTCAAAAGGCTTCTCTCCCCCCATTGTGTTCATTTTCCCTTAAGTGAAAAAATGCTAATATTTAAGCACTGCTTTGCAGAAACACTTAACAGGTACCTGTAGGTAGTACAGAGCAATTCCTCAAGGAGGGTCTTATCCAGAATATCTTCCTGCTTTATAATGCCGACTTAACACATAAGCCCCTGGATCATCCCTGTTTGGATTAACAATCATTTGAATGATTATTAAGCAGAATTCTCTAGAATTGAGTAGTTCTGGCTCTCAGATAACTTAAAACAATCCACATTTAAAATTAATTTTATTTTCAAATGTTTATTTTTGATAGAGAGAGCACATGAGTGGGGGAAGGGGCAGAGAGAGAGAGAGGGAGACACAGAAACCAAAGCAGGCTCCAGGCTCCAAGCCGTTAGCCCAGAGCCCTACGTGGGGCTCGAACTCACAAGCTCATGCACGACCCGAGCCATGAGATCATGACCCGAGCCAAAGTCAGTTGCTTAACCGACTGAGCCACCCAGGCACCCCCCCCCACCGCCCCCCAAATCCACATTTAAATTATCCAATAATTGAACATCTAATCAGGTTTCTATTTATTCACTTTTTTAAATATCTCTTGGCTTGTGTGTCTGATTTCCTGTACTCATACCAATTAGTTTTCTTGAAGAAACACTTTAGACAATGAGTCTTTAGTACCTATCATTGAATGATTAGTTAACCTGTTTGCAGTAGAAGAGTAGAGAGAAATAAGATGGGAGAATTGAAATTATGCAGTGAATTTGATCCTGAGGTACTCTTATTTTCCATAAATATCATGGATTGCTGCTAATATTGTTGACAACATATGTAACCTTATTTATGTTTATTAATATTGGGGCAAAGAAAAAAATAACATATAGTGAGCCTTAACTATTTTGTACTAAGGCATTTCTATGTATGTAATTTAACATCTCAGTAATTCTGTGATATCATTATTAATTCTAATTTTTTAGATGAGGAACTGAGATAGATACAGATGATTTGTCTAAAGCCATTTGGCTAGTGAGAGGCAGCAGAAAAATTCAAATTCAGAAAGAATTTTCTTATTCAAATAGAATTCTCTCGGGGCGCCTGGGTGGCGCAGTCGGTTAAGCGTCCGACTTCAGCCAGGTCACGATCTCGCAGTCCATGAGTTCGAGCCCCGCGTCAGGCTCTGGGCTGATGGCTCAGAGCCTGGAGCCTGTTTCCGATTCTGTGTCTCCCTCTCTCTCTGCCCCTCCCCTGTTCATGCTCTGTCTCTCTCTGTCCCAAAAATAAATAAAAACGTTGAAAAAAAATTTTTCAAATAGAATTCTCTCTGAATTCAGAGTCAAAGTTTGGTTCTCTCCCCATATTTCACCCTATTATCTATAAATAAATAGATAGATTATGAGATCAATAGGTACCAAATACCAAGTAAAGTAAACAGAAACACAAAATCAGAGATCACTCATTGTATTACCCTAACTAAAATATTCAAAGGAATGTTCGAGTCTATAAAAAGTTGTTGGATTCTATAAAAGGTTAATTAGTAAAAATATGTCTTTCCACATATTTTATCAACATCATCTGAAAAGAGTTTTGTTTCTTTGGGTTCACCCAATTTCATAATTAGATTGGAAAGATTGTATCATCCAGGTAAAGAAAAGTAGAGATGTAAGAAATGAATAGAGTGTCTGTAGCTATCACTTAATTCAAATTCCCAATTCTGTTTTTTTTTTTTTAAGTTTATTTATTTATATTGAGAGCCAGCAAGCAAGTGGGGGAGGAGCAGAGAGAGAGAATCCTAAACAGGCTGAGAGTGAGCCTTATATGGAGCTTGAACTCATGAAGTGTGAGATCATGACCTGAGCCCAAATCAAGAGTCAGATGCTTAACTGACTGAGGCACCCAGGCGCCCCTTGAATTCCATATTCTAAAGATGATGCCACTGAAACATAATGCAACTTGCCCAAGTAATATAGGAATTATGGCAAACATACTACATTGCATACCTCTACATTTTTTATATGGATGGATATGTTAACTCAAATTATTTTTGTTTCTTCATATTAACACTTATTAGTGCATTTATATAAGAATTAGAATTTCCCTTTTTTTCCATGTTTTCTGTGATTTAAAAACAGAGCCATGTTAGTACTTACAATAAACTTTAAAAGTATAGTGTCACTTCCCCCTCTCCATATCTCCAAATCCTGTTTCCTTCATATTGGACCTATTGTAAGATGACTGAATTACTAGGGATTTCACAGTAATACAGCACACTTTCCTCACAGGTAAGCACTTTTCACAGGTAAGCACTCCAAGTGCTAGGACTTATAGATACATCAGAAGTTATTGAGTGCTAGTTTGGTTGTGCCGGGCAACAATGGTACCTTGTTTTAAAGAAAAAATTGAGGCTTTTTTTTTCTCCACCCCATTTCTTACCCTCTGTATAATGTCACTTCCAGCCTCTTGCACCAACATTTCAGTAGGATTCCTCTCAAAACACTATCAGCATACTAGAGATTTGTATTGTGAATGCTTTCATTAGTATGTTTTCATATTGGAATATTCCATTGTATTTTTTTCTTTCTTTAAGTTAGATCTACTGTCAAGGTTATTCATAAAAGAGAAAAAGTACTACCATCTAAGAAATTATTCTATTGATTGAAAATGTAATGTTTTAAAATATGGTTTATTTAACTTGAAGTAAGATCTTACTTATTGATGTGTTTATTATTAAGAATGCAATCATTTAGAAAAGTGTTTGACATTGAGTCAGGTGGAATAAGAAATATGTGTACAGGGGTGTCTGGGTGGTTCAGTCAGTTAAGCATCGGACTTCAGTTCACATCATGATCTCGCGGTTCATGAGTTCAAGCCTGGTATCAGGCTCTGTGCTGGTGGCTCGGAGCCTGGAGCCTATATCATATTCTGTGTCTCCCTCTTTTTTCTGCCCTCCCCTGCTCATGCTCTGTCTCTGTCTCTTTCTCTCAAATATAAACAAACATTAAAAAAATGTGTATATATATACATATTTTTCCAGTTTCTTTGTAAACATGAAGCTGTTGCAAACATGTGAAGCATCAAAGAATTAGCCCTCTTTATATGAATGAACAATGGTTAGCAACCCCATTCTTGTTGTTGGAAAAGTAATGACTTGAAGCTACTTTATCTTAGAACAAAGAAATACTTCCTCATGTTTGCCCTAAGTTGCTTCTTATGAGGTCCCTTAGGATTGTAGAGGGAAACATTGGAGCTGAGTATCATGATGAAATCAACCAGGTTAAGAAGAGTAAGAGGCAGTGCCTATGCCAAACACTAGAGAAGTAAGATCGAGTCTTCTCCCCATTTCTTTCCTCTCTCCCATGGTTAATGGGTCCTGGTAGTCAGAGGAGAATTGAGCTCATATTACATCCTTTTCCTTTACAGTTTTGTAACAGTTTTTTGTAAGAAAAGATATGTTTGAGCAAATGGTGTCCCCAACCTTATTCTAATTGCTCGGCATGCTGTCAACAATCTGACTTTATATAATGAAAAAATGTCTGGTGTAAGTTCATTCCTGAGTTCTTTGTGGAACTTTAATATATTTCATATTTATGGACTAGGTCATAATTTCTTTTCCCACATCTTGTACTTTGATCTCATCCTCAGCTAAACAAGCGCCTTATGAAGAGGGAAAAAGGTTTACATACTATAGTAATTAACAACTAAAAAGATGCTTTCCCAGCTGTTGCTTTTGAAGTCAAGTTTAGTTAGTGGCAAGGTGCCAATTTTCAATTAGAAATAAGATTTTTATTTAAAAAGTATAATATGTTATCTTATGTCAATAATTCATTTTTTAAACATTAAAAAAAATATTTCTACTAAGAGGGGCCCAAACCATCAATTATTAAAAGCTGAGTCTTTTGACTATGGTATAGCATTCTGTGTTTGTTCAGCTTTTGTTAGGCTGAAATAAAACTCTTTTTCTTTTATTTCTCCTAAATCCTTCAAGGAAGTTTTAGCAAAGAAAAATTGTCCTATTTTTGTATCATCTCTAAAAAAAATTATTCTAAATACACAAACACACATATGGGTCTATATACTCTGTGCTTAGGTTTTAAAATTGAAGCTGAAGGAAATAGGTAGTAGTGTTAATTCAAGTCACCTTGATAGTAATTTAACTTCTTTCATCTCCTGTCTCTTCTTGTAATAATAAGGATGTGTTTACCTGACCTGAACATATAAGCCACTTCTCTTAGTTACCAGAAGATGGTATTGAAGAAAGCCTAGGAGTAACTTAACAGCCTGTTGGGAATTGGCCTTGACTTTGACTCATAGCAGAGCTAATGTACTAGAAAGATCTGCCAGTACCTGAGTACCATGCCCAAGAAGTACTTGTTTTTTGTAAGAAGTAAAAAACATTGTTTTAGTTTTTGTTTTCATCTTAGGGTAATGGGCCAAATTCAGTAGAATTAATATTTACATGATTTTCCATGAAGAAAAAAAAGAAGAAAAAAATATTTCATTTCTTTCCTTTTGTCATCTCTCCTTCATGGTTTTTGGCTTCTTTCTGGGTCAGTAATGGTCAATGCTAACAAAGTTGGTCCAACTTCAGGTTCTCATTATAAGGTAATTAATTTGGCATCACAGCAGTTCTTGGCAGCTATGGCTTTTGACTTAGCGATAGCTAAAAAACAGGGAAGAGCTTTAGTTCACTGCCAATTTAATTCCAAAATTTAACAATATGTTTTTCCCCTCCTCAGAAATGTTTGGCTACTGATAATTACAATGATAGATGTTTGAATTTTGGGTCCAGGTTAGGAGTTAGGAAGAGGCTTAGTATCTAAGCATTAAGTCTCATAAGCAAAGGCTATTTAACATTTCTTGTTATTATGTTTTAAGTTGGATATATTAACATCTCTTCAAGGAAAAAAAAATTGTTTTTCCCCTGCTGTTGCTTTAAATATGTTGTATAATCCAAATTCACATATTAGGAAATTGATCACCTTCTTCCAAGCCAAGTTATTGGAAAGACATTAAATTTTCAATTCTCTAAAGAATTTTAGGAATGAGGGAGAAATAAGAGGAAAGTAGATGAGGGGAGCAGATCACCAAAAATATCATTCTTATTTTGTCATACTGATGTAGAAAAACTTTAGTCCTATTTAAATGCAACTCTTGGCTTATTCCTTATCTGTAGCTGTCCAGCTGATCACAACTAAAGAAAAAGCACAACCATTTTGGCTTATTTCACTTAACATCCATTACTGTTAAATTTTGGCAGGCTCTTAGTGTTAACTGGCATTTCTATTACACTTTATTTGTCCAACTGATAGTCAGAATTGACTTCTGCAGATGTCCTTTTCTTTTCTCAAACTTTCAATGCCTTCTCTTCTGTATTCACTTGCACTGATAACTTTACTTTCTGTGTCACTCAGAAAATGGTGGCAATCAGCAGTCAGATGATTTCCACAAGTCCGACCATCACCCACGTGCATCTCTACCTTCATATTTGACTTATCTCCTATCAGTTTGGATGACCAATACGTGCTTCAGTCTAGGGACGACCCCTCCACTTGTGTTCTAGATCCATCTCCTTCACCTGTTAAAGAACATTGCTCTCAGAAATCTACCTTCATGTTTTGAATTATCAATTTTTTTATTATCTAATTAATCATCCTCATTGGCATAAAAATGGACTGTAATTTCTCCCAGTACAAGAATTTTTTTTTACAAAGATAAGAGACCCATCCCTTTCTATTCTTCACCCCTTTTCATTTCTTTATATTAACAGGAAAGTTCCTTGAGTAAGTGGTCTAGTTCTTTTCTTCCAATGCACTAATGAGTATATACTCCAATAAAACTTTCCTCCTAACACAAGCTGCTCTTGCCAGGGGCATTTAATACTGACCTCTCAGCATCAGGAGACACAACTGATCTCCTTCATTTCTTTGAAATGCTGTCTTCATGGCATTTAAGACACCACACAACCCTTCTGAAATTCTTCCTTCCCTGTTTACCATTCTGTTCCTTATCAGTCTCCTTTGCTTGTGACTGCTTATCTCCAGGATCTCTTCACATTGGTGTGCCCTAGGGTTGAATCTTTGGACCTGTTCATCACACACTCCATTATCTCATTCATTGTGTTGCATAGAATCCTAATTGTATGCTAAAAACTCCTAAATTTGGGTCTTTGGCCTGAATCATTTTCTTGCATTCCAGGATCTCTTATAGTCATGAAGTCATTAACTGACATGATAATTAGTGGGATATCAGTAGATATCAAAAATCCAATTCAAATCTCCACCCCTGGAACCCACCCTCAACCACACCTACATTTACCTGCTTTCTAGTAATCTTTCTTATTTCCGTAAATAGATATTTCCATTTTCCTAGTTGCTCAATAAAAAATCTTGGCACAGGTCTTGACACCTTTCTGTTTCTCAATGCCTACATCCAATCCATGAGCAAATTCTCCAGTTCTATCTTTTTAATATATTAATATATTAAGAATTCCATCACTTTTGCTACCTAGTCCACAGCACCATCATGCATTTTCCCGAGTCATTTCATTAGCTTTTTTAACGGTATCTTTGCTTGTGCCCTTCTGTCCTAAACTTAGAAGTCATAAGTCTTTAAAAAAAAAAAAAGTATGAGTTTGATCATGGCATTCCTTTTATCCAAATAATCCAATCATTCCCTGTGCCCCTCACAGTAAAAGCCAGCATTCTCTCCAGAATTTCTAAGGCTAGATCCAAGTTGACAGTTTTCTGACTATCATTTGACCTCCTCCCACAACAGCTCACTTATAAACAGCTTTTCTTACCTCTTCACTGTTTTTATTTACAACATTTTTTTATTCTTTATTGATTTATGAGAGAGAGTGAGACAGAGTGCGAGTGGTGGAGTGAGTGAAGAGAGAGGGAGACACAGAATCCAAAGCGGGATCAGGTTCTGAGCTCTCAGCACAGAGCCTGTTGTGGGTTCGAACTCATGAACTTCAAGATCATGACCTGAGCCAAAGTCAGATGTTTAACCGACTGAGCCACCCAGGCACCCCTCTGCATTGTTTTTCTAATAGTCCAGCCTTACTTCCCTCTCAGGGATTTCTCATCTGCTGTTTCCTCACTTTCTAATGTCCCTCCCTCCTACTCAGGAGTTGGGTTCCTGCCAAAAAACCTGTATGTGATTTTTCGGGCCTGGCCACAGCAATTGCAAAGTCTTTCTGCTGGTGGGCCTCATGGAGAGAGCTGCCCACCCCACACCAGCCTTGGTGCTTAGCCAGTGCATTACAGACTGTGGAGGGAGGTGCAGTCAGAGACCAGGCCCCTTTGGCCAGCCATGCTCTTAGACATATTTGCAGTCCTAGCCCAGGCACCTTCATTCCCAGATCTCTTTATCTTGGGTGTTCTGTTCAAAAGCTTCAGTTCAGTCCTTACCAGAGGGAGGGAAACCTTGAAGGCACTTTAAAACTTTAAATCAGTACTCAGTACTCAGTACTTTTTTACTTCTATCCACCATGTCTCTTGCCCCAGCTCTCAGGTCCATAAATTGCAGGGGCCTTTTTGGGGTGCCCCATCAACAGTAAAAGGATTCCTACATCCATACCAACCTACCTGGTGCTCTGCCAGTGTGCCATCGCATGGGATAAATGAAACGGGGGAGTTGGAGCTTTCTCTGGTTTTAAACTCTTGCTTATACTAGTGTAGTAAATGACTACAGCCTTGAGTGTTCCTTTAATCCATTATCCCAACTCCTGGCAGTTTAGTTCTCTCCAGCTCAACTGAGCTTCTGAACACATATTTACTGAATGGTTGAATTCCTTGTTCAAATCTCTTTCTAATACAGCTTCCACTGACCAATGCATTTAAAATAATCCTTCCCTCCCAAAATGTCCTGTATTTCTCTCTTGCTTTCTTTTTCTCCATCATACTTATCCTCATCTTATATACCATATGTTTTATTCACTTTTTTTAATTCTCAATTTCCTCCTACTTAAGTATAAGATTTATGAGGTCAGAGTTTTAGTTTTTGCCTCTGTGTATATTCAATTTCTAGAACAGTACATGGCATATAACGAGTGCTCAACAACAACAACAAAAACAAATTGTTGAATAAGCTGTGTGCTGAGGTAAGACTATGCTTCATTCTCTGCCTACCAATGGCTTGAAAAACCTAACTTGCTTACCCTTCCCTCACCCTTAAGCCCACTTAGGGGTCATTAACCATACTTGGAATATAAGATAAGTGAGTCCCTAAGGCCTTTTAGCCACTGTCCTGGAAGGCCCACTAAGATTTGAATTTACTGAAAACCTATGGAGATTTACTAAGACAATCTCAGAGTCTGTACTATATGATGTACAGTTTATTGTTTCAGTTTCCTAAAATGATGGGTTGAGATGAACTGAAAATATCAAGTTTGCTTTAAGGCAATTGTCCTATCATAAAATCATAATGGTACATCTTGACAAAAGGTGATATTGATATTATTTTGTATTGCTAAACTAATTTAGCAGCAGATACTTTCTCAAATGATAAATTGCTTTAAAAACAGACATTTCCAGTAGGCATAGAACTTTTAACACCTTAAATATATTTATGTTATATTAAAAATAGTTATTGAATAACACTAAAATTTAAGAGAGATCCAATCATAGATCTTTATCTTTTTAAGTACATATGTTTGCATCTCTTTGTAAAATACATTTATTTTATTTGATTTTTTTCCATACCCTATAGCTTTTGTGTTCAAGAATATTCAACAATTTCTAATTGTACTTTTGAACAAATGATAATAGTCATTCTAGTTGGAGAAAACACTTTTTTTTTCCTTTGGATACCTACAGAGTTTGAAAATTTTTCTATTTGTTCAAGTTATAAAATCATTATGTTCTCTCTAGGTTAGAAGCAATGCACTACTATTTCTGTGGTAGGAACTATCTACATTATTTATACTCAAAATTAATTTAGTCAACCGTTTATTGAAAAATATTTATTGAGTATTAATTATCTTCTGAGTGATTTCATAGGCACCAGTGGTGAAAAATACAAAACCCAAAGGGAGAGACAGATAAACAGCCAAATAACTAATTTAATTTCAGGCGCTGTGATTTTAAAATACAACAATAGATAATAAGAACATATGGTGTTGTGAAGAAAGTGAAACAGTGATGAGTTCCTAGAGTTAACAAAGTGTTAACAGGAAGATAAATACTTAATATCTAAATATGATTCTATAAATGTATATGTGTATATATATATATGTGTGTGTGTGTATATATATGAGAGAGAGAGAGAGAGAGAGAGACAAAGAGAAACAGAGAAAGAACAAGATGTTACAGAAAAATGATCAGCAAGAGTTCTCCTTATATGTGATATTGCCACAGGTCTGTGGGAGAAACAGGAGTGAATCACATGAAAGAATGAGACATGGCAAGATTTCCCTTGGAGAAAAGTATTCCATATAGGAAGAAAATTTAAAAAAAAAAGAAAAGGAAAAGAAAAAAAGGAAGCAAATGTGAAGCCCAAGGTGGAGAGGGAAGAACATAATATATTTAGACAAAATTAAAATTCACCATGACTGATGATTGGTGAACAACAAAAGGAATAGTAGGAGTTGAAGGATGTCTTATCTGGGCAGAGATCAAGTAGAAAAAAAGGTTAAAGAGACAGCCAGGATAAATCCTATAGAAGCTCATAATTTGGGGGGGAAACTTGAAATTGATTCATTCATTCATTTACCTATCTATCCATTCATTCATTCATTTATTCTAAATCTAATAGGAAACCATTGAAAAATGTTAAGGAAGAGAGTAATGCTATTTTATTTATTCTGATTGCTATATGGAGATATAATTTAGCAGGATGAAAATGGAAGAAGGAAGACCAGTTAATATTTCTATATTCTAGAAAAGAAATGATGGCACTTGACAAAGGGTACACATAGTAGAGATCATCAGAAATGCTTAGAGTCAGAATATATAATACAGCTACAGTTAATAGGAATTACTGAGACATTTTTGGTGAGGTCTAAGGATGAAAAAGGAAAATAGAATGACTTGTAAGTTTTTGCTCTATAGAAGATCTGTAAGTTCTGCTTTAGTCCTGTTAAGCTTGAGATGGATACACACACCCGTCTCCTGGTGAAGGAGAGTAAGGGGCTGAATATGCAAATGTGGATCTCAGGGAAGAAATTGGAATTGGATAAACAATTTTATGAGTTATCATTCTTTCATGTGACATTTAGGAGGTTATAACTGGGTGAATCACTGGGCAGAGACTATGGAATGAATTCCAGCCCTAACCCCTGGGGTCACTCAGATAGAGGGAGGGAAAGAGGAAAATCCAGTGAAGGAGGCTAAAAGAAGAACACAACATAAAAGGACATCTAGAAGTGTGCTATCCTCAGGGCCATGTGAAGACAGTACTCTGAGGAAGGAATAGTCCTGTGTACCAAATGTAATTGAGAAATAGGATTAGGCAGAATTGAATGTATGTTTTAAAACTAGCATGTAGGGGCGCCTGGGAGGCTCAGTCGGTTAACCGGCCGACTTTGGCTCAGGTCATGATCTCGAGGTCCGTAAGTTCGAGCCCCGCGTCGGGCTCTGTGCTGACAGCTCAGAGCCTGGAGCCTGTTGCAGATTCTGTGTCTCCCTCTCTCTGACCCTCCCCCGTTCATGCTCTGTCTCTATCTGTCTCAAAAATAAATAAAACGTTAAAAAAAATTGAAAAAATATTTAAAACTAGCATGCAGTGATTTAATCAGCCTGGGAAGGAAGCTATCTATATTTCATTTCTGTATGTATCATTTGGTAGTGATTTAGAATAAAAATCTATTATGTTGTCTGGCAACATAAAACCAGTTGTTGCCATACTGTGTACTGATTTCCATCAGTCATTATCTGTCTTAGATCCATATTCTGAAGGAAATTGGGATTTTCATGTATAAGGTCAATAATAAGAAAATACCCCCAAATAAAATCATCCATTCTGTCATCTGTTTCTCAAATGTGTTAGAAACCCAGGGCTTCCCAAATCTAGAGAAGCTTGACTATTTAGATAAACAAAGAACCACAATAAGGCAATTACAAAAAGACTGTCATCTCTGTAAAGAAATATGGAGAAGAAACCAATGCAGACAAACTAGTAAATTAGTTTTGCATACAAAGGAAATTTTTGTATCTACAAGGGCTTATTGTTTCACAACAAGGTGAAGCTCAGGCCACCATTTAGCATGAGGTTCAGTTGCTATTATGTTGAAAGTGGTGATGTATGGTGCCAGTCTTGAAATGGTAATGTTAAAATACATAGCATAAGCAAATGAATGTCACTAAGTAACAACAGGAAAATAATTGGACACTTTAGAGTTATGACCCTTTGGTTTTTTTCAATGCACTGTAATGAGGTAACCAGCTAAATTTTTGGTCTGGTTCTAAATAAGGCCTCCGGATATTTTAACATTGCTTACACTTATAGCAGACACTTACCTCTCAACATAATGCTCCTCCCACTTTCAGCAGACCGCAGTATGAAAGGATGCAGCTTTGTACCACTGCTTTCTGCGCTTAACCAGTTCTGGCAGAATGAGTCTAGAAAATGTCAGACTACATATTCTGCTCTGGGCTCACTCTCTGTACTCTTTTAGAGTTTGTACCATCAACTCTCAGAAGTACTTACTTTGTCATGCTAAGAATTTCCTAATGTTGAAATTTACAGATAACCACATTTGGGTCCCCTTGCCATTCAGTTGTATATTAGAAAGGACTAAGGAATATCTCAGAATTTGCGTTTGTGTTGTCATTTGCTCTTTGCATTTGACCTTTACATTATGTGAATACATTGTTTATGCATTTCATTTTCCATTTTCAAAGAATCTTCCTGTGAAATAATCAATTCAATAATTATTTTCTTATGGCAATAAAACTGAATAAACATGCAGTATATTTGCTAACTGTAAGCATGGTTTTCTTTTCTTTTTTCTTTTTTTCTTTTTTTTTTTCTTTCAGTCCGATATCTATGTTTGGGAAGAAATATTTGCAGTTTAGGGTAGGGGAGTGGCTTAGGTTAATTTCATGCAGACCATTTTCTTCTCTTTTACCCATATATCAATCCTAAATTAATACACTAGGTGCTCTGCAGCCAGCATGGTTGCACATTGATCTTGGCCAGCTTGTTTACAGTGTTTTGGCAAGTTGCTGATGTACTTCTCCCTGGGGATAGAGCAGGGGTTAATTGCTGTTAAACTCTCAGTGCCAAGTAATGGTTCAGCCTCTCTGCTACATTAAAGATGACACTAATAAGGAAAGAGTGCAGTGGATTGCTCTATGTTGAAAATTGGACTTGTGGTGACAGAAACTTGGAGCAGAGCTGATGTAATAGGAAGACCATAATGTAATTATAACTGCTGAACATGTGTCATACCAAGTTAAATGATACATTAATGAATCAAAACAGGTGATGAAGTGTTGCTCTTTCAGCGGATAGAGGTGCTTTCAAGGTTAGATTGCCATTAATTTAATAATCTCTAATATGGATATTCTTCAAATCACAAATGAAATCAACCTTAATGCTTTCATACAGCATTGCTTCTGGAGTTTCAAATAGATAAGATAAAAGAAACAAGGCAAAAGTGAGCAGAGTTCAATGCAACTCATTCTGTTTAATTTTATAAGAAAGGGTTTTATGGTGTAAGGTGAGTGGTTGCCCAAGGCCTTCTTCTTGTCCCCGTAGACCACTTGATCAATTCTAATCCACAGCTAGCAAGCCAGTAACTCATAGGGAGTGTAGACCTTTAGAAGCCAACAACTACTTCTTTTCAAACAGGCCATTATGTGTTATCTGTGCAAATCATTTTAAAGTGGCTTATCTTAAATTCACAATAGGTGGGGTAGAATAATGTCCCTTAAATCTTCCAATCTATTCTGGTAAATTTATTTCTTTATTTTTCTATGTAAACGTTGTAAAGCATTCAAATGAATTTTCCTTATGTTTTTTAAAAATTAATTTAAAATTTTATAAGCACTGGTGGCTCACTCAGTTCAGCATGGGACTCTTGATTTCAGCTCAGGTCTGATCTCACAGTTCATGAATTCCAGCCTCGTGTCAGCACAGAGCCTGCTTGGGATTCTCTCTCCCTCTCTCTCTGCCCTCCCTCTCTTTATCTCCCTCTCAAAATAAATAAACTTAAAAAAAATCTTTAAAATTATATAAGCACTAATAGATTACTTATTGTCAATGATTTTAAAATTTGCTATCTTAATTCTTTTTTCAGTAATACCACTGTCATTATTCCTAATTTGTTTAGAGCTTGTAAGAGTTTAATACCACAAAATTTTTATTTGCACATGACATTTCAGGGTCTCAAATATGGTTACATTTTGAAAAAAATAAATAATTTCATCTTTCTTTTTAAAGATTCTGGAAATACAGTATATTATTCTTTTGGCCCCTATGTTATATATGAAGAAATTTATCAACGGGATACTTTTAGTATCCTACAGGTTAAATCTACCTTATGTTGATTTCCATTTGAATGCACAATTTAATTTTAATTTTACCATATATTATATTCTTTAAGTGACAGCATTGGTTGGTGGCATTTTACTAATGATTGAAATCAATTACAGAAACATGTGGTTGATTCTTTCCAACAAAGCACTACTGTAGTAAGCAGCTAGAAAATAAATGGATGAATTTAAAAATAATTATGTCATATCTGTCTTTTAAAAGATATTAACCATAAAATTTGTTCTTACACTAGAGTGCCACTGTTAATTTAACATTTTTGTATATTCTCAAGAGAATTAAGCAAAGTTGGATATTGAAGAAGAGCAGAATATGCCAATCCCAAATATGCCACTTTATCATATTGATTATTTTGAGCTGTAGGCAGTTGAAAAACAATAGATGAAAGGAGAAGCTGTGAACTCCCCTCATCTGCCTATAAATAGATTCTCCAAAAGTAATTTGATTGTTATAAATCTGCCCCCCTCCACCCCCCCCCCCCCCCCCGAGTTATCCAGGAAGGACTGACTCTCATCACAGGAGCAGAGATGAGAGGTGGACACCACATCCAGACAAACTTTGTCATAAACTATCATACCTCCAATCTATTCTTCCTCGGGACTATTCATCTTTCCTAAAAATTATTTACTCTCCCCCAAAAGGTCTACCACCCCTTTTCCTATTAATACCTATAGTGGTATTTAAATCTGAATTTTAAGCTACCTCAGAGAGTTACTCATTTTTTCCCTGAGTATCTGTCATGTATACATGAGGTATACATGTTAGTAGACTTCCCTTTGTTTTTCTCTTGTTAATCTGTCTTTTATTATAAGAGTCTCAGCTAGGAATTCAGAAGGGTAGACGAAAAATTTTTCTTCCCCTACAATATCATCAGTTTTATTACATTTGTTGATATTAACAAAAACATAAATAAATTTGTAACAAAGCCCAGTACTAAAACAAGTGTGGTTTTTATTTTTGTTTGCTTTTTTGATCATTTTAATCACTTAGGTACAAAACTAGATAGACTTTAACTGTCATGGGAAAATAGAATTTAAAAAGCAAAGAAAAACAAAAAACTACTTTCTTTCATGTAGGCATTGCATATTATCTGCTCAACCTCTCCTACTCAGGGCAGAGAGGACCTTTCTCTAAGATCGGGAAATATAAGAATAGGAAGGGATCAGTTGGGAAGAGAGAGTAGAGATGACATTAGACATCCAAAATGAACTTTTTATATATCTAGAACTCAGAAGTATAGTTTGTCTAGTGTCATCAAATAGAGTTTGAGTGATCCAGTTACCCATGAGTATGAGAGAATAAGACCAAAGCCTGGGGGCACCATGTTCAACAGATAGGTACCTGTAAAAGTCTCAGTACAGGGAAAGAGAGTTACTTTCTAGGAATCAGAACAAGGTCAATGATCTCAAATGCTAAAGAGACGAAGTAATATATTTGCTACAAATTACCACTGACTTTAACCACGACAAGTTTATTAGTGGCTGGCAAGAAAGAGATAGTGGCAAAAGCTACTTTACAGTAAATAGAGAAAAGAAAGAGAGTTTAAAAAAAGTATGTAGAACATGAGTACATCACTAGGAACTATATTTTAGCCATGAGGAAGAAAGGAAGAATTTCACTAGTTAGAAATACAGAGTTGAGAGGACATTATAACGTTAAATAGAAGAAACACTAAATAGAAGAAATGTCAAGAAGAAATTTGACATTGTTAATACATGGATGGGAAAGAACCTTAACAGTTAAAGAGTAATGGATGGAAATATGGGACAGGAGTAAGATAATGGAGCCACGTAATGGTGAATAAGATGATAATCCCAAGAAAATGGCACGTGTTATCTTTTATAACTATGAAAGCTAATCTGTATGTGAAAATTCAAAAGAATGGTGGATGTTGATGGTTTGCAGTGAGATGTTCTATCTGCTGATCTTTCTTATTTTCTTATTTTTTGTTTTTCTTTGAAGTAGGAGATGCACACTGCTGTGAGATGTTGAAAGATATGGAACAGGGGACTGAGGAAACTAGTAAAATAATTGAAATAGCTGCTGGGGTTATGTGAGAAGTGCTGAACTGGGGACTTGAGAGAGTTTTCCACAGCATCCAGGGAATGACTGGATTTCAGCTTCAGAGGAGAGGTAAAAGCTCTTTCTCAGAACAGGCATGCCACATATCTCCAAGAAAATCGATGCAAATTTGATTGGTTTCACCTTTTTCATTTTTTGAAACTCAATTTCACATTTTTCCCCTATTTATTTAGTATTTGGTCTGGGAAAAAAAAAATGATTCCTTGCTACTCATGCATTTCAAGAACAATGGATAAAGCTACACATGAAGATAGCAGGAACTAACACAAATCAAGGGAGAGTATTCTTAGGCTATTTAAGGTCTAGCTGAAGCCAACATGGAGGTTTATACAAGTGGGGCCTTAACTTATAAAGATCACTCCAAAATAAATTGAGTAGGTACAATAATTCACTGAAAATTGTTCCTGAGTTATTGCATGCTCCTGCTGACCACAAAGAAAAACAAAAAACCCCAAAACCTCAAGTCAGCAACTCGTGGTTAACATCCCCTTGCTTTATGTTCCTCTAACTTTTTTTCTTTTCTGGATGGCACTCAGAGTGACATTAAGCTTTTGTGATTTTTTCCAGATGATTCATGTCTTCTGTTTATTAAACAATTTGTTGTTTTTGATATTATTGTTGAAGTAGGAATAATTTAAAAGATGCTTGAGAAAGGGCATGTGTGTATTATTGATGAGGACAACAACACAATCTAACTGAACAGTTACTATAATTTTTATTTATGTAACACCTTTCCTCAAGTGTTTTGATTATCACCTCTCTTAAGGTCCTTGCTGTTACTGTCTGTTTTTACTTCACATTGCATAATCGGGCTTTGTTTTTTGATGATACTTTTGAGGAGAAACATTATATGAAATCTATTAGCCAAGAGAATGCTTTAAAATGGTTGGAACTATATACTAAAAATTCACAATGACTGTCTTTGATGAGCGCCGACATAATGATAGAGATTCTACTAATAAAGTATTTCATAATTAAGGAAGTTATAATTTGCTAACAGGGCTCACAACAGCTGCCTGTGGAATAAGACAATATGCTTTTCCTCTCCCTACTGGGCCTAATTCCCCAGTAACCTTATTGAAAATGTGCATGGGCTACAAAACTAAAGATTAACTGTCCAGGGACCTGCTTCCTGGAGCTTATTTGAAGATTAAATCAAATGGCAGGCAATATATATTTGGTAATACGGCTTTGTTGCAGCCTTTTCCCATGTAGTGGTAAGTGTAATAGAAGGAGATGACACTTTATAGCTGTTTAAAAAAAAAACTAAAAGATTTTTCTAAATGTGAAATAGTTTTGTTCTCGTGCTGACATTGAAATGAATAATTTATTTCTTCATAACCAAAAGCATCTTCTGCTTTTTGAGCACATAATAAAGACTCTCTAATTACAAATCATACATAATTACAATTGTTCAGCCTTTTAAAAGGTGATTATTATCCATTATCTATTTATTTCATAACAAATGCTACTAAAGGTGTGAAAGATGAGTTTAAAATGCCAACTGAGATATTGCAACATTTTAATTAATGGAAAGCAGTTCAAATATATATTTAAAAACATAGCTTTTAGACTACGCATTAGTAAATGGATTTCTACTTAACAAATCAGAGAAAGATGGATGAAGATGTTCTGCTTTTAAAAATACTATATTTAGCATGCCTGTGCAGAGACACTTGAAGTGTGATTTGTCCTCATAGCAGACATCTGAAGAACAAGTGACATTCTTACAAAAATCCATATTGGTGATGTATTTAATTACAGAGCTGATTGAAATTGACAGCTTTAGTGACCTGCGTTTGCACTTGTGGTGATTGATGTATGCTTCAACTCTGGTTACTTTTAAACCAATTCACATATTGCTCAATACTATAATATCATCCTGTCAAATTGCAAACTCCATTTTTACAAGTGTGGGGACTGAAGAAAGTGCATGTTTAATTAAAGTGAGATAGAGATGAATTGTTTAAAAACACCTATACAGCTGTTAAACTGAGACCACTATTTGAAAGCAGACTGAAAGAAAATTCAATATACTTACCCAGGCATTTATGTTCCTAGAGTCATCTTTACTCTTAGAAAATATATTCCTGGCTGCTATTGGTGATCGAGAAAGAGGTCTTACAAACTTAGGCTGCTATCTCAAAGGCTTTGCCTTCTTAAATACGATGTCAGCCTTTATAAATAATAAGTAAAATAGGAATGAATGAATGAATGAATGAATGAATGAATGAATGAGTCTTAGAGCAAGGAGGGACCTTAATGATCTTGTAATTCAAATGGTGTCTGTTTTTCCTGCTGCTGTTTCTTTGTAACTCAGGCTAGATAGCTGCTACCCAGGGAAGTGATTTGTTTGCAGAGGAGCACAATTTTCTTTCAGTGTGTACAACTGAGAGTAGAATGCTCATCTTTTCATTCCTACTTCAGTGTGCTTTTATAATACACAGAATTCCCTCCTGCAGACATCTTTTACTGCTTGATCACTTTTGGGTGCAAACAAATTAAGATTACAACCTTTATCACCGAATGATCGACTTAGTTTGAGCACTTTCAACCACATCTTTAGTGATAACAAAAAACATTGATCAAATCTTGCTATATACCACACTCTGAACTATATTTAACATAAATCATTTCTAACAACATATATGCAAGATATGTGATATTATTGCCAATTTATTCACCTGTAGTGAGACTGAAATGTAGCAAATTTTTCAGATGACCTTGGGCACTAAGTAGATGAAATTTAGAACTTGACATGTAGAGTTCAAAGCCCACAGTCGTTTCACTCTTTGCCAAACAGCACTGCTTTAAGATTTTATGTACGCACACACACACAGACACACACACACACACACACACAAAGTTTATATATTTAAAATAAACTTCTTGACTATCAGAGTAATAAGGAACTGATCTCTGAAGGGAGATTATTGTATGTCCACTTGTTAAGAATCGACATCTAGAAAATTTGGATTGTTTATACATACGTGTTCCTAAAAAAAGATAGCTGGGTAGAATGATCTTCCAGCCTGCTTCCCAGATATAGACATTTATGCCAGAATTAAATTTATCATTTCAGTGACAGTTTTTGACACTGTAATGTTCACTGGAAAATTTTAAAATATACTAATAAAATGGCTTAAGTCATCAACTCAACTACCCAAGGAAATACAGTTCCATCCCTAATATTTGTCAGATTCCTTAAGATATGATGAATTAGAGAGGGGCAAGTATAAAAACCTCTCTTGTTCCTACCACCTCAGAATTTCTGTTCCCTATTTAATTCTTCATGTAGCAACTCATTTTCTTTTTTTTTATATGAAATTTATTGTCAAGTTGGTTTCAATACAACACCCAGTGCTCATCCCAACAGGTGCCCTCCTCAATACCCATCATCCACCCTCCCCTTCCTCCCACCCCCCATCAACCCTCAGTTTGTTCTCAGTTTTTAAGAGTCTCTTATGTTTTGGCTCTCTCCCTCTCTAACTTTTTTTTTCCTTCCCCTCCCCCATGGTCTTCTGTTAAGTATCTCAGGATCCACATAAGAGTGAAAACATATAGTATCTGTCTTTCTCTGTATGATTTGTTTCACTTAGCATCACACTCTCCAGTTCCATCCACATTGCTACCAAAGGCCATATTTCATTCTTTCTCATTGCCAAATAGTATTCCATTGTGTATATAAGCCACAATTTCTTTATCCATTCATCAGTTGATGGACATTTAGGCTCTTTCCATAGTTTGGCTATTGTTGAAAGTGCTGCTATAAACATTGGGGTAAAAGCACCACCCTATGCATTAGCACTCCTGTATCCCTTGGGTAAATTCCTAACAGTGCTATTCCTGGGTCATAGGGTAGATCTATTTTTAACTTTCTGAGGAACCTCACACTGTTTTCCAGAGTGGCTGCACCAGTTTGCATTCCCACCAACAGTGCAAGAGGGTTCCCATTTCTTCACATCCTCTCCAGCATCTATAATCTCCTGATTTGTTCATTTTAGCCACTCTGACTGGCATGAGGAGATATCTGAGTGTGGTTTTGATTTGTATTTCCCTGATGAGGAGCGACGTTGAGCATCTTTTCATGTGCCTGTTGGCCATCTGGATGTCTTTTTTGCAGAAGTGTCTATTCATGTTTTCTGCCCATTTCTTCACTGGATTATTTGTTTTTCGGGTGTGCAGTTTGGTGAGTTCTTTATAGATTTTGGATACTTGCCCTTTGTCTGATATGTCATTTGCAGTTATCTTTTCCCGTTCCATCAGTTGTCTTTTAGTTTTGTTGTTTGTTTTCTTTGCAGTGCAGAAGGTTTTTATCTTCATGAGGTCCCAATAGTTCATTTTTGCTTTTTTAAAATTTTTATTAATTTTTTTATATTTATTTATTTTTGAGAGACAGAGTGAGACAAAGTGAGAGCAGGGGAGGGTCAGAGAGAGAGGGAGACAGAGGACCAGAAGCAGGCTCCAGGCTCTGAGCTGTCAGCACAGAGCCCGACGCAAGGCTCAAACCAACAGACCGTGAGATCATGACCTGAGCCGAAGTCGGATGCTCAACCGGCTGAGCAACCCAGGCGCCCCTCATTTTTGCTTTTAATTCCCTTACCTTTGGAGATGTGTCAAGTAAGAAATTGCTGTGGCTGAGGTCATAGAGGTTTTTTTCTGCTTTCTCCTCTAGGGTTTTGATGGTTTCCTGTCTCACATTCAGGTTCTTTAACCATTTTGAGTTGATTTTTGTGAATGGTGTAAGAAACTGGTCTAGTTTCATTCTTCTGCATGTTGCTGTCCAGTTCTCCCAGCACCATTTGTTAAAGAGACTTTTTCCATTGGATGTTCTTTCCTGCTTTGCCAAAGATGAATTGGCCATATTTTGTGGGTCCAATTCTGGAGTCTCTATTCTATTGCATTGGTCTATGTGTCTGTTTTTGTGCCAATACCATGCTGTCTTGATGATTATAGCTTTGTAGTAGAGGCTAAAGTCTGGGATTGTGATGCCTCCTGCTTTGGTCTTCTTCTTCAAAATTACTTTGGCTATTCAGGGCCTTTTGTGGTTCCATACAAAATTTAGGATTGCTTGTTCTATCTTTGAGAAGAATGCTGGTGCAATTTTGATTGCGATTGCATTGAATGTATAGGTTGCTTTGGGTAGTATTGACATTTTGACAATATTTGTTCTTCCAACCAATGAGCACGGAATGTTTTTCCATTTCTTTGTATCTTCTTCAATTTTCTTCATAAGCTTTCTATAGTTTTCAGCATACAGATCTTTTACATCTTTGGTTAGGTTGATTCCTAGGTATTTTATGCTTCTTGGTGCAATTGTGAATGGGATCAGTTTCTTTATTTGCCTTTCTGTTGCTTCATTATTAGTGTATAATTATGCAACTGATTTCTGTACATTTTTTTGTATCCTGAGAGTTTGCTGAATTCATGTATCAGTTCTAGCAGACTTTTGGTGGAGTCTATCGGGTTTTCCATGTATAATATCATGTCATCTGCAAAAAGTAAAGAATGAATGGGTCAACCAGGTAATTAGAGAAGAAATTAAAAAAATATATGGAAACAAATGAAAAAGAAAAAACAAGAATCCAAACACTATGGGATGCAGTGAAGGCAGTCCTGAGAGAAAAATACATTGCAATCCAGAAACAAGAAAAATCCCAAATACAAAATCTAACAGCATACCTAAAGGAAATAGAAGCAGAACCGCAAAGACACCCCAAAGCCAGCAGAAGAAGCAAAGTAATAAAGATCAGAACAGAAATAAACATTATAGAATCTAAAAAAAACTGTAGAGAAGATCAATGAAACCAAGAGTTGGTTTTTTGAAAAAACAAGCAAAACTGATAAACCTCTAGCCAGGCTTCTCAAAAAGAAAAGGGAGATGACCCAAATAGATAAAATCATGAATGAAAATGGAATTTTTACAACCAATCCCTCAGAAATACAAGCAATTATCAGGGAATACTATGAAAAATTATATGCCAACAAACTGGACAACCTGGAAGAAATGGACAAATTCCTAAACCCCCACACACTTCCAAAACTCAAACAGGAAGAAGTAGAAAATTTGAACAGACCCATAACCAGTAAAGACATTGAATCAGTTATCAAAAATCTCCCAACAAATAAGAGTCCAGGACCAGATAGATGGCTTCCCTGGAGAATTCTACCAGACATTTAAAGCAGAGATAATACCTATCCTTCTCAAGCTCTTCCAAAAAATAGAAAGGGAGGGAAAACTTCCAGACTCACTCTATGAAGCTAGCAACTCATTTTCAACAACAGTATTCCAGTTTATTCTACTTATAGACCTGTTTTTTTTCATTAGCTAACATATTATGAAATGATATCACTGCATGACATGGAAAATGGCAGAAAGAGATAACTAAAAATTAAATATTAGGTGTTGTGTATATCTTAACCATCTCTATACCAGATTTGACCATGTTTCTACTTTGACTCTGTTTGTCACCTTATTTTGATAGTCTACTCCCTATTTCTGTTAAGAACTCTTTTTATATTCCCCTCTTCTCTATTGAATCTATTATTTTTTCTCTAAAATATAATGCCATAAAAATTAAGAATGGAGACAATTTATATAAAGCAAACATTCTTTTTTTTCTTCCAGTTCTCTCCAATTAATTGAGTACTTGTAATAAAGTAATTCAAAGATAAATCATATTTAAAATGATAAACTGGACAAAAATGTTCATTTCATATTTTTCCCTCAAATTCCCCACTAGTCTCAGAAAATATTTAAGAGATGTATATGTAAATCCAAAGGACAGAAAAAAAAAACTGGTAAAAGTGTCAGAAGTTGACAGATACCAGCAATTTTTTAGAAGATTAAAAAAAAAAGTTGAAACAATCGAAACTAAAGAACATACAAGTGATAGACACCAACACGAGCGTTAAAGATTTAATTCATGGGTTTCTAAAGGTGTTTAAGAATTGAGGGCACCAGGTTCTGTGGAAATGGATAGATAGGTCAAGGAGGGTCTTATTTATAGAATAAAGCATTTTAAGCAGGAAAGGACTTAACTACAGTTTCTTACACAGTTATTGGAAGGACTAGTGAAACACATTCTAGACATGGTCCTCCAGGAAGATTGTCAGAGTAGTAAAGGACATAAACTCCAAGGGCATTGTCTGAGAAGTGGCTGTGAAGTTATGAGTTCAAGAACATACCCATAATACTTATTGCAATCTTGCCACAACTATTCCTTTGCATCTAGCAAGCTGGAGAACAGGCAATGGGATGTGGCTGCACAGAATTCCCCTTTTCCATAAATTTGCATATCAAAAGAAACTGCCTGAAGTATCAGAAGAATGGCCACTGCCTCACTTCTACCTTCCGAACCACACACCTTTGATTTGTGTATCTTGATTCATATGAAGAACCTAAAAGGAGGGTGTGATGAAATTAAGTAGTCAATCCACATTGTCTCCTTCTGTAGGGATGAGGCACAGAATGAAAGACAGATTGCAAACATGGTAGATTTTAGAGGACCATTAAAATCATAAATTTGCCCTCCTCACTGTGTGCACCCAGGTGATTACCCTTGTACACTCAAACAAGAGAAGTTACATTTGTTTTTCTGGAGTGATTGAAGGAGATTTGAGGTCAAAGGGCACCATGAATAGCAGCAGTCAGACCCTGTACTGAAAACAGAGAAATCCAGTATAATGAATGGTGAGACTCCCAATCTCCTCTTACCCAAAAAAATAAAGGAAAAATATAAACCATGCATAAGATTAAAAAGGATAAGAATCTGGGTTGCATCAGATTTTTTTAAATTAACTCTGCAGGATAGATGACAATGGTCCATTGACAGAAAAAAAATTTTTTTCAACATAAATTTCTATAAATGATCACACATATGTGAGGTTGACATAAAGATATTTTCAGACATGATGAATTTTAAAAGAGTATACCTCTCAGAGCCTTTTTTCAGCAAACTACTGAAGAATAAGCTCCAACAAAATAAAGGCACAATCCAAGGAATAAGAAGTTATGGAATTCTGAAAAGAGGAGGGATATGAATAGAATGTTCAAAAAGTACCCTCAGAACTTTCCAAGAATTCTAGCTAGCCTGGAAAGCAATGAGATCAGATTAGAACAGAAGGATTGGATACCCCTGGTCTGAAAGAAAGAAAAAGAAAGAAAGAAAGAAAGAAAGAAAGAAAGAAAGAAAGAAAGAAAGAAAGAAAGAAAGAGAAAGAAAGAAAGAAAGAAAGAAAGAAAGAAAGAAAGAAAGAAAGAAAGAAAGAAAGAAAGGGAAAGAAAGAAGAAAAGAAAGAAAGGGAAGGAAGGAAGATAGAAGAGAGAAGAAGGGAGGGAAGGAGAGAGAAGGGAAGGAAGGGAGGGTGAGGGAGGGGAAGGTGGGAGGGAGAAAGGAGGGAAGAAGGAAGAGAGGAAATAAAAGGAAAGTGATAAATTATCTGATGTGATGGAGAATATTAAGATTCATTCTGCTGTTCTATCACAATATTAGGATAAATTAGTCAGAGGTATATAGGAAATTCATGGAAAAATATGAATAGATTTTTAATTTCAGGGAAAATTAAATTTTAATTTCAGGGAAAAGTAAATGTGATCTATATACATATTGTATTACATATACATATAATTATGGCTGACTAATATATATATGTATGTATATTATGTATATATAGAATTATGGCTGACCAATATTAATTTTTTAATTGTATACAGTATAAATATTGATTGGACAAAAGTAGTGATTTTGTTTTAAATTGAGAAGATTTCAGGAAGAGAACTATGCACATACTCACAGATATAAAATTGTTAATGTTAGTTTAAAATATTGGAAATTAAAATTTATAAGAAAAAGATTGCTGTGTTATTTAGATATATGTAACAATGCAAACAGTAAAGACTAAATTAAAAGGTATTACCTCCTGGGAGTAGGCTTTGGTAAGGAAATGTGGTGAAGGAAGTGGTGTTTTGTTACAACTTTTTAAAGTAGTTGAATTTAGAAAATAAAATAAAATAGGGGTGCCTGGATGGCTCAGTCGGTTAAGCTTCAACTCTTGATTTTGGCTCAGGTAATGATCTCATGGTTCATGAGTTTGAGCCCCTTGTCAGGCTCTGCACGGACAGCATAGAGTCTGCTTGGAATTTTCTCTCTCCCTTTCCCTTTGTCCCTGTCCCCAATCTCTCTCTCAAAATAAATAAGAAACTTTAAAAAATTTAACATTAAAATAAATAAAGGAAGGAAGGAAGGAAGGAAGGAAGGAAGGAAGGAAGGAAGGAAGGAAGGAAGAAGTTGAATTTTAAAACATACAAGCATTACTTAGGTTACATTTTAATTATGTAATACAAATTCATGAAAGAACACCTGACCAATAAAGAAATGATTAAAGGAGGTAATGAAACATATATAAACACTCAGTGATAATCACTAAAAACAAGATGGCAAATATTTTAAAACTTTTTGTATACAGATATATGACATCTACACATATATTTCTACATTTTGTTTATAAGATGTCCACTTATTTAAAGAATAAGTTTCAAAAATGTATTTTAGGTATTCCAAAGTATTATATGAAAATATTACATAGACTTCCTTTGTATATTTAGGCTATTTCCACTTTTAATTGTTATAAGGGAGAAATCATAATTTATTAAAATGATATTTTCAAAATAATATGTAATTAAATTTTCTTCATAACAGCTTTTTTTGAAAGAGAGACAGAGAGTGTGAGTGGGGGAGGGGCAGAGGAAGAGGGAGAGAGCAAGAATCTTAAGCAGGCTCCACACTCAGCCCAGCCCAGCACTCAGCAGGGCTGATCTCACCTTTGTGAAATCATGACCTGAGCTGAAATCAGGAGTGAGACACTTAAACAACTGAGCCACTCATGCTCCCCAGATAGCTGATTTCTTTTTTAGCACTAAATAATATTCCATTGTCTAGATTTACCACAGTTTATTTATCCCTTCATCCACTGTATGATGTCTCGGTTAGTTCCAAGTTTTGACAATAAATAAAGCTACCATAAACAGCTTGTCTGTAGGTTTCTGTGCAGACAAAAGTTTTCAGATCTCTTGGGTATATAGCAAAGAGCCTGATTGTTGAGGTATACACTGAATTAATGTTTAGTGTTATAAGAAACCATCAAACTGTCCTCCAAAGTGGCAGTGTCATTTTGCATTCCCATCAGGAATGAATGCAAGTTCCTGATGCTACACATGCTCATCAACATTTGGTGTTGTCAGTGTTCTGAATTTTAAGCATTCAAATAATAATGATATCTAATTGTTTTAATTTGCTTTTCCCCTATGATATATGATGTGTAGCATCCTTTCATATGCTTATTTTCCCTCTCTATATCTTCTTTGGTGAGGTGTCTGTTAAGTTCTTTGGTCCATTTTTTTTTCCCATCGGGTTGTTTGTTTTCTTATTATTGAACTTCAAGAATTCTTTGTATATTTTGGATAACAGTCCTTTTCCGATGTATGTTTTGAAAATAGTTTCTCCTAGTCTGTGGCTTCTTTTCTTATTCTCTTGACACTGTTTTTTGTTAAACAGAAGGCTTTAATTTTCATGAAGTCCACCTTCCTTATCATGTCTTTCATGGATCATGCCATTGTTGTTGTATCTAAAAAGTCATTGTGATACCAACGTTATTTAGGTTTCCTTGTCTGTCTTCTTGTAGGAATTTTGTACTTCTGTCCTTTAAATTTAAGTCTTGGTTTATTTTGAGTTAATTTCTATAAAAGATGAAAAGTGTGTGTCTAGATTAATTTTTTCACAAGTTGTTGAAGCACCATTGTTAAAATGTCCATTTTTGCTCCATTGTAGTACATTTGCTCTTTTGTGAAATACCAAGTGAATATGTTTATGTGGGTTTATTTCTCGATTTCATTTGCTCCATTGATCTATTTGTTCATTCTTTCACCAATACCACAGTATTGTTTACTTGTAGTTTTATAGTATTTCTTGAAGTAGGGTAGTGCCAGTCCCCCAACTTTGTCCTTTTTCTTAAATATTGTGTTAGTTATTCTGGGTATTTTGCCTCTCCCTGCAAACTTTATAACTAATTTTCCAATATCCACAAAATAACTTGTTGATAGTTTAAATGGGATTGCATTAAATCTATAGACCAGTTTGGGAAGAATAGACATCCTGATAGTATTGAGTCTTCCTATTCACAGGGATGGAATGTCTCCATTTATTTAGTTAATTTTTTTTCATCAGAGTTTTGTAGTTTTACTCATATAGATATTAGACATAATCTATTAGCTGTATAACTGAGTATTTCATTTTTGGGGCATGATAATATAAATGGTATTAGTTTAAATTTCAAATGACACTTGTTCACTATTGCTATATAGGAAAGCAGTTGGCTTTTGTATATTAACCTTGTATGGTGCAGCCTTGCTATAATTGCTTATTAGTTCCAGGATTTTCCCCTCACCTCCCAATTCTTTTGGATTTGCCATCATGTCATTTGCAAACAAACTAAAGAAGGTTTTATTTCTTTCTTCCCAATTTGTGTACCTTTTATTTCCTGTTATTGTCTTATTACATATAACTAGAACTTCTTATATGATTTTGAAAATGAGTTGTGGGAGGGGACAACTTAGTCTTATACCTGATGTTAATGGGAAAGTTTTGAGTTCATCACCACTTTTTATATGTTAGTTGTAGATTTTTTTTTGCAGACATTCTTTTTTTATTATTTTTTTTATTTAAAAAAATTTTTTTTTCAATGTTTATTTATTTTTGGGACAGAGAGAGAGACAGAGCATGAACGGGGGAGGGGCAGAGAGAGAGGGAGACACAGAATCAGAAACAGGCTCCAGGCTCTGAGCCATCAGCCCAGAGCCCGATGCGGGGCTCGAACTCACGGGCCGCAAGATCGTGACCTGGCTGAAGTCGGACGCTCAACCGACTGCGCCACCCAGGCGCCCCCAGACATTCTTTATAAAACTGAGAAAATTCCTATTTCTAGTATTGAGAAATTTTTACCATGAATGGATGTTGAATTTTATCAAATGATTTTTCTGTCTACATCTATACATATGATCATGTAATTTTTCTTTTTTGCCTTCTGATTTGATGGATTATATTAATTGAATTTCACATATTAACCTAGGCTTGTAAACCTAAGATAAATTCTTCTTTGCTGTGGCATACAATTCTTTTTGTATATCAATTTGCTACTATTTTGATGAGGATTTTTATATTGACGTTCATGAGACATATTTCTCTGTAGTTTTCTCTTATTTTTTTTTAATATATCTGTGCCTGGTTTTAGTACTAGCATAATGCTGGTCTCATAGAATGAGTCAGGAAGTGTTCCCTCTACTTCTATTCTGTAAAAGAGATTATAGAACATTGTTATGATTTCCTCCTTAAATACTTGGTAGAATTCACAAGTGGACCCACTGGGCCTGATGCTTTTTTTTTGGAAAGATTATTAATCACTGATATATCTACTAGGCCTATTAACACAGGCCTATTCAGATTGCCTATTTTTCTTTTATGAGTTTTATAAGCTTTAAAAATTTTCTATTATTTATTTTTTAATTTAATTTAATATAATTTAATTTAATTTAATTTTTTAAAATTTACATCCAAATTAGCATACAGTGCAACAGTGATTTCAGGAGTAGATTCTTTAGTGCCCCTTACCCATTTAGCCCATCCCCCCTCCCACAACCCCTCCAGTAACCCTCAGTTTGTTCTCCATACTTATGAGTCTCTTCTGTTTTGTCCCCCTCCTTGTTTTTATATTATTTTTGTTTCCCTTCCCTTATGTTCATCTGTTTTGTCTCTTAAAGTCCTCATATGAGTGAAGTCATATGATTTTTGTCTTTCTCTGACTATTTTCACTTAGTATAATACCCTGCAGTTCCATCCACTTAGTTTCAAATGGCAAGATTACATTCTTTTTGATTGCTGAGTAATATCCCATTGTATATATATGCCACTTCTTCTTTATCCATTCATCCATCGATGGACATTTGGGCTCTTTCCATACTTTGGCTGTGGTTGATAGTGCTGCTATAAACATGGGGGGTGCATGTGTCCCTTTGAAACAGCACCCCTGTATCCCTTGGATAAATGCCTAGTAGTGCAATTGCTGGGTCGTAGGGTAGTTCTATTTTTAGTTTTTTGAGGAAACTCCATACTGTTTTCCAGAGTGCACCAGTTGCATTCCCACCAACAATGCAAAACAGATCCTCTTTCTCCACATCCTCATCAACATCTGTTGTTGCCTGAGTTGTTAATGTTAGCCATTCTGACAGGTGTAAGGTGGTATCTCATTGTGGTTTTGATTTGTATTTCCCTGATGATGAGTGATGAGCATTTTTTCATGTGTCGGTTGGCCATCTGGATGTCTTCTTTGGAGAAGTGTCTATTCATATCTTTTGCCCATTTCTTCACTGGATTATTTGTTTTTTGGAGTTTGAGTTTGAGAAGTTCTTGATAGATTTTGGATACTAACCCTTTATCTGATATGTGATTTGCAAATATCTTCTCCCATTCTGTTGGTGGCCTTTTAGTTTTGCTGTTGGTTTCCTTTGCTGCACAGAAGCTTTTTATTTTGATGAGGTCCCAATAGTTCATTTTTGCTTTGGTTTCCCTTGCCTCCAGAGATGTGTTGAGTAAGAAGTTGCTGCAGCTGAGGTCAAAGAGGTTTTTGCCTGCTTTCTCCTCAAGGATTTTGATGGCTTCCTGTCTTACATTTAGGTCTTTCATCCATTTTGAGTTTATTTTTGTGTATGGTGTAAGAAAGTGGTCCAGGTTGATTCTTCTGCATGTCACTGTCCAGTTTTCCCAGCACCACTTGCTGAAGAGATTGTCTTTCTTCCATTGGATATTGCTTCCTGCTCTGTCAAAGATTAGTTGGCCATACGTTTCTGGGTCCATTTCTGGGTTCTTTATTCTGTTTCATTGATTTGAGTGTCAGTTCTTGTGCCATACTGTCTTGATGATTACAGCTTTCTAGTATAGCTTGAAGTCTGGGATTGTGATACCTCCTGCTTTGATTTTCTTTTTCAAGATCGCTTGGGCTATTCAGGGTCTTTTCTGGTTCCATACGAATTTTAGGATTGTGTGTTCTAGCTCTGTGAAGAATGCTGGTGTTGTTTTGATAGGGATTGCATTGAATATGTAGATTGCTTTGGGTATATCAACATTTTCACAATATTTGGTCTTTCTATCCAGGAGCATGCAATCTTTTTCCATTTTTTTGTGTCTTTTTCAATTTCTTTCGTAAGATTTCTGTAGTTTTCGGTGTATAGATTTTTCACCTCTTTGGTTAGATTTATTCCTAGGTATTTTATGTTTTTTGTGCAACTGTAAATGGGATCAATTCCTTGATTTCACTTTCTGTTGCTTCATTATGATGTATAGGAATGCAACTGATTTCTGTGCGTTGGTTTTATATTCTGCAACTTTGCTGAATTCATGAATCAATTCTAGCAGTGTTTTGGTGGCATCTTTTGGGTTTTCCATATAGACTATCATGTCATCTGTG